>NC_137104.1:4090556-4215556 GCF_949357685.1 Gobio gobio
GTGTGTGAGTGAGTGTGTCTGTGTGTGTGTGAGTGAGTGTGTCTGTGTGTGTGTGAGTGAGTGTGTCTGTGTGTGTGTGAGTGAGTGTGTCTGTGTGTGTGAGTGAGTGTGTCTGTGTGTGTGTGAGTGAGTGTGTCTGTGTGTGTGAGTGAGTGTGTCTGTGTGTGTGTGAGTGAGTGTGTCTGTGTGTGTGAGTGAGTGTGTCTGTGTGTGTGTGAGTGAGTGTGTCTGTGTGTGTGTGAGTGAGTGTGTCTGTGTGTGTGAGTGAGTGTGTCTGTGTGTGTGTGAGTGAGTGTGTCTGTGTGAGTGTCAATTCTCACCTCTTCATATCTGTCTTTGTGGCTGATTTTGTTTGCCATTCTAACAAATTATGTAAATTGCAGTTTGTGTTTTTTTGAAAAATTAAGAATTTTAATTTTTTAATATACTATTTTTTTTATATATTTTAATATAATGTATACCTTCAGAACAACCAAATCAAGACAGATAATGAAACAAAAGTCACAGAATCTCATGCCACTGAGATGAAGGGAACAACTGTTTAAACGAGAGAAACATCAAATATGATCTGAACGGACCCCGAAGACATGATTCCAAACACACTTCATGATTCCCGATGTTCTCATTCCTTCAGGATCACCGATAGGGAAGCGTCTAATGGATGAATCCTGTCTGCAGGAGAGCAGGTTACTCAACCTCATCTGGATCAGAACTAAACCCCAAGCCATCGCGATCCACACTTCTTCCCAAACCTGGATTAGCCGATGATTCTCACAGTGTAAAGAACAACATGTAGAAGAGTCACGTTTAGTGTTTTTATTTGAAGAGAAGGAAAACAACATGAACAAACATCCCCTTCCATAATCAATCTCCTCTAAACAATCACACCCCTACATCATTTCTCTCATATTTTGGAAGTTTCACTCACAAGGAACTCTTAACGTTCCTCTGAGAGACGCAAAACATTTGCAAGAGAATGTGATCTCACATATCTTTTGTCCCTTTAGGGGCTCCGTACCCACAACAGATAACCAGTCAAACCAGAAATGATTCAGACACTGAGCTGAGCATGTTTTGATTGTGTTTTCTTGAACCTTTGACCTCACAAACTGAACTCAATGAAGCATTGCTTGAGCTAAATTGGTATGATCTAATTGTGTAGTTAAATCCATAGATATCCATAATAAAGGCTAGATGTCTTACGGCGGCCATCTTGTCACAGGCAAGCTTTCTGGCGGGCTCCTGATGTAAGGTGAGTGATCTGAACACAAATACTCTTATCTCTCTGAAATCTTGACGGATTTACAAATGGTTTGGTTTCTTACAAACGTTATTAACCCTCTGTGGTTCTTCTGGTCAAAAATGACCCGAAGTGTTTTATTATTTATTTATTTTAAATCGTAGCTTCATCGGAAGCTCTAAAACATCAAGAGCGCAAAACAGACAAAAAAACTCACACACACAAAAACACAATTATAAGTGTGTGTGTGTGTGTGTGTTTTTTTTGTCTGTTTTGCACTCTGGATGTTTTAGAGATTCACGCCTTCACTGTTGAGTCCTTTTTTTCTGCATCGTGGCTGATTTGTAGATTGTATGCAGAAAAAAACTTTCATATTTTTGCCAATTTCCCATTCATTTCCTATAGGGGTCATTTTTGACCCGAAGGTCCTGAATGTGACTATTTTTTTTTACAACCACTTAGACTTTTCAAATCCTGTCCCCAATTTGTTTGGGTGTTCATATACCAAGTACCAATAAAGTCACCAAGTTTCGGACCATTCCGGTGAAGCTACGATTTTTAATTTTTAATTTTTATAAAACGCAAGATCCACTATAGTGGTAAAAATGTGTTATTGCGTGATAAAAATGCTCAATGTGTCCACCGGATGGCACCGATCTCCTTAAAAAATGTCTTTCATGAGGGCTAGGCTTGACTCTAAAATGAAATACAGCTTTAATAAAATAAAAATTATATATATATATATATATTTTTTTTTTTATTTATTTTTTTTTATTTTTTTTTATATTAAATGGGAAAAAATGGGTTATAATTATTGCATAAATATTAATTATAAATCATAAAATGATCTCAACACACCAAAAAAGAAAATAAAAAATATTATTGAACAAAAATATATTTCATTGATTTTACTCAAATCTTTTTTTATCTTAATCCCGCCCTCCGGGTCATTTTTGACCCAAAGGTCCTGAGTGTGACCCATAAATGAAGAACCCAAGAGGGCTATAATTTTGGATACTTGAAAAAATTATAAATAATTATTCATAAGTTTGCAGTGTCATAACTACATCTCTGACGTTTATAACAAACCAAACAGTTTGAAAAGCGGTAGAAAACTGAGCAAGTTATGGTTATTTAAAAAGCACATGCACCGTTAAAACACAATGTTTGGAGTGAGCGAGCTGACTGTGACAAAATGGCCGCCAGGCGCGGACGTCGACCTCCATTGGCCAGCAGCGCGGACGAGACATCTAGCCTTTATTATGTATATTTATGGTTAAATCTAACAGCTGATTGGTTGATTGTAATCATTACATCCCTTTCTATCGAAGTGATCTGACATTATCAAGATGAATTTGTTCTGACACAGTTAAAGGTCCCATGACATGAAATTAGGGCGAAAACTAATCGAAAACCGAAATGTAGAGCCTCTAACCGACATAATTTTCCCATGTCGGTTATTTCGGTTTTAGTCACGTGACTCCGCCCCATCAGTCACATCAAGAGCAGTTCTCTTTGTTTATAGATGCTCACAGTTACTATGGTAATTCACCCTTCCCCGCGAGTTTGATTGACAGGCGATCTGACCAATCACATCGCAGAATCTGCCGGTTTGTCCGACAAAGCAGTCAGGAGAGTTAGTAGATTAACATCGGTGGACTTGAACTTGGAAAACGGTGTGTACTGACGTCTTTCCACGATTGAAACAACATTTATTTTAGTGTTCATTCATGTTTATTTCATACTTTGTCATTTGTATGTGTTTTAAGGCTTGCCAGTTTGAACACTGAAGCGATTTTAGTCCATCAGATGTGTATTATGTTGAACTAATGCCTGATATTATTGTGACAAACGAACACTCATCCAGACAATAGTTCGCACATCACGTGAAGATCGCGCGCAGAAACTCATTGTCAACGCCGACCCGTGATTTATCACTAATGTAGCTTAGAAACTCACAGCGGCCAATCACAGCGGTGGGCGTTTACACTGAAGTCTCACAGCGGCCAATCACAGCAGTGGGCGTTTACACTGAAGTCTCACAGCGGCCAATCACAGCAGTGGGCGTTTACACTGAAGTCTCACAGCGGCCAATCACAGCAGTGGGCGTTTACACTGAAGTCTCATAGCGGCCAATCACAGCAGTGGGCGTTTACACTGAAGTCTCATAGCGGCCAATCACAGCAGTGGGCGTTTACACTGAAGTCTCATAGCGGCCAATCACAGCAGTGGGCGTTTACACTGAAGTCTCACAGCGGCCAATCACAGCAGTGGACGTTTACACTGAAGTCTCACAGCGGCCAATCACAGCAGTGGGCGTTTTCACTGAAGTCTCACAGTAGCCAATCACAGCAATGGGCGTTTACATTGAAGTCTCACAGTAGCCAATCACAGCAGTGGGCGTTTTCACTGAAGTCTCACAGTAGCCAATCACAGCAATGGGCGTTTACATTGAAGTCTCACAGTAGCCAATCACAGCAGTGGGCGTTAACACTGAAGTCTCACAGCGGCCAATCACAGCAGTGGGCGTTTACACTGAAGTCTCACAGGAGACACGCCCCTTCAAACAGATCATTCAAGCCACAGGGCTAAAATCAGGATAGAAAAATGCCTTTTATTTCTAAATTATGACCTTTTATGATGTAAAAATCATACTAACAATATAAGTACACATCAGGAAACATTATAAAATAATCCAAAGTCCACGCCATGGGACCTTTGAGTTCTTGACATACCATTTTCTAAACCATAGTGAATAAACTGATAATGTAGAAAATGTCTGAATACATTTTGGTTTGACTCAAAGCATTTAGAGATCATCTCTGATGAATGAGCCAAGACAGTGATTCAAATATATAATTTTTGTTTGAGGGATTATTTTATGCCGGCTAAATCTATTTTTTCACTGAAAGGGTTAACAGGAAGCCTAAAGTCTACTTATACTTCATTACTTTAACCTCTTAACTGTCACCGTCCCACAGGCGCTCTTTTTTTGATCGCCTTTTTTTCGTATCATATATTTTAGTAATTATCATAATTTAGGTATCATTCAAAAGCTTACAAACTCAAAATTCATCCTGTGAAAATCGTTTTGAAATCGGACATTGTGTTACCATGGAAACAATACTCTGAATTATTCTAGCGGGCTCCTCCCCCTAGTGAGCGGTGTCATGTTTCATATTACAATTATTTTAATGACTTTATAATCAAAATCTTTTCTAATCTTGACAAATCGCATATCGTCGGAAAGGTCTGAGTCTCAAGGTTATATATTTGGTGACTGTTTTGTGATGGAAGTGATATTTGGAAAGAAATTTACAGGAAAATGCATTAAAAAAACGATCAATGGAATGTGAATGACACCCGGTGGCTGTTTTTGGTACAGCGCCTAAACAACATCTCATGGGGACTTCAATTTTTGTGATATCAACTTCAAATTTGGAACACAACTTGATTAGACATATGACTTTGATTTTATAGTAAAACATTTTTTCTAAAATATATATTTTATTTAGTACAGTATTTTTAATTTACAGTCAATTTAAACTTCCATAACTTTTTCATACTTTGAAATGCTTTAACTTCATCAATAATCTGCCGAGTGTCTTCTTTAAAACGAGACCAAACTAAGGTATAATTTCCAATGCATCCTTTAAGTTTGGATAGTGCATTTTCATGACTATTCTCAAAAAGGGGGGGTGACAGTTAAGAGGTTAACAGATAAAAATATATATAAATGTGTGGCTATTACAAGATACAAGTGTATTTTTTGTCCAATTTGTTCATTCTGAAAATCAATCCGCTGGGATCAGGATAATCCTGTGTTTTGGATCATCCCAATTTTACCAAATCGTTCTGAACAACACACACGGATGGTTTGATACAGATCAAATCCTTTTCTTCTTTTTTTTGGACAATGGGCTCAAACGAGCGTCTTTCGACAACATTATGAGAACGTGAATTAAAATTTTGCACAAAAACAAAACAAAAAACATAGTGCAATTTTTTTTTGTTGCAAAAATACTGTACATGTTCGTTTCATTACAATCTAAGAAAATAAGTAAAAGAATGATTTTCTCCTTTGCCTTCAGCTTTATTTGGCTCAGACGGACACGTTATTTACAAAGGCTGATGTTAAAATGTACACTTGCAACTAAATAAGTTAAAAGTCGTGTTTTTTTTCACAGGCAACGAGCGGCGGCTACAGATGCTACAGAGGAAACGCTTGCATCTCGAGTTCGAGTCTGTTCATCACAGATGACCAACGAGGGAGCGACCGAACAGTAAAACGCACATAAACACAAACCCAGAGGGACAATGAACAATCTCAACCCGAGCCAAGAGGGGTCATGATTTCATAATTACTCTGAGATCAACCAAAAGACCTCACAAACTGAACTCAATGTAGCATTGCTTGAGCTAAATTGGTATTATCTAATTGTGTAGTTAAATCCATAGATATCCATAATAAAGGCTAGATGTCTTACGGCGGCCATTTTGTCACAGGCAAGCTTTCTGGCGGGCTCCTGATGTAAGGCGAGTGATCTGCACACAAATACTCTTATCTCGCTGAAATCTTGACGGATTTACAAATGGTTTGGTTTCTTACAAACGTTATTAACGTGGCTATAATTATGGATGCTTGAACAAACCAAACAGTATGAAAATCGGTAGAAAATTGAGCAAGTTATGGTTATTTAAAAAGTACATGCACCGTTAAAACAATGTTAGGAGTGAGCAAGCCGACTGTGACAAAATGGCCGCCAGGTGCGGACAAGACATCTAGCCTTTATTATGTATATCTATGGTTAAATCTGAATTTAGAGATCTGAGATCTGAATATCATACAGTTCACTCAGAACAACTACATTACCCATCAGCCCCTTGGTCGCTCTAAATCACCTCAGCTGATGATTATAATGAATATTCACTGCAAAGATACAAAAATAAGTACTATCAAATGAGTACGACAGGAGCTATTTTAAAGGGTTAGTTCACCCAAAAATGAAAATTCTGTCATTAATTCCTCACCCTCATGTCGTTCGACACCCGTCAGACCTCCGTTCATCTTCAGACACAAATGAAGATATTTTAGTGTAAAGCTGATGCTGAGAAAGGCTTCAGATAGGCCTCCATTGGCATTCAGTACTTTTACACTCACAAGACCCATAAAAGGCACTTAAAACGTCGCTACAAAGTCCATCTCACCACAGTGACTCTACAATAATCTTACGATGCGACGACAATAGTTTTTGTGTGCAAAAAACAAACAAAATAACACCTTTATCCAACTTGTTCTTGTCTTGTGTGTGTGCCTCCACGACGCATGCGCGAGAATATGACGCAGATCCGGCGTTCGGGAATCCATGAAATACACACTTAAGCCCGATTTTGAGAACTACACCGAGACCTAAAGCACGATCAATGTAGAATTCAACAGCTTAGACACGCGCATCTTCCTCTGCTTGTAAACAAATCTCTTCCGGGTCATGCGTCCGAACGCCGGATCTGCTCATATTCTCGCGCATGCGTCGTGGAGGCACACACACAAGACAAGAACAAGTTGGATAAAGGTGTTATTTAGATTTTTTTTTGCGCACAAAAACTATTGTCGTCGCATCGTTAGATTATTGTAGAGTCACTGTGGTGAGATGGACTTTGTAACGACGTTTTTAGTGCCTTTTATGGGTCTTGTGAGTGTAAATGTACTGAATGCCAATGGAGGCCTATCTGAAGCCTTTCTCAGCATCAGCTTTACACTAAAATATCTTCATTTGTGTCTGAAGATGAACGGAGGTCTGACGGGTGTCGAACGACATGAGGGCGAGTAATTCATGACAGAATTTTCATTTTTGGGTGAACTAACCCTTTAACGTTTTTGGTGTCCAGAACATGTTCTCGTTATTCAAGTAATGCACGAATACTTTTTAATTACAAACAGGGGGATGAATTGAAGAGATACCGCTCGTCTTTGAAACTCTGGACGCATCCACTAATGGTGGTCATGTGACGTTGACTCTAAAGCAAGAAAAAAAATGGACGCCGGAGGCGAGAGTCAGTTCGATGGGCTGTAAAGATCGCCGGAGGACGGCAGGCGGACATGTCCACCCGTGACACTCGGGAGCCGGGAAAGATCCGGGAGAGAGCCAAGACGGGAACGAAGCTCCTTCCGGACCTGAGACACTCGGGCCAGCTTGCGTTTGTATTCCTGAAATAAAAACACACACTTTGTTAGAGTTAGGATACATATCAGTAACACCAAAACATGTGTTTTCCAGCACAAAATCCTCTTTTTTAATCGTTATATATTGAACACAAGTCTTTTTTGGATGAATCCATTTAACGTTTTGATTTGTTTTATCATAACACACTACACTAAAACAGCACTGTCTGCTCTTATAGAAAGCATTTAATATGTTTATACATGTCTTATATTTCTGTTCAAAACGTTTAAGAACGTTATTCCGTTCCACCATGATGTGAAGGTATTTTTTAAAACACTTTAAGATGCTTATGTGTCACTAATAAAAGCATCAGAATATTAATTTTTCATCTTTTTCATCTATAATACATGTCTGTCAGGGTTTATGATAAGATACATGTGTTATGATTTAGACCCATTTAATAACAGTTCATTCATATGTGACCACAAAACCAGTCAATTTCTTTGAATAAATCATCTTTCCATTAATGTGTGGTTTGTTAGGATAGGACAATATTTGAAAATCTGGAATCTGAGGTTGCAAAAACATCTAAATATTGAAAAAATATCCTTTAAAGTTGTCCAAATTAAGTCGTTTGCAATGCATATTACTACTAATAATACATTTTATATATATTTACGGTAGGACATTTACTAAATATCTTCATGGAACATGATTTTTACTTAATATCCTAATGATTTTTGGCATAAAAGAAAAATTATAATTTGACCCATACACTGTATTGTTGGCTATTGCCACACATATACCCGTGAGACTTATGATTATGGGCATTAACTACATGAATAATGTGATCCAATGACTGTATTTTTTAACCCTTAAGAGTTTGCAGTCAGACTTTAAAAGATTAACTTGAAACCACAATGATTTTAACTCTGCAAAAAAATGCTTTTCTTATTTAGTTTTTGTGTCTGGTTTCCAGTCTAAATACCTAAAAATTATTAAATCAAGATGCTTTTACTAGATAAGTAAAATTACATAAGATATTTTTTCTTATTTTCTGAAGAAAAAAACCCCAAAATGAAGTGAGTTTTTGCTAAAAAACAAGCAAAATTATCTGCCAATGGGGTAATAAATATAATCTTGTTTATGTCCCAAATAGATTATATTTATTACCCCATTGGCAGATCATTTTGCTTGTTTTTAGCAAAAACTCACTTCATTTTAGGGAAAATATTTAAAAAATATCTTATGTAATTTTACTTATCTAGTAAAAGCATCTTGATTTAATAATTTTTAGGTATTTAGACTGGAAACCAGACACAAATACTAAATAAGAAAATCAGGTTTTTGCACTGAAAAGCAAATTTCTTTGCACGTTACTTTCATACTTTTAGTTCAGTGTGTAAAATTGAATCTTAAACTTAACATTAACGCATTTAGCATCATGAACAATCTACATTTGAATAATCTACATTTTTATCTAACAATGTTAATATTAACCAAAATTAATCAATTCTGAAAAGTATTGTTCATGTTAAAGGGATAGTTCACCAAAAAATGAAAATTAGCCCATGATTTACTCTCCATCAAGTCATCCGAGGTGTGTATGACATTCTTCTATCAGACGAATACAATCAGTTATATCTAAAAAGTCCTGGCTAATCCAAGCTTTATAATGGCAGTGAATGACTATTTCTGTCCATAAAAGTGCATCTATCCATCATAAAAGTGCATCAATCCATCATAAAAGTGCATCCATCCATCATTAAACTGCATCAATTCATCATAAAACAGCATCTATCCATCATAAAACTGCATCCATCCATCATAAAACTGCATCCATCCATCATAAAAGTGCATCTATCCATCATAAAACTGCATATATCCATCATAAAAGTGCATCATCCATCATAAAAGTGCATCTATCCATCATAAAAGTGCATCTATCATCATAAAAGTGCATCCATCCATCATAAGTGCATCTATCCATCATAAAAGTGCATCTATCATCATAAAAGTGCATCCATCCATCATAAGTGCATCTATCCATCATAAAAGTGCATCTATCATCATAAAAGTGCATCCATCCATCATAAGTGCATCTATCCATCATAAAAGTGCATCCATCCATCATAAGTGCATCTATCCATCATAAAAGTGCATCTATCCATCATAAAAGTGCATCTATCCATCATAAAAGTGCATCTATCCATCATACAAGTGCATCCATCCATCATAAAAGTGCATCCATCCATCATAAAAGTGCATCTATCCATCATACAAGTGCATCCATCCATCATAAAAGTGCATCCATCCATCATAAAAGTGCATCTATTCATCATAAAAGTGCATCCATCCATCATAAAGGTGCATCTATCCATCATAAAAGTGCATCCATCCATCATAAAGGTGCATCAATTCATCATAAAACTGCATCTATCCATCATAAGTGCATCCATCCAACATAAAAGTGCATCCATCCATCATAAGTGTATCCATCCATCATAAAAGTGTATCTATCCATCATAAAAGTGTATCTATCCATCATAAAAGTGTATCTATACATCATAAAAGTGCATCTATCAATCATAAAAGTGCATCTATCCATCATAAAAGTGCATCTATCCATCATAAAAGTGTATCTATCATCATAAAAGTGCATCTATCCATCATAAAAGTGTATCTATCCATCATAAAAGTGCATCTATCCATCATAAAAGTGCATCTATCAATCATAAAAGTGTATCTATCCATCATAAAAGTGCATCTATCCATCATAAAAGTGCATCTATCCATCATAAAAGTGCATCTATCAATCATAAAAGTGCATCTATCCATCATAAAAGTGCATCTATCCATCATAAAAGTGTATCTATCCATCATAAAAGTGCATCTATCCATCATAAAAGTGCATCTATCCATCATAAAAGTGTATCTATCCATCATAAAAGTGTATCTATCCATCATAAAAGTGTATCTATCCATCATATAACTGTTCCACATGGCTCCAGGGGTTAATAAAGGCCTTCTGAAGTGAAGCCCTGCGTTTATGTAAAACAAAATATCCATATTTAAACCCCCGGAGCCGTGTGGAGCACTTTTACAATGGATGTATGCACTTTTTGGGGCATCAAATTTTGGCCTGACATTATAAAGCTTGGATTAGCCTCTGATTGTGTTTGACTGAAAGAAGAATGTCATATGGTGTATATGGTATAGGGTAACTTGAGGGAGAGTTTTTGGGTGAGCTAACACTTTAACTGCTGTAAAACTAATGCTAAAGTTTCACTGCTGGACTCAATAAGGATGTATTTGTGAAAGCCAGTGCATAAGCAAAAAAAAAAACACACTCAAGTCGAGAGATTGATGTTTTGTGTTTTTATTTTGATTTGATCTGTAAAGACGACATCAGGTGGAACACAGGAAGCTGCTCACTACCTGTTGACTGGAAAATGAAGCGGTTAATGCCCATAAAACTTTCACTAGAATTGTGTGTTTATACTTACCGGCCCAGTCTCATGCACAGGGGGGGTTAAAGGGATAGTTCACCCAAAAATAAAATGAAAAAGATGATATTTCAGTTTGCAGGATGAAAAAAAGTGAAAAAAGAAAATACTTTGGAAGCCAACGAGGACCTGAAACTTCAAAATATCTTCTTTTGTGCTCAAAGAAACGTCGCGAGGGTGAGCAAATGACAGATTTTATTTGTGGGTGAACTGTCCCTTTAAAAGATTCAGTGCTGATTTGCTGAAATGACTTGATATTGGAGTGTCACTGTCCTCTATGGGCAGAACAAACCCACGCCACAACTGTGTTTTTTGCACATATTTTAGACACACACACACACACACACACACACACACACGTCTCAAAAAGAAAGAAGAAGTGGAGAAAGAAACAAAGACGACAGCAACTGAGGATAAACAAAAAAGGAAATGTGGCGTCAGTAAGTTTACCCACTTCTAGCTTCTGCTCGTTCTGGGCCAGGCCGTCTCTCTGACTTTGTAAAAAGACGGCGAGTGTGCGCGTGAGTTGCCTCCGATCGTCGATCTCGGCCGCGAGCCGCCCACTGTAGTCCGCTAGAAGCATACAGGCCTCCTCCACCAATCGAGAGAGACGCTCCCCCGACTCTTTATCTGAGAAACACAAGCAGGACAGTCTTACACGGGGAGAATGCTACAATACTCCCATTCACTCCATTCAATTCAAGGCTATTTGTAATAGCACTTTTCAATACTCAATAAAGGGATAGTTCACCCTGAAATGAAAACAAAGCCATCTTTTACTCACCCTGCTGTTGTTCTAATGCCTATACAATCTATACCTATATCACCTATACAACCAATACCTATATAACCTATACAATCTATACCTATATACTCAAAAAATAAATAAACACTCAATAAAGGGATAGTTCACCCTGAAATGAAAACAAAGCCATCTTTTACTCACCTTGCTGTTGTTCTAATGCCTATACAATCTATACCTATATCACCTATACAACCTATACCTATATCACCTATACAACCTGTACCTATATCACCTATACAACCTATACCTATATCACCTATACAACCTATACCTATATCACCTATACAACCTATACCTATATAACCTATACAACCTATACCTATATCACCTATAAAACCTATACCTATATAACCTATACAACCTATACCTATATAACCTATACAATCTATACCTATATCACCTATACAACCTATACCTATATCACATATACAATCTATACCTATATCACCTATAAAACCTATACCTATATAACCTATACAACCTATATCTATATAATCTATACAATCTATACCTATATCACCTATAAAACCTATACCTATATCACCTATACAACCTATACCTATATCACATATACAATCTATACCTATATAACCTATACAATCTATACCTATATCACCTATACAACCTATACCTATATAACCTATACAATCTATACCTATATCACCTATACAATCTATACTTATATCACCTATACAATCTATACCTATATCACCTATACAACCTATACCTATATCACCTATACAATCTATACCTATATCACCTATACAATCTATACTTATATCACCTATACAATCTATACCTATATCACCTATACAACCTATACCTATATCACCTATACCTATATCACCTATACAACCTATACCTATATAACCTATACAATCTATACCTATATCACCTATACAATCTATACTTATATCACCTATACAATCTATACCTATATCACCTATACAACCTATACCTATATCACCTATACCTATATCACCTATACAACCTATACCTATATCACATATACAATCTATACCTATATAACCTATACAATCTATACCTATATCACCTATACAACCAATACCTATATAACCTATACAATCTATACCTATATCACCTATACAATCTATACTTATATCACCTATACAATCTATACCTATATCACCTATATCTATATAATCTATACAATCTATACCTATATCACCTATAAAACCTATACAACCTATATCTATTTCACATATACAATCTATACCTATATAACCTATACAATCTATACCTATATCACCTATACAACCAATACCTATATAACCTATACAATCTATACCTATATACTCAATAAATACTCAATAAAGGGATAGTTCACCCTGAAATGAAAACAAAGCCATCTTTTACTCACCTTGCTGTTGTTCTAATGCCTATACAATCTATACCTATATCACCTATACAACCAATACCTATATAACCTATACAATCTATACCTATATCACCTATACAATCTATACCTATATCACCTATATCTATATAATCTATACAATCTATACCTATATCACCTATAAAACCTATACATATATCACCTATACAACCTATACCTATATCACATATACAATCTATACCTATATAACCTATACAATCTATACCTATATCACCTATACAACCAATACCTATATAACCTATACAATCTATACATATATATAACCTATACAACCTATACCTATATAACCTTTGCAACCTATACCTATAGCACCTATATCTATATAATCTATACAATCTATACCTATATCACCTATAAAACCTATACCTATATCACCTATACAACCTATACCTATATCACATATACAATCTATACCTATATAACCTATACAATCTATACCTATATCACATATACAACCAATACCTATATAACCTATACAATCTATACCTATATAACCTATACAATCTATACCTATATCACCTATACCTATATCACCTATACAATCTATGCATATATCACCTATACAACCTTAACCTATATCACCTATACAATCTATACCTATATCACCAATACAATCTATACCTATATTACCTATAAAACCTATACCTATATAACCTATACAATCTATACCTATATAACCAATACAATATATACCTATATCACCTATACAACCAATACCTATATAACCTATACAATCTATACCTATATAACCTATACAATCTATACCTATATCACCTATACCTATATCACCTATACAACCTATACCTATATAACCTATACAATCTATACCTATATAACCTATGCAACCTATACCTATATAAACTATGCAACCTATAACTATATAACCTATGCAACCTATACCTATATAACCTATGCAACCTATACCTATATCTATATAATCTATACAATCTATACCCATATCACCTATAAAACCTATATCACCTACACAACCTATATCACATTTACAATCTATACCTATATCACCTATAAAATCTATACATATATCACCTATACAACCTATACCTATATAACCTATACAATCTATACCTATATACTCAATAAATAAATAAATACTCAATAAAGGGATAGTTCACCCTGAAATGAAAACAAAGCCATCTCTTACACACCCTGCTGTTGTTTTAATGCCCTATGTCCTTCTATCTTTTTCGGACCTCAAAAGGAGGAATTTTGAAAAATGTCCTGCACACGGTCCTCCATAGAACACAAGTGAATGGCGAGCAGGATATAAAAGGTATACAATAAGGGTTTTGGAGAAAGAAACCGTATTATTCAGTCAAAATACTGAGCTCATCCGTTACTCTGAGCGTTCCTTTGAGTTCACTCAACCTTTGGGGGTGTTGATTAGGGTTGGGTACCAAAACCAACACCTATATCACCTATACAACCTATACCTATAGAACCTATACAATCTATACCTATATCACCTATACCTATATCACCTATACAACCTATACCTATAGAACCTATACAATCTATACCTATATCACCTATACCTATATCACCTATACAACCTATACCTATATCACCTATACAACCTATACCTATATCACCTATACAACATATACCTATATAACCTATGCAACCTATACCTATATAACCTATACAACCTATACCTATATCACCTATACAACCTATGCAACATATACCTATATAACCTATGCAACCTATACCTATATAACCTATGCAACCTATATAACCTATGCAACCTATACCTATATAACCTATGCAACCTATATAACCTATGCAACCTATACCTATATAACCTATGCAACCTATACCTTTATAACCTATGCAACCTATACCTTTATAACCTATGCAACCTATACCTATATCAGCTATACAACCTATACCTATATCACCTATGCAACCTATACCTATATAACCTATGCAACCTATACCTATATAACCTATACAACCTATACCTATACATATATAACCTATGCAACCTATACCTATATAACCTATGCAACCTATACCTATATAACATATACATATATAACCTATGCAACCTATACCTTTATAACCTATGCAACCTATACCTATATAACCTATGCAACCTATACCTATATAACCTATACAACCTATACCTATATCACCTATACAACCTATGCAACCTATACCTATATAACCTATGCAACCTATACCTATATAACCTATGCAACCTATACCTATATAACCTATGCAACCTATACCTATATAACCTATGCAACCTATACCTATATAACCTATACAACCTATACCTATATCACCTATACAACCTATGCAACCTATACCTATATCACCTATGCAACCTATACCTATATAACCTATGCAACCTATACCTATGCAACATATACCTATATAACCTATACCTATATAACCTATGCAACCTATACCTATATAACCTATACAACCCTACACCTTTGTTATATAGGTTATATAGATATAGGTTGTATAGGTATAGGTTATATAGGTGTAGGTTGTATAGGTGATATAGGTTGACCAGCACAAGATGAACAATTGTGGTTAAAAAGTTTAGTTTAGTTAAAATGTATTGTCTGTTCAGTTTCCTAGACAGAAATTCATCTTTGACGCTGACAATACTATACTATACAAAAAACTTCATTTCTTTCGACTGAAGAAATATCTTGGATGAGATGGGGTGAGTAAATTATCATTTTCATTTTGAAGTGAACTAATCCTTTAAAATCACTGAAGTCTTTGGGATGTGCTGGAGGAGACTTGACAGAGTGGGGCCAGTTGCATAAACTAAGACATTATGTTAAAACAGTGTCTTAAAGGATTAGTTCACTTGTAAATAAACTTTTGCTGATAATTTAATCTCTGAGCTCCGCCATAACTTCCGCTAAGTGAGGTCAAAATACGATTGTGGTCATAGATATATCGATCGTAGATGCCTCATTCTACTTATCCGTGCAGGCGCTAATGAGGCATCTACGTATACATCTATGACCACAATCAAATTTGACCTCACTCTCCGGAAGTTATGGCGGAGCTCAGAGATGATCCCACTCGTCTGATAAGAGGTAAAATAATAGCATAAATACTGCTGGGTTTCTCTCAGAAACTGATGGTTTGGTTAGATAAGACCCTTATTCATCATCTGGTGTCGTTTAAAGCCCTTTGAAGCTGCACAGAAACTGTCATTTGGAGCCCATTGAAGTCCATTATATGGAGAAAAACCCTGGACTGTTTTCATCCAAAACCTTAATTTCTTTTCGACTGCAGAAAGAAAGACATGGACATCTTGGATGACATGGGGGTGAGTAAATTATCAGCAAAAGTTTATTTTAAAGTGAACTAATCCTTTAAGATCTAGTAAGTGGCATTCAGTCTTACTTTTCGTATCAAATTAGGCCAGTTTATGTTTTTATGTAACTGATTTTAAAAAGTTATGAACAGTCTTAAAGAAAAAAATCTATGTCTAACTTGTAAGACTAGTCTTAATGGTTTATGCAACCGGCCCCTGGGACTCTCTTGCTGGATTCTCTTCTTTGTATGTGTGTTCTCACCTGTAACTTTGTGCAATAGGGAGGTGTCCTGCACCTCAGCAGGAAGAGCAGAGATCCGCTGACGGAGGGCCGCATCGCTCGAGGCCGCGTTCTCAAGCTCCTGTAATGCTCGGATCAGATCTGCAGTCTGGGACACACAAAACAAGCTGATTAATCTGACGTATAGCTAAACATATGCATGATTATCCTTGATCTTGTATACCTGTGGAGGTTCAGCAGGGGAGCTTTGGGAGGCGAAGTCATCGTTGCTCACCTTAATTTCTTCATAAGGCCTTTTCTTGGCCTTCTTTTCTACCTCTGTAGGTCATGAGGAGACGTTCTACATGTGAAGGACTTCAACAAAGCCTCTCTCACTATCAGCAAAGGCTTATCAAAGCAAAACACTGAGTCTTTCTGAACAACCAGATATCAATCAGTAGGGTTGGGTACCGAAACCCGGTGCCAATATGGATATATATATCAAGTGAAAACATATAATATATATCAAACGTGCTTTCGCTTTGGCTGAGCCAGAGACAGACGCTCAGCGCTCGTCACATCACAACTCATGACAACTATTCAGTGTTTTCAACCACATCTCATGACAACTATTCAGTGTTTTCAACTAGAGCCCGACCGATAAAGGATTTTTAAGGCCGATACCGATACAAATATTTGGTCACTTAAAAATCCGATATTCCGATATATCAGCCGATATATATAAAAAATAAAATAACAGAAACGCGTAAAAAAACACAAACAGATTTCCCTTATACATCAGTTATTTGTAGTTATTCATGATCCCTCAGCCTCTCTAAAATATGATAATGCAGTTTAAAAATAAACTTGTTTGTTTTATTGTTACAACAGAACAGAGGAACATAAAATATATTAAAGTTCTGATAAATAAAATGTATAAAAATACAAACTTAAGATATGAAACTTAAAGTCGTTTGGACGAAAACACAATAGGCTAACAAAAACAAAAAATCAAAGTTACCAGTATTAATAGATGTGGTAAGCTTTATAAATATAACTTTTAGCAAGACTGGAAAAAAAAATATTCAGTTAAGTTCTAGAAGTTCTTATAAATAACAACAACAGCAAAACATAAACTATATACAGTATAAATATGAGCCACCTTATAATTACAATGTCAACTTGCTTATCCCTTTACATGCACTTTTAATTCTATCCATCAAGCTACCACAAACCATTTTCAATCATCATTTGCTGCCTGCCTTCTAAAATCTACTAACGTTACTGATGATGACTCGTGTAATCCATTATTTGACTCGTTAATGCGGCGTCTGAACGAAGTCACGCACTTTCGTTCACTCTTCACGAGCCTAACTTACGATTTACAATGCAGAGACTGGAACTACAAATATACTAGTTATAAATACAGTAATCATTACTTTATTCAGGCAGAATAAGTTTGTTGTGTTTTTCAAGGCGCATTAATGTTAGCGGTCTCCCACTGATAGCCATGGCATTAGCTAGCTTTGTGGTTAGCGTCTATGATAAGTTATAATTTAGAAATATGTATACTTTTTCAAAATAACGGGCAGGGGAGAGATGATACGTCTCATGATGTCAAACTGTCAGACTATTAAAGAAATACATTTTATTCAGTCACATTGTCCGAGGTAAAATAAGTCAGTCAACTGTAACCTAGCGTAATTACCAGCTCTCTTGGCTTACATGTAACAGCAAAACTGGACTTGGCAGTTACAAATTGTGTCATGTTATTTGAGTTAAGAGAACTGATGGGGATGTTCTTTTAACTGTTATTCAATTCAAGCAATGTATGTCTCGTTGCCAACTTACATGCATTTCGCGGATGATCTGTGTTGTGAATGCAGCGCTCAGAGCGCTGACGCTCAGCATGACTCTGCTGGATCAGCTGGTGGTGTTGCCAGCCGGCACGTTGTAGAGCGCCCTCTGGTGGACAAACTATGAAACGCCAACACTCAATGTGTTTGAGAGGTGTTTCGTCCGGTTTTTTTATTTTTTAAAAAATATTCATTTATCGGCCATCATAAATGCCGATACCGATAGTTTGGAAAAAGCCTAATATCGGCCGATAATATCGGCCCGCCGATATATCGGTCGGGCTCTATTTTCAACCACATCTCATGACAACTATTCAGTGTTTTCAACCACATCTCATGACAACTATTCAGTGTTTTCAACCACATCATGTTTATTTCAGGTTTCAGACATTTAAATGCTCATAAGTACTAGCAAAAAACACACACTGATGTCTATGAAAGCGGCAATGACAATCCTTTCAGACGGTTATAATTTGACTAACGTTACGTGTTTTATTCACATCAGATACATGCACATTATATAGTAACTATATAGTTTACTCTATTCTTCTTCCAGTTCACTGGTCACTTACTTTCATGTATTTCGTGAGACGAGAATGAACTCAAGTGTTGTAAATCCGACAGATCCGATTCTGAGGCGCAAACTAACATGGCGCCGCCCATTGCGCTTTATAGATCAACTAACACACATTCACTCACACATTTGAACATCAGATAGTTCGTGACACAGTTAAGAAGTTTGTGAATTTTTTGAATAAAAAGAAAAAACGAAATAAACCCGATACAGCTGAGCTGTCAGCGCTATTGCGGCTGCTGTGTGTCATGTGAGAAACACGACGCGTCACCATGGAAACATTAAGGCGATGCGTTCTAAAATATTTAGCCAGAGAATATGATCATATTTCAAAATAAAGCTGAAGCTGGTTTGTAGCAGAGCAAGAATACAGACGACTGCTGTTATTACTGTAACTGTTATTTAGAGTTATATTAGGCTTGTTGTAGTTGGGTTAGGTGGCTTAGGTTTTACTGTGAATTTGTAAATAAGTCAATAATAATTTGTAAATAAGTAGGCTAAATTGTGTTTTGTATTTATTTATATTCATACATTTAAGTATACATTAAACTTTTAATAAATGGTTCAATTTAAATAAATAAATAAAAAGCCATTTAATGTCATCCACCTCGTTTTGTGGCCTTTAAAAAAAAAAAAAAAAAAGTATCGGTTCAGGAACCGTTTAGGCACCGGAACCGTTTTAAAAGTATCGGTTTGGCACCGGAATCGAAAAAAACCCAAACGATACCCAACCCTATCAATCAGGGAATGGTGTGAGCCGAGGGGCTTTACTTACGCAGGACGTCAGAGAGTTTGTCCAGGACGTCGTTCTCATAGACGGCTCTCTCCTGCCAGATGGACAGAACCCGTCCTAACTGCTTCTTACAGCCCTCGTCTCCTTCACTGCACACCAAAGAGAAAACCGTGGTTTATATCACTGGACCACAAGAACAATCATAGCAACACGGCTGCAAGATGCAAATATTTGGGCTTAAATTACGTTTAATACGAATAAAATACGCATTCAATTGATGTAAAACAGAAAAAAAAATATTTAATAGGGTGTTGATTTCATTTTAATTGGGCATGATTAATTATTAAAAAAATAATAAAAAAAAGCATGATTTCATCTCTTAAATGTCTTAGTGTGTGTTTTGGTCATAAGACTTTAATAATTTAGAATTTCAGCTTTTTATCTCATAATTAGGATTTAGGATTTTTAAGTCATTTATGACTATGAAATTGGACTTTAAATCCAAAATTTTGACTTTTTATCTAATACTGAGGACTTTTAAAATCATATTTTCAAAATTTTCATCTTATAATTATGGCTTAGCATGTCGTATTTTCGACTTTTTATCTCACTATTATGACTTGTAAAATCATATTTTTGATTTTATCTAATAACGAGGACATTTAAAATCATATTTTTGACTTTGTATCTAATAATGAGGACATTTAAAATCATATTTCTGACTTTTTATCTAATAATGAGGACTTAATCATATTTTTTACTTTTTGTCTCACTATTATGACTTAAAATCATATTTTTGATTTTATTGAATAATGAACATTTAAACTCATATTTTTGACTTTTTATCTAATAATGAGGACTTTTAAAATCATATTTTTGATTTTATCTAATATTGAGGACATTTAAAATCATATTTTTGACTTATCTAATAATGAGGACATTTAAAATAATATTTTTGACTTTTTATCTAATATTGAGGACATTTAAAATCATATTTTTGACTTATCTAATAATGAGGACATTTAAAATAATAATTTTTACTTTTTATCTAATGAGGACTTAAAATCATATTTTCAACATTTTATCTCTTAATTATGACTATGTTAATTGAAATTAACTGATCAGTAATATAGTTGAATATTTAGTTCACACACACACACACACACACACACACACACACACACACACACACACACACACACACACACACACACACACACACACACACACACACACACACACACACACACACACACACACACACACACACACACACACACACACACACACACACACACACACACACACACACACACACACACACACACACACACACACACACACACACACACACACACACACACACAGTAAATAATTAATCATGGCATTAAATGTTTTAATTCAATATCTCTCTCTATTTATTTATACATAAAAATGAAAAAAAAAAGCTATTTTGTTGTGCTTTTGTCATTTTATTAGTTTGTTTTTATTAGATTTAATTAATTTTTTTACTTTTATTAATTCTAGTGCTTTAACTTTCAGTTTATTGCCACGGCAGCATTTCAAATGTTCAACTTTTTCAACTAATATGTATATTTTATTTCAGCACAACCCCAGCATATTTCAATAACCCTGATGTAACGATGTATTAAACCCGCTAAGCAAGAAAAATATAACACTGACAATTTAAACGAGCCCAAAACAGCTTAAATACCCTGGTCGATCTCACCTGGAGACGTGTTTGAACGCATCCACAATGACTGGAGCAAAGTCGTCGGTGAACTCTGGTCCTTTCCTCTTGCTGTTCTGGATGACATCATTGGCCAGGTACAGGAAGGTCAGCTTACGAGACACCTGGGCTGAGAGAACGAGAAGACACGTCTTCATTTAACAGGAGGAATAATGCTGCGTGATATAAAGGAATATGCTCTTTAAATGGGGATCTAATGCTATTAGATTAGATTAATCCAACGTATAGTGAATCAAACGTTATCCAGGGATAATGCCATGATGTGTGTGTGTGTGTGTGTGTGTGTGTGTGTAGCTCCGCCCACTGCCCGCCTCCACGGACTCGGCTGTTTTCAGAAAGAATGGGTACAGTGTATCTGTCTTTTATAAATATGATAAACTAAAGACTCTTGGGAGATATGAAGGATCAACACTACTCTACAGATACTCAAGACTAACACCAGACTGGCAGAAACTGTGTGTGTGTCCTTTAAAATGAAATCAATCGGCTTTGAATGTTGAGAAGAAAGAATCCATCCCAACTGGCCCTGAACAGCAATCAAAGGACTCGGCAACAAAAACAGTTGTTAGGCTGTGAACACAGGAAGGGCTTCAAGCGAAAAGCTTGTTACCGATTCCAGCCTTCAGACACAATGAGATTTAACATCATATTTCTGACTTATCTATTAATGAGGATATTTAAAATCATACTTTTGACTTTTTATCTCACTATTATGACATTTAAAATCATATTTTTGATTTGATCTAATAATGAGGAGATTTAAAATCATATTTCTGACTTATCATCTCACTATTATGACATTTAAAATCATATTTTTGATTTGATCTAATAATGAGGACCTTTAAAATCTCATTTTTGACTTTTTATCTAATAATGAGGACCTTTAAAATCATATTTTTGACTTTTTATCTAATAATGAGATTTAAAATCATATTTTTATCTCACTATTATGACATTTAAAATCAAATTTTTGATTTGATCTAATAATGAGGAGATTTAAAATCATATTTTTGACTTTTTATCTAATAATGAGGACCTTTAAAATCATATTTTTGACTTTTTATCTAATAATGAGGACCTTTAAAATCATATTTTTGACTTTTTATCTAATAATGAGGACCTTTAAAATCATATTTTTGACTTTTTATCTAATAATGAGATTTAAAATGATATTTATTACTTTTTATCTCACTATTATGACATTTAAAATCATATTTTTGATTTCATCTAATAATGAGGACCTTTAAAATCATATTTTTTACTTTTTATCTAATAATGAGGACTTTTAAAATCATATTTTCAACATTTTATCTCTTAATTGTGATTATGATAATTGAAATGAGCAGATCAGTAATATAGTATATAGTATATATATACAGAAATAGTAAGTTGTACCCCTAAAGTTTCTAAATGCGCTCCTAAATTTTTCAACTTGGAGCTCAGGTGCACCTTGGGAAAAAAGTAAGCGTCAAGCCCTCAGACAACTAGGCTAAACTACAATAAATTAAGAACAAACAAACTACACAGCGGCTTAATACCTCGCATTAATTTACGTCAAACCATGACAATTGCTAGGTACTTTCCACATCATCATCATCATCATCATCACTGAGCAACAAGTCAAACACATGACAATTACTCCAGTAAACCCGTTCTCCAAACACTAAATTAAACGTTTACACTGTACATCCAAGGCCCGATTGAGACAAAGTCAATACGTTTAGCGTTTAATCATTTGATGTTTGCAAGAGAGCTGATAATGTGTCATTATCAGGACATTAAAGCAAACCTTCAGTGGCACCAGTGGCTTTGCAGGATCAGACTGGTTCATCAGGTCTGAGAAGATAAGAGCCGTGATAACACCAGCAACCACTAAGCCTTAAAAACTGCTCCTGTGCAATTACTGTATATAAATCATATACACACGTATAGAGGCAAAGATCTGAGCCAACATGAAAGGGATAGTTCACCCAAAAATGAAATGTTTATGTTGATCTGCTGACCCCGAAGGCATCCAAGATGTGTGTTTGTTTCTTCAACAGAACACAAATGAAGATGTTTAACAGTGTGATAGTCGTATAATGATGTCAATGGGGAGATTTTAGAGTATGAGAGCAATGAGAGTAAAAACACACACACATACGAATCCTCATTAAACCACGGCGACACATTGATGTCTGAAGACATGAAACCATCGCTTTCTGCGAGAAACCCAACAGTATTTGTTATTTTTTGTACCTCTTATCAGACGAATGTCATCTAGTATTCCCAGCGCCATAACTTCCGGTGAATAAGGTCAAAATACTGCCGTGATCATAGATATATATACGTAGATGCCTCATTCGACCGATCCGCGCAGGCACTAATGAGGAATCTATGTTTATATCTATGATCGTGCCGGTATTTTGACCTTATTCGCCGGAAGTGATGGCGCGGGGACGGCTGATGCAGAGCCATAGAAAAAAATTTAATACATTTTTAAATATGGATATTTTTCTTACACAAACCCATCGATTCGCTTCAGAAGGCCTTTATTAACACCCGGAGCCGTGTGGAGCAGTTATATGACGGACAGATGCATTTTTTTATGGACTTCAAAAACAGAGCAAGGGGTTATTTTATAACTCATTCGTTTACATTATATAAAGCCTTAAAGTTCTGCATAATTAAGGGCGTGGCCACTTTGAGTGACAGGTGGATTGCCGTTTGTCTGCTAGTCACGTATGAGTTTCTTTGTTCTGCTGAATACAAAGTAAAATGTTTTGAAGAAAATATGGGTAACTAGGGATGCACGAAATATCGGTATCGCTATATGTTCCGAAATATAATCATGTGTTTGGGACATAGCCTTTAATGGAGAGACTTTTGTTTTTTGTAATCAGGATCGCAAATTACAAAAATTTGGATTTAGATTTATCGGCCAATATATCGGTTATCGGCTTTCAAATATGACAAATTATCGGTATCGCCCAAAATTTGCCTATCGGTGCATCCCTAGTATACACGGCCTTTGTGTCGACATTTAAAAACGGCCATCTTTAAGCATGACTGTTTGGATTTATATAAATGATAACACTTTACAATAAGAGTCCGTTTGTAACATTAACTAAGGTTAATAAAGTATTGTTCATTGATAATATCAACATTTACAATTACTTTTGCATTTAAATCTGTTAACATTAGTCAATGCACTATGAACTAATATGAATGATCAAGGCATTTAAAGGTGCACTATGTAAGTTTTTCGTCCGCTTGAGGTCGCCTAAGGCGTAGTTTGATGGCTACTATGACACTTGTTCACACTGCAGTGAGAGGAAAGCGTTTCTGCAGAATAAAACCGCAAACCGAGGGGAACGCGGATATGATGTCATCGACAGGCCACGCCCTCGGGTAAAATAGCATCGCACGATTTACAAATAGTTGGAAACATTTGGGATATTGTAAGTACTTAACTGAACAAAATATATAACACTGGCCTACTGGTTTTTGGATATTTTACTGAAAAAATGTTACATAGTGCACCTTTAAAAAGTACAGTGCTTTTTTCATTGTTGTAATAAAGTTCAGCACTATTTTATGTTGTTTTCATTCAGTATCCATTTTAAAAACTATTAATCGATTATCAAGCTGAAATTTCTGGGGTAAACCAGTAAAAGCACTGCCAAAACCTGAAGTTATTGTACTAATAATAGCCATCAGACTGGGAGTGTGCTTTGGAGAAAACACAGTACTTACCATCTAAAGAGGGGGGTATTCCAGAAAGCAGGTTATGTAACGTATCCGGGTATGTTTAAGAGTAAGTAGCGGATAACCTCAACGATGTATTAACCTTGCTTTCTGGAACCCCCCCTGGTAGATCCTAAACTAAACCAGACCAGCTGACCCTGGTCTAAACTCATCCCAACACATGCAGGAAAGTGAAAGGGTCTGAGTCAAGAGTCATTGCGCAGGAAAAACCCTATAAATCAAGGCTGTGTACCAAAACCCCCAAAATGCCCTAGTAGGGCAACAAATGAGTAATGATTCAAAATGGCTGCCAGGGTCAAGTGGGAGCATCAACAACTGTAGAAAACAGATTAAAACATCTGATATGGAGATATTATATTGAATATTTCTCACTAAATCTTGTGTCTAGTTCCTAATACATGTGTTTTAATAACTGTAATTGTCATACAGACTGGTGTGATGTTGATTAATAAAGAAAATTAGTCAATAATTGAGGTTTTGTATCAATAACCTGAAAATAATATCTAATGGAGATATTATATTTAATATTTCTCACTAAATCTTGTGTCTAGTACCTAACACATGTGTTTTAATAACTCCAGTTGTTATACAGACTGGTATGATGTTGATTAATAAAGAAAATCAGTCAATAATTGAGGTTGTCCTCAATAATAACCTGAAAATATAATATCTAATGAAGATATTATATTGAATATTTCTCACTAAACCATGTGTCTAGTACCTAATACACGTGTTTTAATAACTGCAATTGTTATACAGACTGGTATGATGTTGATTAATAAAGAAAATTAGTCAATAATTGAGGTTTTGTATCAATAACCTGAAAATAATATCTAATGAAGATATTATATTTAATATTTCTCACTAAATCTTGTGTCTAGTACCTAATACATGCGTTTTAATAACTCCAATTGTCATACAGACTTGATGATGCTGATTAATAAAGAAAATTAGTCAATAATTGAGGTTTTGTATCAATAACCTGAAAATAATATCTAATGAAGATATTATATTTAATATTTCTCACTAAATCTTGTGTCTAGTACCTAACACATGTGTTTTAATAACTCCAGTTGTCATACAGACTGGTATGATGTTGATTAATAAAGAAAGTCAGTCAATAATTGAGGTTTTGTATCAATAACCTGAAAATAATATCTAATGAAGATATTATATTTAATATTTCTCACTAAATCTTGTGTCTAGTACCTAATACATGTGTTTTAATAACTCCAGTTGTCACACAGACTTGATGATGCTGATTAATAAAGAAAATTAGTCAATAATTGAGGTTTTGTATCAATAACCTGAAAATAATATCTAATGAAGATATTATATTTAATATTTCTCACTAAATCTTGTGTCTAGTACCTAACACATGTGTTTTAATAACTCCAGTTGTCATACAGACTGGTGTGATGTTGATTAATAAAGAAAGTCAGTCAATAATTGAGGTTGTCCTCAATAATAACCTGAAAATATAATATCTAATGAAGATATTATATTGAATATTTCTCACTAAACCATGTGTCTAGTACCTAATACACGTGTTTTAATAACTGCAATTGTCATTCAGACTGGTATGATGTTGATTAATAAAGAAAATCAGTCCACAATTGAGGTTGTGTCTCAATAAAAACCTGAACATCTAATATATAATTAAGATATTATATTGAATATTTCTCAATAAATCATGTGTCTTGTACCTAATACATGTGTTTTAATAACTCCAGTTGTCATACAGACTTGTATGATGCTGATTAATAAAGAAAATCAGTCCATAATTGAGGTTTTGTCTCAATAATAACCTGCAGAGGAATCTAAACATGTTAGGTGAGCTAAGCTACTAGCTTACATGAGATGAACCTATGATTAGCTTGTTTGCTACATGTGCAGTTTAATTTCGTTTTAAAACGTCAAAATAGGACATAAGCTCTCGTTTTAAAGCTCATGCAGGTGTGTGTGCTCAGGTGTGCCGCTCCTTACCTTTCCTCAGCTCGCTATACCAGACTTTGACGATGGTTTTGGAGTGTTTTCTGTGGTGGATGAGCCACAGGGAAAGGGTCTGCACGCTCTGCTGGGAGTTACTCAGTTCTGATAATTTCTTCTCCAAAGCAGGCTCCGAGAACACGGACATTTTCAACTACAGGTAAATGTTGGGTAGAAGAGGCTCCTTGCCTACACCAGGCACCCGAAGGTCGAGGATATTGAAGCTAATAACTCCCCACGCTAGCTAAACATTCCCTGGCTGGTTTACCACACACACAGCGCACACTGAGCATGCGCAGTCTCGCCGCAGCGGTTTGAGCTGCTCTTAAAGGTGCAGTGTGTAGTGTTTATGAGGATCTATTGACAGAAATGCAATATAATACACATAGCTATGTTTTCAGTCGAGACCTTACATAATGAAGCGCTGTTTTTATTAACTTCCATCCATTCCTACCAACATACACCACTGATCCCCTTACCATAGATATACATAATAAAGGTTAGACGTCTTACGGCGGAGTCTCTGACATCATCATCGGCGGCCATCTTGTCACAGGCAGGCTTTCTGGCGGGCTCCTGATGTAAGGTGAGTGATCTGAATACTCTTATCTCGCTGAAATCTTGACGGATTTACAAATGGTTTGGTTTCTTACAAACGTTATTAACGTGGCTATAATTCTGGATGCTTGGACAAATTATGAATAATTATTCATACGTGTGCAGTGTCATAACTACATCTCTGACGTTTATAACGAACCGAACAGTTTGAAAATCAGTAGAAAATTGAAATTGAGCAAGTTATGGTTGTTTAAAAAGTACAAGCACCGTTAAAACACAATGTTACGAGTGAGCGAGCTGACTGTGACAAAATGGCCGCCAGGCGCGGACGTCGACCTCCATTGGCCAGCAGCGCGGACCCTTACAGTGAAGTCGCCATTTTGTGCCACCATGTTTCTACAGTGGCTCTAAAGGGACAAAATATATTGTTTTATTTAGCAAACATGCAGCCACTTAGATGGAAAAGACCATTTACAGCCAATACAGGCATTTTACCATAAGAAATATATATTTTTTTTTTAATTTTTAACAGTTACACTGCAAAAAATGGTGTTCTTACTTAGTATTTTTGTTTTGTTTTCAGTCCAAATATTTAAAAAAAATCTTACATTAAGAAGCATTTACTAGACAAGCAAAAGTTTTTGTCTTGTTTTGGGGGAAAATAACTCAAAATTAAGGGAGTTTTTGCTTAAAATAAGCAAAATAATCTTAATTCAAACAGAAAACAAGATTATTTTTCTTACATCATTGGCAGATTATTTAGCTTATTTTAAGCAAAAACTCCCTTAATTTTGAGTTATTTTCCCCCAAAACAAGACAGAAACTTTTGCTTGTTTAGTAAATGCTTCTTAATGTAAGATTTTTTAGATATTTGGACTGAAAACAGGACAAAAATACTAAGTAAGAAAAGCATTTGCAGTGTATTGCTGTTATACAGTTATAGTTATAGCTATGTTCTGATATCCATAAAAGAGTCATATGTCGAATGTGCTCACCTATTTCCGTGATGTTCCAAGCTTTCCTTTAAGATTGATAGGTTGAGAATATTTGGCCACACCCACTTTCTAAACAACCCTGTTATAGCTAAACATTTTTTGACAAGTATTGATCAGGAGAGTCCAGAGAATTGAACTGCATTGATTTTTATTCAGATTGAGTGCAAAACCTATAGGACTAGTTAGCAAAAGTTGATTTTTTTACATAATCGCAAATATTTAATGGACGATTTGATTGACAGCAGTGGATCATGAGGCTAAGTTGTTCAGTATGAGGAGATCTATCAAATGATATGAATATTGTGTGTATGTGTGAAACACCACGTGATTACTGAGGTATAAAACTCGCTCATAAGGCGTTAAATGTCGCGATAAACGTGCGCAAAATCGTCCTGGTGTGAACAGGCCTTTAGAGCCATGAGTAGAACATGCTTAACCTTGTCTAATAGGTGCTCAAACCTCATTTTCCGATGGCGGCCATGTTTTTTTGAGACATGCCAATTTCTTCATAGACTATAATGCATGCCAATTTCAACCGGACTAACGGTTGGGGGGTTATAGCCATTTTCATGTTTTTTTCCTGGTATAGCGCTTTTTTTTTTTTTTTTTACTGTGACCTCAGTTTGAGCTTTTACACACGTGTCCCAAGTTTGGTGAAAATATCTAATTTCGTTCTTGAATTATAGCCATTTTAGTAAAAGTGGCTCCACCCACTTCGAACGTTTAGTCGCCCCTTAGCGACCGTGAATCAATTTTGATCACACGAGAAACCTAGGAAAAAAGAAGCGGGAAAAAAACCCAAGGATTCCAGTGATAGAAGACACTTGAGTCTACGACAATAAGTATGGGAGTTATGAGCAGTTTCATGTTTTTGATCGCTGTAGCGCCACCTATTGGCCAATCGGGGTCATACCTTGTCAGTCTCTCCCCAAATTGAGACTTACCATCTGGCCCAGTTTCAAGTCTCTCGGTCTTATGGTTTGGGTTCAATGACCAATTTTACGGCGGAAGAATATCAATACAAATCCTTACAATTGCAGTAAAGTTTCAGCGCTACATGCTTAAACCCCTAACTATATTTTAAAGTACATTAAAATAGAAAACCATTTTAAATTGTAATAATATTTCAGTTTTTTTCTGTATTTTTGATCAAGTAAATGCTGACTTGATTCAAAAACATTAAAAATAGTAATGTTTCCAAACTTTTGACCGGTACTGTATATATATTTTTTTTACTTATGTCTCATTCAGTTGTTAATGACAACTAATAAAACTCAATAAAAAATTCAGAAGTCAAATTCAAAAGTCACAAGGTTAAGTCACTCTTTTTTTTTCACTTAAAGGGATAGTTCACCCAAAAACGAAATGTTTATGTTGATCTGCTGACCCCGAAGGCATCCAAGATGTGTGTTTGTTTCTTCAACAGAACACAAATGAAGATGTTTAACAGTGTGATAGTCGTATAATGATGTCAATGGGGAGATTTTAGAGTATGAGAGCAATGAGAGTAAAAACACACATACGAATCCTTATTAAACCCTGGTGACACATTGATGTCTGAAGACACGAAACCATCGCTTTCTGCGAGAAACCCAACAGTATTTGTGATTTTTTTTACCTCTTATCAGACGAATGTCATCTAGTTTTCCCAGCGGCATAACTTCCGGTGAATAAGGTCAAAATACTGCCGTGATCATAGATATATATACGTAGATGCCTCATTCGACCGATCCGCGCAGGCACTAATGAGGAATCTATGTTTATATCTATGATCACGCCGGTATTTTGACCTTATTCGCCGGAAGTGATGGCGCGGGGACGGCTGATGCAGAGACATAGAAAAAAATTAAATACATTTTTAAATACGGATATTTTTCTTACACAAACGCATTGATTTGCTTCAGAAGGCCTTTATTAACACCCGGAGCCGCGTGGAGCAGTTATATGACGGACAGATGCATTTGTCATGGACCTCAAAAACAGAGCAACTATTACTGCCATTATAAAGCTTGGATTAGCCAGAACATTTTTAATATAACTCAGATTTGATTCGTCTGAAAGAAGAACGTCATACACACCTCGGATGACTTGAGGGAGAGTAAATCATGGGCTAATGTTCATTTTTGGGTGAACTATCCCTTTAAGAAAGAATAGCACATTTAAGCAACACACACAATAGTCACCGTTCCATAGTTTTCCATATTTAGTAAACAGCGGTTTATATGAATCTATATAATTGTTTTAACTCACTTGGAATGAAACAAACGACTGTCCATAATTAATCTCATAACCATTCTGAATCAGTCCAGGTCACATGACATGCGTTGCGATCGTCTCCAGTCACTGAGAGCACAAGAAATGAAGATCTCACGCCGTGTTTTCCTCTCACTTTATTCTCATAATGAAACACAAACAGGCTGCGGAAGAATATCATTTAACTCCAGGTTAATGCAAATGTACAGTGCAAAGAGATCAAAGCCCAAACACACTCGACACGCCTCAATCCACTTTAGCTTATGCAGAAGTTAGTTATAAAGACAAACATATCACGTCCACACACATGTCTTTCACAGCCGGTTTAGTGTTCAGCAGCTGCACATGCAAGGCTGAATGTGAATTATATGATCTGAAACCATCTGGAATGGATATCTTTAATATACAGACATCAGTCTCTATATCCTTAAAATGTTGGAACACGCCGACTTTGAGACTTTATCTTATTCACCGTATCCCCCAGAGTTAGATAAGTTCTCATCTCCAACGCTAGTGTAGCTTAGCACAAAGAATGGAGGTAAATGGCTCCAGCTAGCCTAGCTTAGCACAAAGATTGGAGGTAAATGGCTCCAGCTAGCCTAGCTTAGCACAAAGACTGGCGGTAAATGGCTCCAGCTAGCCTAGCTTAGCACAAAGACTGGAGGTAAATGGCTCCAGCTAGCCTAGCTTAGCACAAAGACTGGCGGTAAATGGCTCCAGCTAGCCGACTGCTCAATAAGTGACAAAATAACGCCAACATTTTCCTATTTACATGTTGTGAAGGTGTGTATAGTTACATCGTGTACTAAGACCGTCGGAAAATGAGAAGTTCTAGGTCGACACATCCGGGAACTGAACTGTCAATTTCGTCACCGCCCCTTTTTAGGGGAAAATAAACTAGACTCCCATAGACTTCAATACAAAATAGCGGCACAAAACAACGTCCGTTCACAGCCGGTAGGCGTGAATAATTAATCTAATAGATTAGATTAGATTGAATCACTCAGATTAAACATGTTGAGTAATTATATATCCAGCCGTCCTGCCATAGAACGTGAAAGATACATCCACACACTTCATTTGGTCAACTTAAAAACATGTCCCTTCATTCTCCCAGCGTCAAATTGGTATAACAAGTGAATGATTTTACTTCGTTTTTGCAAGTAAACATCTTTAAATGTATATATTTTGTCTTTATATTTAGAGTACTGAGTGCAGTTTTCTGTCCAGCCATACAACTAGCCTGACTTAGCTTCCGATCATACTTCATGATTCAAAAACAAAGTTAAATCATTCACTGGCTTACCTGGTGACTTGATGAGGTGCGAGTAAATGTCCTCTGGCCACTGGGTGGAGTTGCTACACCAATTTGACAGTGGGAGAATGGAGGGACATGTTTTTAAATTGACCCAATGAAGTGTGTGGATGTGTCTTTCTGACGGCTGGACATATAATTACCTGACATGTTTAATATTGGAGATTTTAATTTTGGAAGTTATTCACGCCTGCCGCCTGTGTACGGGCGTTTTTTGTTCCGCTATTTTGTATTAAAGTCTATGGGAGTCTAGTTTATTTTCCCCTAAAAGTGGACGTGACGAACTATATTCTCATTCCTGTGGCGCAATGATATTACACAGCGCCTGATAATAGGCTAACTTCCGTCAACATAACCAACATGACAACCTGCTTACACAGAGAGCGCTGGGGTCTTAGTACACGATGTAAACTATACACATCACAACATGTAAAAAGGAAAATGTTGGCGTTATTTTGTCACTTATTGAGCACTCGGCTAGCTGGAGCCATTTACCTCCAGTCTTTGTGCTAAGCTAGGCTAGCTGGAGCCATTTACCTCCAGTCTTTGTGCTAAGCTAGGCTAGCTGGAGCCATTTACCTCCAGTCTTTGTGCTAAGCTAGGCTAGCTGGAGCCATTTACCTCCAGTCTTTGTGCTAAGCTAGGCTAGCTGGAGCCATTTACCTCCAGTCTTTGTGCTAAGCTAGGCTAGCGGTGGGTGCGTCAGACAGAGTTACGGCACGACAAAACTTATCTAACACTGGGGGATATGGCGAATAAGCTAAAGTCACAAAAAGTCGGCGTGTTCGTTTAAATATGCGCTCTTTAATTTAAAAACGAACAATCCTTCCATTACCCAGCAAACGTCCTCTGGCATTTGAATAAATAACTCATAAATAACCACAAAAAACATAAATTGCAGGAAATATCATGTTGTTTTCCAGCACATATTTGACATGCAACTAAGTATAACCCGATTCTTTAAAAATAAGGAAATATACGTTTCGATCCCTCATTCACACGCACACAAAAACAAAACATCTATTGAATAAAAAAAAAAAAAAAAAGTAAAGTAGTCAGCATGAAAGAGAAAAGAGTTGTGTTTGAACATTAAATACTGACGGTTGGAACGATTTCATTAAGACAACCTCACCTTCCTCTCAAAAGAAAGAGAAATAAACTATATACAGGCTTTATTTGACTCGTCATACTGTAGATAATACGGTCAACTGTACAACCGTTTGTCATCTTGGACTGTATATATATATATATATATATGACGGTGGTGGTTTTTAAGTTGCAAAGCGGTGATGTTATTGAGCAGCACAGCCAGATGTTTATCTATTTACAGCTACGGTATACACGTGTCTGTCTGACGTGCTCCGCCCATGCAGACATTAGTAGTGTTCATTACTCTGACAGCCGTTCTCCCTCAAGCTCCACACATCATGCCGTTTGGATGCAACTGTTGAATCATCCCTTACATCTCTCCAGGGACTCGGAAGCGAAGGAATTCTTAAAGGGTTAGTTCACCCAAAAATGAAAATTCTGTCATTAATTACTGACCCTCATGTCGTTCGACACCCGTCAGACCTCCGTTCATCTTCAGAACACAAATGAAGATATTTTAGTGTAAATCTGATGCTCTGAAAGGCCTCCATTGGCACAATGGCACGGTTCACTCTCAAGACCCTTAAAAGGCACTAAAGACGTCGTTACAAAGTCCATCTCACTACAGTGGTTCTACAATAACTTTATGAATCGGCGAGAATAGTTTTTGTGCGCAAAAAACGCTAAATAACGACTTGCATAGTGATGACGATTTCAAAACACGGCATCATGAAGCTTCGAAGCGTTATGAATCAGTGAGTCGAATCAGCAGTTTGAATCGCCAAATTTCAGCAGTTTGGCGGTTTGACACGCGATCATTCGGCTCACTGATTCATAACGCTTCAAACTGCTGAATCGACTCACTGATTCATAACGCTTCAAAGCTTCATGATGCCGTGTTTTGAAATCGTCATCACTATGTAAGTCGTTATTTAGGGTTTTTTTGCGCACAAAAACTATTGTCGCTGATTCATAAAGTTATTGTAGAGTCACTGTAGTGAGATGGACTTTGTATCGACGTCTTTAGTGCCTTTTAAGGGTCTTGAGAGTGTAAAGTGCCATTGTGCCAATGGAGGCCTTTCAGAGCATCAGATTTACACTAAAATATCTTCATTTGTGTTCTGAAGATGAACGGAGGTCTGACGGGTGTCCAACGACATGAGGGTCAGTAATTAATGACAGAATTTTCATTTTTGGGCGAACTAACCCTTTAAATAAATTTCTATAGAGACAGAGCGTATTTAGGCCACGCCCACACCGGGGGGGAAAACAATCAAACGCTCTCCATTGACTTTGCATTGCGTGAGGCTGCGTCCTTGCCATTTTCGGACTTATAACAAAAAACAGAACAATGTCTAAAAGCTGATATGTGACAAAGTGTACAGCAAAAAAGCTAAAAAACACAGAAATAAGTTTTTATAAGCTGTCGACCCAAAAAAACGAGAATTTAAGGAGACAAAAGTGGATAAAGGCAGTAAAACGTGACGCTTCAGCTGAAGAATGGGCACATTTTGGGATCCTGACACTCAGTGTGTCTCAATATGCCTATGTGTGCAGTTAATATGTTGTCACTGTTAAGTCAAATATCCAAATGTCAGTTTTATATATGATATTTCCTGTCTCTGAATACGTTCCCCTCTAGTGGGTGTACTTCTCAGTGAAATATGACGTGTCTCAATGGCCTGAATCCACTTTTTTTTGTCCTTAAACGCTCGTTTTTTAGGTCAATAGCTTATAAAAACCATGGTTGTGGGTTTTGTTTAGCTTGTTTGCTGTACACTTTGTCACATATCAGCTTTTATACATTGTTCAGTTTTTTGTTACAAGTCCGAAATGACAAGGACGCAGCCTCACACAATGCAAAGTCAATGGAGACGGTTTGATTGTTTTCCCCCCCGGTGGGCGTGGCCTTCAGATTATGACACGTGTCGCTCTGTCTCTATTGGTTGATTTTGCGACGTTTCGAGGCCTGTACATGTGGACATACAGAGGATGTGCGAGAGGAATAAATGAAGAATACGAGGAAAGGTGAGGTGATCTTCCCGTGTAGAGCAGACTGCACTTCCCTTTTTTCACGGGAAGGGGGCGCACTCAGTCCCTGGTGCGGCCCACGATGGCCAGGATGTAAAGGAAGATGTTGATGATGTCAGTGTAGAGGTTGAGCGCCGCGTAGACGTATTCCTCTGGGCTGATGGCCATCTTCTTCTTTCCCAGGAGCAGCTGAGTGTCCACAGCCAGGAACTGTAAAAGAGCAACACATTACATCCTCTCTTCCCAGTATGAAGCCCCTCCTTCTGACAAGCACAGTGTGCTCTGATTGGCTGGCTGGAGCTGTGTGGATCATGTGACACTGAAGACTGATGCTCAAATTTCAGCTTTGATCACAGGACCCTGTACATTGACATCATCATGTATATACTTTAAATGTTAAATGTCTGTGGAGGAGCTCTGGCCTCATATGTGGTACCATTTGAAAGCTTAGAGTCTCTACTTTCTGTAGACATGCATCACTTCCGCATTTGTTTCACACAAAGCAACTTATTTCTGGGACCATTTCCCCCTGGATTTGGCCGACCCAAATTGAAAAGCTTCCCACACACACACACACACACACACACACAGAGACACAGACACAGACACAGACACAGACACAGACACAGACACAGACACAGACACAGACACAGACACAGACACGCACACACACACACACACACACACGCACACGCACACGCACACGCACACGCGCACACGCGCACACGCGCACACGCACACACGCACACACAGACACAGACACAGACACAGACACAGACACAGACACAGACACGCACACACACACACACACACACACACACGCACACGCACACGCACACGCGCACACGCGCACACGCGCACACGCGCACACGCGCACACGCACACACAGACACAGACACAGACACAGACACAGACACAGACACAGACACGCACACACACACACACACACACGCACACGCACACGCACACGCACACGCGCACACGCGCACACGCACACACAGACACAGACACAGACACAGACACAGACACAGACACAGACACGCGCACACTCACACACACACACACACACACACACACACACAGTATACAGTGGCATGAAAAAGTGTGTGAACCGCTTGCAGAATCTGTGAAAATGGGAAGAATTTTAACCAAATAAAAGGGATCATACAAAATGCATGTTATTTTTTATTTAGTGCTGTCCTGAATAAGATATTTTACATCATTTTTTTTTACATATAGTACACCAGACAAAAAAAAACAGCTGAATTTATTAAAATAACCCTGATAAAAAGTTTATGAACCATTGATTTTCAATGCTGTGTGTCGTGATGATCCACGGCTGTTTTTTGCTGTTAAACTGCCCAATGTTCTTCAGAAAAATCCTCCAGGTCCTGCACAATCTTCAGTTTTCCAGCCTCTTTTTCATATTTGAACCCTCTCCAGGATTGACTGTATGATTTTAAGATCCATCTTTTCACACTGAGGACGACTGAGGGACTCAAACACAACTACTAAAAAAGGTTGAAACATTCACTGATGCTCCAGAAGGAAACAAGACACATTAAGAGCCGGGGGGTGAAAACTTTTTAACAGGATGAAGATGTCCAAATTTTTCTTATTTTGTTTAAATATAATTTTTTTTCATTTAGTACTGCCCTTCAGAAGCAACTGAAGATACTTGCTTGTTTCCAGGAAGACAAATTAAGTACAATTTACCTTGATTTTCAAATTCAAAAGTTTTCACCCCCCAGCTCTTAATGCGTTGTGTTTCCTTCATGAGCATCAGTGAATGTTTGAATCTTTTTTAATAGTTGTGTTTGAGTCCCTCAGTCGTCCTCAGTGTGAAAAGATGCATCTTAAAACCATACAGTCAATCCTGGAGAAGGTTCAAATATGAAAAAGAGGCTGGAAAACGGAAGATTGTGCAGGAGCTGGAGGATTTTTCTGAAGAACATTGTGCAGTTTAACTGCTCAGGACAAACAAGAGAATCGTGAACAACAATCACAAAACAAAAAAACAGCCGTGGATCATCCAGGGAATGACACACACACACACACACACACACACACACACACACACACACACACACACACACACACACACACACACACACACACACACACACACACACACACACACACACACACACACACACACACACACACACACACACACACACACACACACACACACACACACACACACACACACACACACACACACACACACACACACACACTCAGCCGTGGATCATCCAGGGAACAACACACAGCACTGAGAATCAATGGTTCAAAAACTTTTTATCAGGGTTATTTTAATTAATTTGTTACATTTATATAGCGCTTTTCTAGGCACTCAAAGCGCTTTACATATAGAAGGGGGAATCTCCTCAACCAATCTCCTTTATTTGAATAAATTCAGCTATTTTTTTGTCTTGTGGACTATATGTAAACATTTTTTATTTAAAATATCTTAATCAGGACAGTACTAAATAAAAAATAACATGCATTTTGTATGATAATTTTAAAAATTATTCCAATTTTCACAGATCCTGCAAGCGGTTCACATACTTGTTCACACATAACCTCCCCCCCTCTTTATGATTTATTGAAAGTGTGTAACTCAGGCCCTGTGTGCTCTAGCACCCTGCAGACAGTTCTGGCTTTTTCCACTAGATTATAGAAAACACTGGAAAACAGAATTTTGTGACACTGGGACATTGCATTTGTACCACCAACCCTCTACACACACCGTGGCAACATAATCGCCATTGGCTAGTACATTTGTTAGTTTACTCACCAGCAGTGTTGGGGAAAGTTACTTTGAAAAGTAATGCATTTCAATATTGCGTTACTCCCTTAAAAAGTAACTAATTGAGTTACTTAGTTACTTTTTAAGAAAAGTAATGCGTTACGTTTTTTTACTTTTTCTCACCTGGGCTGGGCTTGTTTTTTTTTGTTTTGTTTTTTAATAGCAAAAAAAGTCCTTTCTTTGTGCAAATGTAAAGACCTCTTCATACCAAAATTTAAATAATAAGCCTCAGGCTGAGGTAAAAATGTGCTGCCATTCTGGATAATGGAAGAATAGGACGCAGGAGAAAAAAGTTTTACCAATAAAAACAAAAAATCTAGTAATATTTGCTCATGGTTTAACTGAATCATCGAAGGTCAGCAGCAAGACATTAGTCAATAAAGGTAGATTAAATGCATACAAATATCTGTTTTATTTAACATTTAATTATTGGAGGTTTGCATAGTACTCTGATTTTGCATTTGACTGATTTTATTCATTTTGAGGAGGACAGAATCTTTATTGTGCAAGTGAGATGAATAAATGCTCACATTTAGTCTAGAACTACAATAACCCTCATGTTCACACACACACACACACACACACACACACACACACACACACACACACACACACACACACACACACACACACACACACACACACACACACACACACACACACACACACACACACACACACACACACACACACACACACACACACACACACACACACACACACACACACACACACACACACACACACACACACACACACACACACACACACACACACACACACACACGCCTCTGCACTTATTTTTCTCAACATGGGGGCAGGAGAGCTGTCAGTCAAATTAATGTGAAAAAGTAACTCAAGATATTTTGTTGTAAATTTGAAAAGTAATGCGTTACTTTACTAGTTACTTGAAAAAAGTAATATTATTACGTAACTCAAGTTACTTGTAATGCGTTACCCCCAACACATCTCACCAGTGTGATATACTATTTTATTTATATAAGTGCTGTCAAAACAATTAATTACGATTACCGTATTTTCCGGACTATAAGTCACACTTTTTTTCATCGTTTGGCTGGTCCTACGACTTCTAGTCCGGTGCAACTTATATATCAAAATTAATTCATACTGACTGACAAGAATATACTAGGGGTGTGCGATATTAACAAAAAAAGAAATCTCAATATTTTCTGTGATTTTCACGATAAGGATAATTAGATGATATTTTGTTGAGTGTGTTATTGTGCCGGCACTTTGGCAGGTTTAGGACTGCCATGGTCAGCTGACTCCTAAAGTTTATGATATTCTTCATATTCTGTGTGGTGGTCAGTTCACACAAGTGACAGAAATAATCTTTACCTTGATACATTTATTTTTTACATCGTGTCAATTTCATAAATGTAATAAAAATTAATTATAATAAGACACAATAGGGCTGTCACCAATCAAATTAAATAAGTATCAACAAAATGAATCTTTGCAGTGCAGAGGAAACACAGAAGCTGCATCTGAAGTGGCATTTAGATCATTTACACAGACTGTTTACTGTTTTGATGTTTAAAACACAAAATGTTGAATAATATTGATATTTGAAATTATTTAAAACATGATAAGAGATACTTTAACTGTGAAATTTAAACCGCCAGTAGGTGGCAGCAAGTCATTGAGATTCAAACAATTAATTAAAACGGCTGATTCATTCAAGGAACGAAGCATTTGACTATCTTAATCATAGATATACATAATAAAGGCTAGATGTCTTACGGCGGAGTCTCTAACGCCATCACTGGCGGCCATTTTGTCACAGGCCCTCTGTGGCTCCTGATGTAAGGCGAGTGATCTGAACACAAATACTCTTATCTCGCTGAAATCTTGACGGATTTACAAATGGTTTGGTTTCTTACAAACGTTATTAACGTGGCTATAATTCTGGATGCTTGGACAAATTATTTTTCATAAGTATGCAGTGTCATAACTACATCTCTGACGTTTATAACAAACCAAACAGTTTTGAAAAGCGGTAGAAAACTGAGCAAGTTATGGTTATTTAAAAAGTGCAAGCACCGTTAAAACACAATGTTACGAGTGAGCGAGCTGACTGTGACAAGATGGCCGCCAGGTGCGGACGTCGACCTCCATTGGCCAGCAGCGCGGACGAGACATCTAGCCGTTATTATATATATATGATCTTAATCTATATTAGTCATTGAATCATTGATTCGTTCAAAAAGCTGATTCATTCAGTATGAAAACATCACTGTGTTTTGCTCAGAGACGCAGATAGAGTACTTTGTCTTTGTTTTTTTTCGGTGGCGAAATAGAGCAAAAACAGGCAATATGGAAGTCTAAACTGTAAGTTACTTAAAGCTACACTGTGTGATATTTTCCCCCATCTAGTGGTGAAAAGGTATATGACCATCCAGTGAATATTAGTTTCTGTTCCTCTCAATTCCGATTTCGTTTTAACTCCTACGGTGGCCGATTTAGTCCAAGATTAACATGGCTTCCAGTTCGACCTCGTCCACATTCGACACGGTGCCATCGAGTGTTAAAACGCCAAAGGCGAAGCTTGAGTTTACGGGTATGTCCCTCTTTGGCTAATGTACTTTCAAGATGGAGGGGCAACATGGCGACCGGCATTCGAACCCCTCACCCGTATGTGTTTTCAATGGCATATTATAAACTTACGAGAATACTTTATTACTTGAAAGAAGTAAATATACATTACTGAGCACATATATATTTGAAGTGTTTTAAGCTAAGAATAAACTAAAAAATTTACACAGTGTAGCTTTAATATTAACTTCTTGTTTAGTAAACTTGCATAAAATCAATATCACATTTGAAAAACTGCAATCTTTGTGTGATATCTTATTAACACTCTCTGGGTGTGTGTTAGAGATATACTCGATAAACACATCGTTAAAACAACTATTACGATATCGCAGACAGTGTTGGGGAAAGTTACTTTGAAAAGTAATGCATTACAATATTGCGTTACTCCCTTAAAAAGTAACTAATTGAGTTACTTAGGTACTTTTTAAGAAAAGTAATGCGTTACGTTACTTTTGCGTTACTTTCTCACCTGGGCTGGGCTTGTTTTTGTTTTTTTATAACAAAAACGTTTTTTTATATTATTATTATATTATATTATATATTTATATATATTACATTATATATTATTTTTATAATATTTTTGTGCAACGGTAAAGACCTCTTCATACCAAAATTGAAATAATAAGCCCCAGGCTGAGGTAAAAATGCAAATTCACGCATTAACAGTAGAGGGCGCAGTAACGCAGATCTTTTGTTGTAAATTTGAAAAGTAATACGTTACTTTACTAGTTACTTGGAAAAAGTACTATTATTACATAACTCAAGTTACTTGTAATGCGTTACCCAACACTGATCGCAGACGATATATAATCGCACACCCCTAGAATATACATTTATTATTTATATACATATACATTTATCTATGCTGCTCCTGTAGTCCACCTTTGAAAAAATTAACTGAAAACAACTGAAAACTGAAAAAAGCAGCTCCTTCTGAAAAGCACACTGTGCTCTGATTGGTCAGCTGGAGTGGTGTGTTGTGATTGGTCAAGGATCATGTGACACTGAAGACTGATGTTGAAAATTCAGCTTTGATGACAGGAATAAATTAAAGTGTCCTATATATTTCACATAAAACATAGCTATTTTTAACAACATGTATTCTTATTTCACTTATTTCTGTGCCGTAGTTATTATATTGATTAATAATAGATAGTTAGCTAATCTGTGTGCTTTGTATATGTGCATTTCTGAAATGCATAACATGTACAAATCAATTTAAATTGTAATGTAGATGCATTTTTTGTGAAGCTGCTTTGAAACGATATGCATCGTGAAAAGCGCTATACAAATAAATTTGAATTTAATTTAATTTTAAATCGTAAAAATATTTCACATTTTTACAGTTTTTATTGTATTTTTAATCAAATAAATGCAGCCTTGGTGTGCAGAAGATAAAATTAAAAAATCATAACCCCAAATGTTTGAACGGTCATAATTTCCTGAAAGCTTTTCCCAAGAGCTCCTGCTGCATTTATCTGATGTTCCAACTATTTGAGTTCCAAATGTGCCGAAAGACGTTTCCACAGCCAGTCAGACTGGAAAATTCAACGCTTCAAAAGCGCCTACATTTGGTGACCCAGTTTGAGACAGATGGTAAAACATTATACATGTACCTCACAACAAATGCATAACCATTCATACACTGTTTTGACAAGGACTGCAAACCATCAAACTACACTCACCTAAAGGATTATTAGGAACACATACTAATACTGTGTTTGACCCTCTTTGGCCTTCAAAACTGCCTTAATTCTACATGGCATTGATTCAACAAGGTGCTGAACGCATTCTTTAGAAATGTTGGCCATATTGATAGGAGAGCATCTGCAGTTGATGGAGATTTGTGGGATGCACATCAAGGGCTCGAAGCTCCCGTTCCACCACATCCCAAAGATGCTCTATTGGGTTGAGATCTGGAGACTGTGGCGGCCACTTTAGTTCAGTGAACTCATTGTCATGTTCAAGAAACCAATTTGAAATGATTTGAGCTTTGTGACGGTGCATTATCCTGCTGGAAGCAGCCATCAGAGGATGGGGATATGGTGCTCGTAAAGGGATGGACATGGTCAGAAACAATGCTCAGGTAGGCCGTGGCATTTAAACGATGCCCAATTGGCACTAAGGGGCCTAAAGTGTGCCAAGAAAACATCCCCCACACCATTACACCACCACCACCAGCCTGCACAGTGGTAACAAGGCATGATGGATCCATGTTCTCATTCTGTTTACGCCAAATTCTGACTCTACCATCTGAATGTCTCAACAGAAATCGAGACTCATCAGACCAGGCAACATTTTTCCAGTCTTCAACTGTCCAATTTTGGTGAGCTTGTGCAAATTGTAGCCTCTTTTTCCTATTTGTAGTGGAGATGAGTGGTACCCGGTGGGGTCTTCTGCTGTTGTAGCCCATGCGCCTCAAGGTTGTGTGTGTTGTGGCTTCACAAATGCTTTGCTGCAGACCTCGGTTGTAATGAGTGGTTATTTCAGTCAAAGTTGCTCTTCTTTCAGCTTGAATCAGTCGGCCCATTCTCCTCTGACCTCGAGCATCAACAAGGCATTTTCGCCCACAGGACTGCCGCATACTGGATGTTTTTCCCTTTTCACACCATTCTTTGTAAACCCTAGAAATGGTTGTGCGTGAAAATCCCAGTAACTGAGCAGATTGTGAAATACTCAGACCGGCCCGTCTGGCACCAACAACCATGCCACGCTCAAAACTGCTTAAATCACCTTTCTTTCCCATTCCGACATTCAGTTTGGAGTTCAGGGGCCGGTTGCACCAGTTGTGCGTAAGTTACAACTTAGCCTAGTTTTGACATAAATGGGCACTAAGTTACAACCTAAGCACTACTAAATATTTTTGCGTTGCACCATTAAACTTAGTTGAAGCGTAACTCTACGTATAAACTAAATATTTACGGAAGCCTCCGATCAGGAGTAATGGTTGGAATAATAAAGCAGACTGACTGAACTGCACAATAAGCCAGACTTCAATTCTTCACAAATATATGATAACATTTACTGACATTTACACTCGCTTACATTTTAAGAGAGAAAACATTGTGTGAATAGATTACTTTATTTGCAGCTCTTCAACAAGAAACCATCCAAAACTGTGTGAATCTGTCCCATCGGTCCGTGTTGTGCATGTCATGATGTCAAATAAAATCAGTCATAATCAATAAATGTAATGTTTTTTTTTGTTTCAGTATTTATTTATTGATCCTTGTTAATGTCGTTTCAGATACTGAATGCTTCTGAATGTTATTTATATATAAAAGCACTTATGTTATTCATGATTAAGTATATTTAATGGAAACTTATTTTTACCGTTGGTTACGCAAGGCAAAAGAAGTTATAATAATGAAGGACACTGAAATTCACGGTATTTCAACACAACTTTTGCTCACGTATTTGAAGGCTGCTATTGGATCATTGAGGGTAAACGTCATATTATGCGTCTACGCATTACTTTACGGAGAGCTTACGACCTACTAGCTACGTTCTGCCTTAAGAACAAATGGTGCAACCGTAAAAAGTACAGAGTTAGTTACAAACTATCTAGTAGTTACTAAGCCTCTAGTGTGGACTTTACGTTCCAATTTAAGAAAGAACTTACAAACGACTGGTGCAACCCTACCCTGGAGATTGTCGTGATTGGTTGATTAGATAATTGCATTAATGAGGAATTGAACAGGTGTTCCTAATAATCCTTTAGGTGAGTGTATAGCAGCAAACTGTTATTTTTCAGAGGTGCTGATGGGAGCTTAAGGTGGTACTTACACAGGTGAACAGCAGAGCCCCGAGCGAAGCGTAGACGATGTGCAGGATTTTGTTTTGGAACACCATGCAGAGGATAGAGCCGAGGAGCAGGACAATCAAACAGACGAAGAGAACGCCCCAGCAGGAAGTGAAGTCATATTTGGTCTGTTTTTGAAAAAGGGAAGAATAATGGCCATCAGTGGTGTTGGTTATGACATGCAAAGAACAAATATTAGCGCCCACGTCAGCAGACGATAGCATTCTTTATAGTTTTGTCATCTGCCGCTTTAAATGCTCAAGCTCTTAAAGGGTTAGTTCACCCAAAAATGAAAATTCTGTCATTAATTCCTCACCCTCACGTCGTTGGACACCCGTCAGACCTCCGTTCATCTTCAGAACACAAATGCAGATATTTTAGTGTAAAGCTGATGCGGAGAAAGGCTTCAGATAGGCCTCCATTGGCATTCAGTACATTTACACTCACAAGACCCATAAAAGGCACTAAAAACGTCATTACAAAGTCCATCTCACCACAGTGACTCTACAATAATTTTACGAAGAGACGACAATAGTTTTTGTGCGCAAAAAAAATCTAAATAACGACTTTATTTAACCTCTTCTTGTCTTCCGTGTGTGTCTCCACGACGCATGCGCGAGAATATGACGCAGATCCGGCGTTCGGGAATCCATGAAATGCACACTTTAACCCGATTTTGAGAACTACGCCGAGACCTAAAGCCGATCAATGTAGAATTCAACAGCTGAGACACGCGCGTCTTCCTCTGCTTGTAAACAAATCGCTTCTGGGTCATGTGTCCGAACGCCGGATCTACGTCATAGTCTCGCGCATGCGTCGTGGAGGCACACACACAAGACAAGAACAAGTTCGATAAAGGGGTTATTTTGATTTTTTTTTGCGTACAAAAACTATTGTCGTCGCATCGTAAAATTATTGTAGAGCCACTGTGGTGAGATGGACTTTGTAACGACGTTTTTAGTGCCTTTTATGGGTCTTGTGAGTGTAAATGTACTGAATGCCAATGGAGGCCCATCAGAAGCCTTTCTCAGCATCAGCTTTACACTAAAATATCTTCATTTGTGTCTGAAGATGAACGGAGGTCTGACGGGTGTCCAACGACATGAGGGTGAAGCAATAATGACACAATTTTCATTTTTGGGTGAACTAACCCTTTAAAGCAGGACAGATTCTGATTAGCTGTCAATCCGCTGGAGAAAAGGATCATGAGCAAACAAACCTGCAGTGAGAAAATCACAACGGTGAAGCAGACGACCACAGTGATGCCCACAGCCATGAAGACCGCATCTGTGTCATAGACGCTGGCAATCATTCCAACCATATAGGACAGACTCAGGGTCAGGATGGACTGAGAAACAAACAGAAAATATTTACACATGCATTGAAACTGGATTATGTTCTCATATATTAATACACAGGAAGTAGAGGTCCATCCATATTGGATTTTGCAACCCTACCCAACTTTTAACACACTTTCAGAAGCTTATTCAAGTTTATTTTGCGCTGTAACTGGTATTAAGGCGGATTTTTTTTAAATATGCAACCATGTACAATATATTATAATATAAAAACCATAACGTAAACATTGTTAGTTCATCAAAGGTGCATCATAAGCAATTGTAGGGCATAAATGTGCTGTATACACACATACACACGTGTACTGTGCATATGTATGTATGTATGTATATGTATGTATGTGTATGTATATGTATATGTATGTATATGTATGTATGTGTATGTATGTATGTATATGTATGTATGTATGTATATGTATGTATATACTGTATGTATATATATATATATATATATATATATATATATATATATATATATATATATATATATATATATATATATATATATATATATATATATATATATATGTATGTATATGTATATGTATATATATATATATATATACACATACACATACATACATACATATATATACATATATATATATAAATTATATTATATACTGTATATGTATATACAGTATACATAATTTGTATTATTATTGAAATATAACATTAATATATAATATATTAAATATATTATTTAATATAATTTGAAAATATAAATATATAATGTATAATATAAATGAATAAACCAATTATATATTATAATATAATTAATAAAATAAACAAAATATTGAATTTTTACAAATATATTATTATATTAAAATACAATTTAATATAATTTGAAAAAATAAATATATAATGTATAATATATATTAATAAACAAATTATATAATATAATTAATATAATATATAAAATAAACAATATTGCATTATTCCATATATACTGCATATAAAACATGTAAATCTATTTTACACATATATTAATATATTTGAAAGTATAAATATATAATGTATAATATTTATTAATAAACAAATATAATATATAAATTAAACAATATATTACATTATTGCATATATACTGCATATAAAACATGTAAATATATTTTACACATATATTAAAATATAATTTAATATAATTTGAAAATATAAATATATAATTTATAATATATATATTAATAAACAAATAATATAATATATAAAAAACAATATTGCATATGTATATACAGCGTGTAGAAACACATGTTAGTATATATTACAAATATATTATGTTAAAATATAATTTAATATAATTTGAAAATATAAATATATAATTTATAATATATATTAATAAACAAATATAATATATAAAATATACAATATTACATTATTGTATATATATACTGCATATAAAAACATGTAAATATATTTTACACATATATTATAATATCATTTGAAAATATAAATATATAATGTATAATATATATTAATAATATAATACATATATTGCATATATACAGCCTGTAGAAAGACTAATTGTGTGAATGTGTGCTGCTGTACCAGTGCCACCAGGTTCCACGGGTGTTTGCGGCGAAACTCTCCACAGCAGCTGAGAACGATCAGGGACACAAAGAAGATCCCGTAGGACACGTAGTACGTCCACCGATTTTGCCGTACGAACACTTTGACGTCACGTGAAAAGGTGAAAACGGCGACAAAAGAGAAGGTGACCAGCAGCTGCACAGTCAAGACCAGAAACACCTGAGGAGAGAGTGACGAAACTGAGCTTTTATTCTGCCACACACAACATACTAGGGCTGGGTATTGACACTAGGGGTGGTGAAAAAAATCGATTATCGATTAATCGCGAGTATGTTATGGACGAGCATGAATCGATCATTAAATTTTCAAAAATCGATTTTTTTATTTATCTAAACCTGACACTACCACCGTGTGTGTGTGTGTGTGTGTGTGTTCATTAGATGAATGTAAATCTGTCGTTAATGCTGAGATGATTCTGAGGGAACACTCTAGAAATCCTGCCGCCTCGCCTCCTCTGGAGCTCAGGCACATTAGCATTAGCGCGTTAGCACGGCTCAGATTCGCGCACAAACACCGAATAAACGCCTTCAATCCGCAGATTTATGAGCGCTTTAGATGAGCGAGTGCGACACACATCGACGCGCACATTCGCGGGAATTAAGGCGATCCTGAGGACGCGATGAGCGGATCTCACACACACACACACACAGCCGGACTGATGCTGGAAACACACCGCCGCTCCGCTGCACCGACCCGCGGCTCCCGCTCTCGGAACCGAACGGGCCTCGACACTCCTCCGACACGAACACGTTTTTCTTCTGTCGTTTTTTCCCCTTTTGTCTTTCTCACTTCAGGAAACGAACGAGAGGAGCTCGAGCGGTCCACGCGCTCCCGCCCCCCTCACGCACGCACCGCATCCATCACGCACACTCTTGACATGTTGTCACTGTGTTCTACAGTACAGTATATAAGCTGAAGCTACAGTAAGTTGTTCAAAAATGTTCATTTTGTCTTCTTAATGATTAAATTGGACAATTTTCTTCTTGAAAGACAAGGTGTTTGGAGAAAAAACTTCTTCTTTACCTTTCAACCTGCAGTCTTCCTCCACCTGAACACGTTGTCTTTCTAGAAGAAAATTGTCCAATTTCTACAGTATGTTGGTTCTGATCTACTTCCTAAAGGAAATAAGCCTTTCATTTATTTGTTATTGTTTAGTTCAACTTGATGAGTCACAACACAATGTGATGTATTCATTTCTGTGTAACTACACGACACTACACGACAAGTGCTTTGAGTTGTTGTTACTCAATAAAAGAGTTAAGTAATTCAGTAGCTGACTTTTTTTTATACTGCAATCACTTTGTAGTGTATTTTCGTTTACTGTTGTGAAATGGAAAATCAATAATCGCTAATCGAGAATCGTTAATAATCGAAAATCGACTGTAATCGAATCGGGACTTCAATAATCGTAATCGAATCGAATCAGGAAATCAGACAGATTAACCACCCCTAGTTGACACACATTTCACAATTCGATTCGATTTTGATTCACAAGCTTTCGATTCAATTCGATTTTCGATTCAAATCATGGATTATTTTGGATATATATAGGGTACAATACATGGCCATTTTTCTCAAGGAAAACAAATCTCTGAACTAATGCTGTAAACTATGTCAACTAAGTCAGTTGATACTACATTAGCCTACTAATATTGAAGGTACAAATTAACTGATTTGTATACAAACACTTAAATTACACTAAATTATGTTTTTTTTTAATAATAATAAAGTTATAATATATGGCCGTGTTTTGAAATCGTCATCACTATGTAAGTCGTTATTTAGGGTTTTTTTGCGCACAAAAACTATTGTCGCCGATTTATTAAGTTATTGTAGAACCACTGTAGTGAGATGGACTTTGTAACGACGTCTTTAGTGCCTTTTAAGGGTCTTGAGAGTGTAAAGTGCCATTGAGCCAATGGAGGCCTTTCAGAGCATCAGATTTACACTAAAATATCTTCATTTCTGTTCTGAAGATGAACGGAGGTCTTACGGGTGTCGAACGACATGAGGGTCAGTAATTAATGACAGAATTTTCATTTTTGGGTGAACTAACCCTTTAACTGAAAACAGGATGCCTAATCGATTCTTGGGATTTAAGAATCGATATTGTTTTGTAAAAGTGAGAATCGATTAAAATCGAGAAATCGATCTCTTTTACCCAGCCCTACAGCATACACACACACTGACTCTGTCTATCACGCTTTACCTTTCTGATGAAGGCCTGTCGGATGCTCTTATCTTCCCAGCCAGAGTTTGCGAACTCATCATTGCCGTAGTAAGAAGGGGGTCCATCTCCACCGTGGTATCCAGGGCTCTCCACAGAAACTGTCAAAACACAAATCATTCATGTGACGGGTGAAATCTACTGCATGTTAGAGCCCTCACATTGTACACTGAAGTTCAGGACCCATTTTAACCGTTTAAAGGGTTAGTTCACCCAAAAATGAAAATTCTGTCATTAATTCCTCACCCTCAAGGCCTGTACACACCGGGACGAATATCGCGCGCGCTTATCGCCAGCGTTTTTCGTGCCGTTTTTCGGCGCGTCTTGAGTGTTCACACCCAAGCGATTTTCACTGGCGCTGCGCCGAGTGAACGTGCACATTCAGTAGATGCGCTCCCGGTACACAAGATGGTGCTGCGGCACTTTAAGCCTCTGACACTCGCTTGTCACACAGAAGGAGAAGAGAGACAGTATTTACGTGCTTGCCAAAACCATAGACATATTATGTATATGGTCAAAACCATTCACACACTTTTTGCTAACTGGCAAGCAGCATTAGCAGTTCATCTTCTTCTTTGTCTACTTACTACTTCTTTGTCGTATCAATGTGTGCTCGGCAAGACCGTTTTGTGCTCGAGCGCCACCAAGTCGTGTTTTACTGTCACTTCAGCAGCTCCAGGCACGTGAACAAAAGCGCCGATCTCATTGGTCGGACAGTTTTTTACGCGCCGCGTCAAAATAAAAAAACGAACCCGAGGCGTTTTTTTAAAAATGACGCTTTTACGCCTGGCGTTTTGCGCGTCGGTGTGAACACTCACATTGGCGCCCATTGTTTAGTCCCGAGGCGTTAAACGTCAGCGATAAACGCGTGCGAAAATCGTCCCGGTGTGAACAGGCCTTCATGTCGTTGGACACCCGTCAGACCTCTGTTCATCTTCAGACACAAATGAAGATATTTTAGTGTAAATCTGATGGCTCTGAAAGGCCTCCATTGGCTTACTCTCAAGACCCTTAAAAGACACTAAAGACGTCGTTACAAAGTCCATCTCACTACAGTGGTTCTACAATAACTTTATGAATCGGCGATAATAGTTTTTGTCCGCAAAAAAACCCTAAATAACGACTTATATAGTGATGACGATTTCAAAACACAGCATCATGAAGCTTCGAAGCGTTATGAATCAGTGAGTCGATTCAGCAGTTTGAATCGCCAAATTTCAGCAGTTTGACACGCGATCCGAATCATGATTCGACTCACTGATTCATAACGCTTCAAACTGCTGAATCGACTCACTGATTCATAACGCTTCGAAGCTTCATGAGGCCGTGTTTTGAAATCGTCATCACTATGTAAGTCGTTATTTAGGGTTCTTTTTCTAACTTCGCTCGGTGTTTCACTTATGGGAATCGCTTTGGGCGTGACCAACTACGGAAGCTCCTATGGCACCACGTCTGTCTTTGACAGACAGGTCGACCTGAGATCAGGCTCCGCCCCCACCTATAACACTCAGGTCGACCCCTATCGAAGTCATTCGCGCTTTCTTCCCGTGAGGGACTACAACAAGCTCTCTCAGCACGTCCGACTTCGTCGCTGATTTTCGCTAAACTGTTCATCAGGCGGACCGTCATTGGATTACGCCACCGAACGCGATATCAGTGGATTGGACTGTGTTGAGTGGCATCGCTAAACACTGAATAGTTTCCGCGTCAAGGCGAGCTATTCGGTTCGGACTATCACGTATTAAATTACGTCGGTAGTATTTTAAGTGACGTTAAGTCATCTTAGGCTTTACGCGTTAAGGCGAGCCGTTGAAAGGGCTTATACCCTACGTGAAGCTTCAGACTAACGTGTAGTGACGAGTCGTTGAATCACTCTTCTCCAGCCATCATGTCGACGGTCATTACCCCCGCCAAAGGGAATGAGTCGAAAAGCAGGGAGGTGGCACCCCGCCCGTGTCCATCGTCATGTGGAGCAACCATCTCGGGCAGGGACCCCCATCCCATGTGCATCGTGTGTATGGGCACAAAGCACGCTCAAACGTCGCTTGCAGACCCACAAACATGCGTCCACTGTGCGTCAATGCCGGTGAAAATTCTGGAGAGAAGGCTGAGAGTGGCGGTGGCTAGCCAGCAAGACCCATGTCTGGCCGGAGCGGCCGCGAAACCTACGGCTACTGACCATCATATGCGAGCTACCACGAGCTGGGCCGAAATGATGGAAGCCGAATCCCCGGATATGCCTCCTCTGTTCGAGAACCTGCTCGCGCACGAGGAGGAAGAGCTGGGTGACGAGGACGCAGAGGGCGACGCCAACTCTGATCTCCTCGACTTGGATATGGAGGACGAGGAGGAAGATGACAACTCTCCCTTCCCGGTCCAACAGTCTAGACCCCCGAGCACAACTGACACGGGCTCTCAGGCAGACAGTAACCTGCACGAGGTGTGCAAACGAGCCGCGGCTAAGCTAGGCCTAGCATGGCCCGCGGCACAAGATGCAGAGGGAGCAGAGCGGGACCTTTACGATGGAAAAAGGCTTCCGCCTGCTCAACTCACAGCGAGACAACTCCTACCAGCCGTGCCAGCGTGCATGAAAGAGATGTCCCGCCATTGGGGTACCCCCTTTAAGAGCAAGCTCCCGACCAAGGGATGTTCTAAACTGGAGGTGCAAGGGATGGCAGAGCTGGGGCTGGCCGGACCCCCAGCGGTAGAGTCTTCAGTGGCCTATCACCTCCATCCGAGTCGACGCTCTATCTCTGCCTCCTCTCAAATCTCACTGCCAAGCAAGATGGAACGCCTAACCGCGTCCGTCTATCAGCGAATGTACAAGTATGCAGCGCAGTCAGTGTGCTCACTTAACGCGGTGACTTTACTGTCAGCGTACCAGGCAGAGATTTTGGAGGAGATGGGGCGACAGCTGGATACAGGAGTGCCGAACCCAGCACTCTGGGATGAGATCTGTGTGGTGAATGATCTAATTCTCCGCTCTTCCCGTGGTGCGGTTCAGGGTTGTGGCCGCGTGATGGGCCTAGCCGTGTCAGGTGAGAGGGCGTTATGGCTAAACCTGTCAGGGCTGAGCGACGCTCAGAAAGCGGAGGTGATGGACGCGGCGTTCGACCCAACTAAGGGCCTGTTCGGACCGGCTCTCGAGAAAATGAGAGAGACCAGCACCCTTAGGAAACAAGAGGATGAAGCGTTTAGCCTCTGTTTACCACGCAAGCAAACACCGCGACCACCCTCTCAACCACCGCGGCAGGGCTTTGGTGCAGCCGCTGCAGCGAGAGGGAGACAAGCGGGGGCCAGGAATGTGAGACCTGCGCCCAGTGGACATCAATCTGGCCATCGTCCGAGGTCAGATGGATCCGGACCATGGGGTAAGCATTCATTTGCGGCCGCGGCGGCGAGGAACCGCCCGCCCCACCCCGAGGAACGGAAGAAGAAGCGTGCGACCTAACACACGAATGTTCCCCTGCACTTCTCTCTCCGCCCACAAAGAGAAGGAAGGGATCCAGCCCTGTTGTTCTAAGTTCAGTAAGGGCTCTAAGTTACCCAGTTCCAAAACAGGGAAAAAATGTTCAACAGTGTCACCAAGCACTCACACGGTGTTTTCAAACGCCCATCTTTTCAGGGGAAAACACAATAAAGATTGCTCTATCGCATCCAAGCCACGGGCCAAGGGCGATAAGCTCCCCAAATGCAATAAATGCACTAATAAATGTTTCACTATCGCAGCCAGGCAGACAGCCGAGGGCGATAGATTGCAAAATAATTCAAAAATTGAACTGTGTTTCCCCAGTTTCACCGCTGGGGGGAGCGCACGCTTCTCCAGCGGGGGTCAGCGCAGATACGGTAATGACGTCATCAAAGCGCGCCCCCGAGGGAGAAGTATACAAAGGACCCCTATCGGCTCGTATACTCAATTGGCGAGCATGCGCAGCTCATCCGTGGGTTATAAAGACAATCTTACGGGGATACAGACTTCAATTTGCCATGAAACCACCCAGATTCAATGGTATTATAGTCTCAGTGGCCGAGGGAGAATCAGCTCGCGTCCTGACGGCCGAGATAGACACTCTTTTAGTCAAACGAGCCATCAGAGTGGTGCCAAAGGAAGCGACCTGTCAGGGGTTTTACTCCCGCTACTTTGTGATTCCAAAGAAGGGGAGCGCATCTCTGCGTCCAATCTTAGATCTCCGTGTGTTAAACAAACACCTACGGAAGTACTCATTCAAAATGTTGACACACAAAACACTTTGTCGATCCATCCGCCAGAACGATTGGTTTGTGACGATCGATCTGTCAGATGCATATTTTCACATAGACGTTTACCCGTCTCACAGAAAATATCTCAGGTTTGCATACCGAGGCACGGCTTACGAGTTTCAAACCATCCCATTTGGTCTATCTTTAGCACCAAGAGTTTTCAGCAAATGTGTGGAAGCAGCACTATTTCCGTTGAGAAACAGCGGGATAAGAATATTGTCGTACATAGACGACTATCTGATATGCGCCTCGTCGAAAGAGCAAGCTATCAGAGACGCACACAGGGTGTTAACTCATCTCGACAGCTTGGGATTCAGGATAAACATGAAAAAGAGCCGCTTAGAGCCAGCACAGGACACAGAATATCTGGGGCTCAGTATAAACTCCCTCTCTTATCGGGTCACTCTGACAGAGGGGAGGATCACGTCCTTCACTCAGTGTCTCTCCCGTTTTCAGACGGGGAAAATTGTCCCGTTCAGGCTGTGCCTACGAATGCTGGGTCTAATGGCCTCAGTGATTTCGGTAGTACATCTGGGGCTACTCATAATGAGAGATTTTCAGCGCTGGGTCGCGCACCTGCGTCTATGTTCTTGGCGTCATCTCGGTCGGCCAGTGAGAGTAACGTATGCGTGCGTCAGAGCGCTCAGACATTGGAGAAGTCCCGCGACTCTCAGAACGGGGATTCCCTTGGGGGCGGTGTCGTCGAGAGTCGTCATGACGACGGACGCGTCGTTAAAGGGCTGGGGAGCAACTCTGATGGGCAGAGCGGTGAACGGTGTGTGGCCTCCACAACTGAATCACAAGCATATAAATTACTTGGAATTGTTGGCAGTTTTTCTAGCGCTGAAACATTTTCTGAGCTTCATCAAGGGCCAGCATGTTTTGGTGAAAACAGACAATTCTACAGTGGTCGCTTATATCAACCGGCAGGGAGGCACACGCTCTCTTCAGCTGCATCAGTCAGCGAAAAAGCTGATCGTGTGGTGCAACACAAGGCTCTTATCCATCAGGGCAACCCATGTTCCAGGGATATTGAACAGGGGAGCAGATTTATTGTCCAGGGGAAATCCTCTATACGGGGAATGGAAGCTTCATCCTCAGGTGGTGAAGCAGATATGGCAGAAGTACGGTCAGGCTGTCGTAGATCTCTTCGCCTCGCAAGAAAACGCTCAATGTCCTCTGTATTTTTCTCTGGCGGACGGAAATGCACCGCTGGGTGTGGATGCTTTAGCCCACCCATGGCCGAACGTCCTGCTGTATGCATTCCCTCCTCTGAGCCTGATTTCACCCACTCTGGCCAGGGTGAGGGAAATGGGATTATCACTGATACTGGTAGCTCCACGTTGGACATCCAGACATTGGGTAGCCGAGATAGTTCAACTACTGTCGGGTCAGCCATGGCCCCTCCCTCCCCGGAGGGACCTCCTGTCACAGGCAGGGGGGGAAATTTACCATCCTCACCCAGACAGGATAGCTCTCTGGGCCTGGCCCGTGAGAGGTGGAATCTGAGTGCAGCAGGTCTGCCACCATCAGTCATACACACTATACAGAGTTCCAGAGCCTCTTCTACTCGCTCTCTTTATAATAATAAGTGGCGAGTCTTTGAAGAATGGTGTGGACGGAATCATATTGTCCCTTTTCAATGCTCAGTGAGGGACATATTATGTTTTCTCCAGGATCTGTTGGATAAGGGGAAGGCTTTCTCTACACTGAAGGTGTATTTAGCAGCCATTTCTGCTTGTCATGTTGGTTTTGGTGACAAGACGGTTGGTCAGCACCCTTTAATAAGTCGTTTTATGAAAGGGGCACGGCGTATAAGGCCAGTGGCCAGGCGGATGGTTCCGTTGTGGGATTTGTCTATGGTTTTAGAGGCCCTTTCTCAACACCCGTTTGAGCCGTTAGAGGGCATAGGGTTGAAGTTTCTCTCTCTTAAAACAGCACTGCTGTTAGCACTGGTGACAGCGAAGCGTGTGAGCGACTTGCAGGCCCTGTCTATCAGCCCGTCTTGTTTTCAGTTCTCCCCAGGGCTCACTAAGGTTTCCTTTCGCCCTAATCCGGCTTTTGTACCTAAAGTGGTGGACTCGTCTTACAGATGTCCAGCTACAGAGCTTACAGCTTTCCACCCTCCTCCATTCTCTTCTGCAGAGGATAAGAGGTTAAATTCTTTATGTCCAGTACGGGCGCTTCATTGGTACGTGGAAAGGACAGCAGTTTTCAGAAGGAATGACCAGCTGTTTGTGTCTTGGGCTACTCCTCACAAAGGGAAACCGCTGTCGCGTCAGCGGCTGTCCCATTGGATTGTAGAAGCTATATCTCTAGCATATAAATGCAGAGGTTCTCAACCTCCTGAGGGCTTAAGGGCCCACTCCACTAGGGGCATGGCTACGTCGTGGGCCTTACTTAAGGGAGTGTCTGTTCAGGAGATATGTGCGGCAGCAAGTTGGGCTACGCCGCACACTTTTGTGCGGTTTTATAGACTGGATGTATCTGAACCTTCCTTGGCTCATGCAGTGCTAGGAGCCAGCAGGTCGGGACCCGCATGATTAGGCATAGCGTACATTGTGCAATCCGGGAGTGGTCTATATCTCCCATAAGTGAAACACCGAGCGAAGTTAGAAAAAGAACGATGGGTTACTTAACGTAATCCCGGGTTCTTTGATAACAGAGTGAGGTGTTTCACCAACACTTCCCTCCTTGCACAGGAACGGGAAGAAATCTCTCTATAATGACTTCGATAGGGGTCGACCTGAGTGTTATAGGTGGGGGCGGAGCCTGATCTCAGGTCGACCTGTCTGTCAAAGACAGACGTGGTGCCATAGGAGCTTCCGTAGTTGGTCACGCCCAAAGCGATTCCCATAAGTGAAACACCTCACTCTGTTATCAAAGAACCCGGGATTACGTTAAGTAACCCATCGTTTTTTTGCGCACAAAAACTATTATCGCCGATTCATAAAGTTATTGTAGAACCACTGTAGTGAGATGGACTTTGTAACGATGTCTTTAGTGTCTTTTAAGGGTCTTGAGAGTGTAAAGTGCCATTGTGCCAATGGAGGCCTTTCAGAGCATCAGATTTCAACTAAAATATCTTCATTTCTGTTCTGAAGATGAACGGAGGTCTTACGGGTGTCGAACGACATGAGGGTCAGTAATTAATGACAGAATTTTCATTTTTGGGTGAACTAACCCTTTAATAGCTTTGGCAAGGGAAAGCACATTTAACAGCATCCCCACCAACAGCAGCAGAAAAGCCTCTTAATGATACAGTTGTAAAGACGTCCTAATTGTTACAGCAGGGACTGGAGATGAGGTAAGGAAAGAACAAATTATACATTTATGTCACAGAGCTAGTGACCTTTCTGTGAATTGCTCAGGCAAAGCATTTTACCTCGGATAACCCTCAAGAGGACCGAGTACATTAACTAAACTTATTTAAAGGTGCACTATGTAAGATTTTTGCAGTAAAATATCCAAACACCACTAGACCAGTGTCATATATTTTGTTCAGTTGAGTACTAACAATATCCCAAATGTTTCCAACTATTTGTAAATCGTGAGATGCTATTTTAGTCAAAGAAACCGGGACGTGTGAGGGCGTGGCCTGTCGATGACATCATATCCGCGCTCCCCTCGGTTTGCGGTTTTAACCCTAACCCCAATGTGAAAAGAAAGTCTCAAAACCCAAATGAATCAAATGAGATCGACTCAGAAAAGACGTCGTGTCACATGATCCACAAAGCACATCTTATGCAAATTATGATACAAAAAATACTCCAAAAATCTGCAACGTTTATCAAGTGCATTGATAATTGTGCGTGCATTAATTAATCATTTTGAGACTAAAATCATCCCATAATTTCCACTCACCTTTCCTAATATATGGAAAAAGGTCACAAAGTCTCATGAAACACAAAATCATTGTGACTGAATTACACAGAAAACAAGTAAAGAGCGCTCCTATTAACACTGAAGCTGTATAGACGAACAATGGGGCATTTAATAAGAGTAGAATATTTACATTTTCCCAATAAAAATGAGGTTTTGCACATTATTGTTATTAATAAAAGTTAATTTTAACTGCATATCAATTCAAGCTCAGTGCTTCACTGTTAGATTTCCAATAAACCGACATGTAATATTATTAGTAACTGCACTTAGTAACAAAACAATAGTCATTTTATTATTAAATTAACTTTATCTGGAGCCCTGGAACCACCAAAACCAACATTTGAGATGCTGCGATGTGATTGGTCCACTGGTTAGTGAGGTTTTTGTGGTGAATTGAGGGATTTATCCGCCTCAATTGGGCGCTTAAGTTTTAACCCTTTAACTGTCACCCCTCCTTTTGAGCATTTACGTGAAAATGCACTACCCAAACTTAAATGGTTGTAATTCATGAACCCTTTGGACTAAAGACTTATGGTTGGTCTCTTTTAAAAGAAGACACTTGGCAGATTATTGCTGAAGTGGAAAAAAATTATAGAATTAAATTATATAAAAGTTATTGAAATTTAAGTTTGTTATAAAAAATATAATAAAATAAATATTATTTATTCTATTAAAAAATATATAAATTAATATAGGTTTCAGCCTAAAAAAGACAGAAAGTCAAAGCCAAAATTCTAACCAAGTTGTGTTCAAAATATTTTAGGTCAAAAACTCAATAAATTAGTTTTCTGTAAGACTTTTAGCTGCATAACCTCCAAAAATCCACTAGGGGTTAGACACACCATATTGGTGATTCCTAAAGATTGATCTGGCAGATATTCTCTATATATAATATTATTTTCTGAATATTTTTGGCTAAATACTAGAATCAATGTTTATGTTATGAACTTTTAGCATGAAAATCAAAGTTTGAATGATTAAAAGTGTGGTACAAAGGTGAAAACTCCTGTAATGATACAGATTTTTTGTTGCACACTCTTGTCACTCTTGTCATATATTAATCCATTACTCTTCCAAAATATATATTTTCTGCAAAATCATGTATTCTTGAGTCTTAGACCTTTCCAATGATATATAGTTTGTCATGACTAGATTAGGATTTAATAGTAATATAGTGAAGTAAATGTAGAAAGCCCGTATGCACATTTTTGGAATCTATGCGCATCGTGCGGTTTCCATTGAGCGTTTGTTTTAATGCAATGTCCCCGAGTAAAAAAACAAGCAAGTAAATGTCCTAATTGTACTTACCATTGGGATCTCCACCAAAGGCAGGCTGGCCGGGCCCCTGCTGGTATGGCCCCTGAGGGTAAGGCCCCTGAGCGTAGGGCTGCTGTGGGTACGGCATCTGTGGATTTGGGAACGCTGCAGGCCCGAATCCTGGTGCCGTAGGTTGGACGTAATCGGGCTGGCCGTAACCAGACTGGACGTAGGGCCCCGGGGCCGCATACGGAGGGGCCACTGGACCCTGGCTGTAGTTGGGCGGAGCCATTCCAAAGGCATCAACTTTGGGCGGCCCGTAGATGTTGTTGTGAAGGGGGTTGTCCTCCCCCATTATAGGGTAAGTTGGCTTTTCCTGGGACATGTCTCCTTCCCTCACTGCAATCCTGATGTAGACACAAAAACAGAACGGCTCAAATATACAGGAAAATAGTACAATAAATATTTACAGCGGTCATGTGATGCTGCGCCGTGACACTGTTCTCAAGCTGTTTTATTGACGTCTTTCCGCCGTCGAGAAGAAATGAAACTCGTAAAATTCTTTTTTAGAGGACTTTTAAAATCATACTTTCAACATTTTATCTAATAATGAGGACTTTTAAAATCATGTTTTTGACTTTTTTTCTAAAATGAGGACATTTAAAATCATATTTTTGACTTTTTATCTAATAATGAGTACTTTTAAAATCATATTTTTGACTTTTTAGCTAATAATGAGGAGATTTAAAATCATATTTTTGACTTTTTAGCTAATAATAAGATTTAAAATCATATTTTTGACTTTTTATCTAATAATAAGGACTTTTAAAATCATATTTTTGACTTTTTATCTAATAATGAGGACTTTTAAAATCATATTTTTGACTTTTTATCTAATAATAAGGACTTTTAAAATCATATTTTGACATTTTATCTAATAATGAGGACATTTAAAATCATATTTTTGACTTTTTATCTAATAATGAGGACTTTTAAAATCATATTTTTGACTTTTTTTCTAAAATGAGGACTTTTAAAATCATATTTTTGACTTTTTAGCTAATAATGAGGAGATTTAAAATCATATTTTTGACTTTTTAGCTAATATTGAGGAGATTTAAAATCATATTTTTGACTTTTTATCTAATAATAAGGACTTTTAAAATCATATTTTTGACTTTTTAGCTAATAATGAGGATTTTTAAAATCATGTTTTTGACTTTTTATCTAATAATGAGGACATTTAAAATCATATTTTTGACTTTTTATCTAATAATGAGGACTTTTAAAATCATGTTTTTGACTTTTTATCTAATAATGAGGACTTTTAAAATCATATTTTTGACTTTTTATCTAATAATGAGGACTTTTAAAATCATATTTTTGACTTTTTATCTAATAATGAGGACTTTTAAAATCATACTTTCAACATTTTATCTAATAATGAGGACATTTAAAATCATGTTTTTGACTTTTTATCTAATAATGAGGACTTTTAAAATCATATTTTTGACTTTTTATCTAATAATAAGGACTTTTAAAATCATATTTTGACATTTTATCTAATAATGAGGACATTTAAAATCATATTTTTGACTTTTTATCTAATAATGAGGACTTTTAAAATCATACTTTCAACATTTCATCTAATAATGAGGACATTTAAAATCATATTTTTGACTTTTTATCTAATAATGAGGACTTTTAAAATCATATTTTTGACTTTTTATCTAATAATGAGGACTTTTAAAATCATACTTTCAACATTTTATCTAATAATGAGGACTTTTAAAATCATATTTTTGACTTATCTAATAATGAGGACTTTTAAAATCATACTTTCAACATTTTATCTAATAATGAGGACATTTAAAATCATGTTTTTGACTTTTTATCTAATAATGAGGACTTTTAAAATCATATTTTTGACTTTATCTAAAATGAGGACTTAAAATCATATTTTTGACTTTTTATCTAATAATGAGGACTTTTAAAATCATATTTTTGACTTTTTATCTAATAATGAGGACTTTTAAAATCATATTTTTGACTTTTTATCTAATAATGAGGTCTTTTAAAATCATATTTCTTACTTTTTATCTAATAATGAGGACTTTTAAAATCATATTTTTGACTTTTTAGCTAATAATGAGGCCTTTTAAAATCAGATTTTGACTTTTTATCTAATAATGATGACTTTTAAAATCCTATTTTTGACTTTTTATCTAATAATGAGGAGATTTAAAATCATATTTTCAACATTTTATCTTATAATTATAACTTAGCATGTCATATTTTCAACTTTTTATCTAAAAATTAGGTCTTTTAAAATCATATTTCTGACTTTTTATCTAATAATGAGGACTTTTAAAATCATACTTTCAACATTTTATCTAATAATGAGGACTTTTAAAATCATACTTTCAACATTTTATCTAATAATGAGGACATTTAAAATCATGTTTTTGACTTTTTATCTAATAATGAGGACTTTTAAAATCATATTTTTGACTTTTTATCTAATAATAAGGACTTTTAAAATCATATTTTGACATTTTATCTAATAATGAGGACATTTAAAATCATATTTTTGACTTTTTATCTAATAATGAGGACTTTTAAAATCATACTTTCAACATTTCATCTAATAATGAGGACATTTAAAATCATATTTTTGACTTTTTATCTAATAATGAGGACTTTTAAAATCATATTTTTGACTTTTTATCTAATAATGAGGACTTTTAAAATCATACTTTCAACATTTTATCTAATAATGAGGACTTTTAAAATCATATTTTTGACTTTTTATCTAATAATGAGGACTTTTAAAATCATACTTTCAACATTTTATCTAATAATGAGGACATTTAAAATCATGTTTTTGACTTTTTATCTAATAATGAGGACTTTTAAAATCATATTTTTGACTTTATCTAAAATGAGGACTTAAAATCATATTTTTGACTTTTTATCTAATAATGAGGACTTTTAAAATCATATTTTTGACTTTTTATCTAATAATAAGGACTTTTAAAATCATATTTTTGACTTTTTAGCTAATAATGAGGCCTTTTAAAATCAGATTTTGACTTTTTATCTAATAATGATGACTTTTAAAATCCTATTTTTGACTTTTTATCTAATAATGAGGAGATTTAAAATCATATTTTCAACATTTTATCTTATAATTATAACTTAGCATGTCATATTTTCAACTTTTTATCTAAAAATTAGGTCTTTTAAAATCATATTTCTGACTTTTTATCTAATAATGAGGTCTTTTAAAATCATATTTCTGACTTTTTATCTAATAATGAGCACTTTTAAAATCATATTTTCTACATTTTCTCTTATAATTATGACTTAGCATATTTTCTACTTTTTATCTATTGAGGTCTTTTAAAATCATATTTTTGACTTTTTTATCTAAAAATGAGGTCTTTTAAAATCATATTTTTGACTTTTTATCTCACTATAATGACTTAAAATCATATTTTTGACTTTTTATCTAATAATGAGGAGATTTAAAATCATATTTTCAACATTTTCTCTTATAATTATGACTTAGCATGTCATATTTTCAACTTTTTATCTAAAAATGAGGACATTTAAAATCATATTTTCAAAATTTTATCTTATAATTAATTATAACTTATTAATTATTAAGGGGTTTCTCTTCCCCCTTCAATAAATATGAATGAGTGTTGAATGTCCAATTCGGCATCTCGTATCTACAAACCTGGTCATATCTATTTTTAAAATAATAACTAATAACTCTTAATTTAAAACTGGATTCACCTCATATAATTTGTTATTTACACATTCGCCCTAAAAATGAATAAAAATGGTCAAACTGACAGTGAGCTGAGAAACAAAACGTGTCACATGTGTTTACTCGATGAATAAAGCTGCATCTGGGCACAAAGGGCGGATTCTGTGGGAATACGGAGAATAAACAGCACTTCTTCTTGGCGATACATCACCCGAGTGATTGAGAGCCCAATGTGTGGAGTTTGTGGACCGAGATGCAGGTGCTAAAGCCGCTTCCTGGTAACCAGGTCGTGCCGCTGTTGCCATGGACACTGGTGTTGAAGCCAATGCATGTGTTGTTGGAGAAATCCCTTCATTTAAAGCTGTCAAAGTGTGACTGTAAAAAGCCAACCCGCATCCCAAGGGGTCGCTCACACACACACACAACGCATCCTTGTGTTTAAAACGCTAGACGGAGCATAACGGAACAAAGTTGGTTAAAACGTAAAAGAATTACAAAAATAGTAGGTTTCGAATAAGAACGAATACTTCATTTCAACACTTACTAATGCATTACTCAAATCAAAACTTGTATTTGTTAATTAGTTCATGCACTGTGAACTAACATGAACATGTATTTTTATTATGTTAAACGTTAAAAAAACGTAAAAAAAAAAAAAGATGAATAAATACTGTAACAAATGTTAACAAAAGTGAAGTGCTATAGGAACTTTTAGGATATTCATTTAGAGATTAGTTATAGATTTCATTTAATGACATTATTAAATTATTATTTTTTTAAATCAGTATTTGTAATATAAATGTAAAAATAAAAATATGACATGCCGAGTCATAATTATAAGATACAATTTTGAAAATATGGTTTTAAAATTCCCCATTATTAGATAAAAAGTCAAAAATATGATTTTAAAAGACCTCATTATTAGATGAAAAGTTAAAAATATGATTTTAAAGTCCTCATTATTAGATAAAAAGTCAAAAATATGATTTTAAAAGACCTCATTATTAGATGAAAAGTTAAAAATATGATTTTAAAGTCCTCATTCTTAGATAAAAAGTCAAAAATATGACATGCTGAGTCATAATAAGATAAAATGTTAAATATGTTTTTAAAAGTCCTCATTATTAGATAAAAAGTCAAAAATATGATTTTAAAAGACCTCATTATTATATGAAAAGTTAAAAATATGATTTTAAAGTCATCATTATTAGATAAAAATTCAAAAATATGATTTTAAAAGACCTCATTATTAGATGAAAAGTTAAAAATATGATTTTAAAGTCCTCATTATTAGATAAAAAGTCAAAAATATGATTTTAAAAGACCTCATTATTAGATGAAAAGTTAAAAATATGATTTTAAAGTCCTCATTCTTAGATAAAAAGTCAAAAATATGACATGCTGAGTCATAATAAGATAAAATGTTAAATATGTTTTTAAAAGTCCTCATTATTAGATAAAAAGTCAAAAATATGATTTTAAAAGACCTCATTATTATATGAAAAGTTAAAAATATGATTTTAAAGTCATCATTATTAGATAAAAATTCAAAAATATGATTTTAAAAGACCTCATTATTAGATGAAAAGTTAAAAATATGATTTTAAAGTCCTCATTATTAGATAAAAAGTCAAAAATATGATTTTAAAAGACCTCATTATTAGATGAAAAGTTAAAAATATGATTTTAAAGTCCTCATTATTAGATAAAAAGTCAAAAATATGATTTTAAAAGACCTCATTATTAGATGAAAAGTCAAAAATACGATTTTAAAGTCCTCATTATTAGATAAAAAGTCAAAAATATGATTTTAAAAGTCATAATAGTGAGAAAAAGAGTCGAAAATACAACATGTTAAGTCATTGTGAGATGAACAGTTGAAATTAAGAGAAATAAAGAAATAAAATGGAGAAATAAAGATGACTTGACTAACATATAAATAATTACACACAAAACAACAATGTACAGTAGTGGCCAAAAGTGATGTCCATCTCAGGAAAATGTACATCTTTATATAATTATTATTAAAAGATTTTATAAGCACATTGCATATTTCCAGTTGTATTTGAGATAACAACGCAGTGAAAATGTCAAATTGTGCGACATATTTTTTGTCCTCTGTCATACAAAGACATTATGAACACATGCAAACCAAAAATATTCACCGATTATGTTGTAATCAATTTTCCTATGGGCTTTTTGCTTTTCTATGCATTTTTTTGCATTATAAAATAAAACCTGTAGCTTTAGTTTGCCAAATAATTGTAAATATTCTCGTCATATTTGGTGTTTTTAATGATTTTGTATTAGCCTTTCACTACAGTACATCATCATATCATAAACCCAACTAAATGATAATCTTTGAGGGACTTCATGGAATAACAGCTGTTATGCAACACCATCCCATTTCCCGAATCCCATGTGACTTGATCTCAGCCAGCGGTCCAGCCTTTAGGTTATATTCAGCAGTTTCCCAGCAAGGATTAAAGCAAGCAGCTCAGCATCGCTTTCCTTCAACAAATACAGTGACAAAAGCTCTGATCCTTATAACACGTCATGCAAAATGGCCTCAAACACTATTAATTTCTGTTTTGGGTGATTCAATTGTATTTATTTTATTGTGTTGAGAATAAATGTTGTGTTTGGGATGTCCATGTTTTGCTATAATCTGTGTTTCACGTCATGTTTCTCATGGATCATATTTATAACTGGCCTACTGGAAATGAATAATATTGTCTGTTCAATGCGGAAGGAATCAAATTACTTCAAAGCTGAGCTTTTAGACGATGAATCAATACATTAGTGAAGGACAGTCTTGAATCAATAACAACATGTGTAAACAAACTCAGGGCACTTCTGCCCCACTCCTTAAAAATCAAATGTCTAAACATTTGCATAAGCAAATACATGTGGATGAAAAAAGACCTTGTCCTTCGCATTTGAAGAAAAAATCCATTATTTATTGGCTTTTATATACAGGCCAAATTTTCTTATTGAACTGATTCAAAGATACAGAAATGGTGCTTTCACAACTTCCTTGTTTGGTCCGGATTTTCTGACTATTAAGTTTGGTCCGAATCAAAATTACAGGAGTGAAACCTCTAATGGTCCGAACCAAACAGACGAAATTTGGTCCTGAGAAAAGAGGTCGTCTTGGTCCGGATCAAACTGAACAAAAGTTCGGTTCGTTTCTAGTGTGAAAGCATTTTCTGTATGGTTCGGGCTTTCAGAGCATTTACAGGAAGTTCCTGTTTATGTTTTAATAATATAATGTTGTTTTTAGGGCTGTCAAAAGATTAATCGCATCCAAAATAAAAGTTTGTGTTTACATAATATATGTGTGTGTATTATATACATATATTATGTAAACACAAACTTTTATTTTGGATGCGATTAATCTTTTGACAGCCCTAGTTATTTTTAAATTTCATCTAGGCTACATTAATTATGAAAAGTGAAAAGATGCGCAATATGACAGAAGACAGAAGGTCAGAAATGATTTGGACCACTTCATTAAGTTTTGTTTTGTAGAAAGCCTTTCTTTAAAGTGAATTTCGTTTTGTATAAATTGTATCTTAATTTTAATCAACGTTTAATCAGATAATTGCCTGGATTTAATAAATAAGAAGCAAATAGTTTATAATCACGGGAGCGATCACATGCTTTGCACATGAACTGGAGCGTCTCAAATAAACCAAAACTCAGCAGATACTCGTCTCACAAACATGAGAAATATGTGTATATAAAGCTTGAGATGTCCACTTTTAAACGTAACGAAAATAGTCCAGCAATGCTTCACTGTTCACTAGTGGCAACGATATGCGTCCGTTCATTCACTCTTGTCAAAGACGCGTCAGACGCACATCCGTTTACAAACCAATCAATGTCCAGATGCCGCCCACATAGAAGATGACGAGTGGACACAAGTGTGTGATGTTCAGTTCTTTAGTGCGCTCGCATGATTGCAATGTGAAACCAAACCAAAACTAACCGAATGTATAAAATGTATCAAAACATGAACTTTGGTTCGGACTAGGGATCGACCGATATGGATTTTTTAGTGCCGATACCGTTTTTTTTTTTTTTCGTCAGCCTTAGCCGATGAGCGATACGAGCTGCCGATATTCTTGAGCCGATATTTGGAGCCGAAACTGCTTTTGCTCTCTCAATTACAACATAAAAATGACACAATGATCATGATGATAACAATTTAAAATTTACAATTTAAAAAAGGAACATTTATTGAACAAAAAAAAACGATATTTAACAAATAGTAAAAACAGCTGATGTAGAACAAGAAAAAAAAGAGTTCAGTGGTGAAAATAAATTCTGAAAATAAATATTTAAGCATAAATAAAATAATTAAACTATTGCACTCAGTATCAACAAGCAAGCAGCATAATAAAGTGCACACTGACTGTACTATACTTCATTTTAAAACTATTTACAACCTAGTCATTTAATGGTTACACTCAAAAAAAATGCTGGGTTAAAAATAACCCAAGTTGGGTTGAATATGGACTTACCCAGCAATTGGGTTGTTTTGACCCAGCGGTTGGGTTAAATGTTTGCGTAAAACAACCCAATTGCTGGGTTAAAACAACCCAATTGATGGGTTAGTCCATTTTCAACCCAACTTTTTTAACCCAGCATTTTTTAGAGTGTAGGTGCACTTCACTTAATCTCTTGTGGAGCAACACCAGCGGTAATTCAGGAAAAAATCTCCCAATGCTCCACGTGAAACTTCAGTCTTTCCACCTTTTACCATCGTGTCAATTCTCAATTGATTTTGATTAATATGCGCGAGGGAGAGCGAGAGATTTTGAAGACGGTGAGAGCTGCCCTGTGGACGCCTGTCTGTAAATAATGCAGGGGAAAAAATATCGGCCAACGCAGCAGCCTTATATCGGCCGATACACGTAAAAATCGCAAATATCGGCCCGATATATCGGCCGGCAGATATATCGGTCTAACACTAGTTCGGACCTTGGTGCAGACTTTGAGGTGTGAAAGCGCCATAAATTTAACATAAAATGAGTAGACACTGTTTTTGCTTTGTACACCTAATGCATAAAATATGGCTCGCCTTAAGGATTTTTTTAAAGTTTGGGGAATGTACGATTTTTTTTAACGAATACTTTTACTCAGTAAAAACTTTTACGTTGCTACAAAAAAATATATACAGTATATTAAGCAGCAGAACTGTTTTCAACACTGATAATAATCCTAGATATTTATTGAGCATCATATCCTCATATTATAATGATTCTGAAGGGTCATGTGACACTGAAGACTGGAGTAATGATGATAAATTCAGCTTTGAGCACAGGAATAAATTACACTTCACAATATATTCACATAGAGAACAGCTGTTTTAAACCGTAATATATTTACTGTATTTTTGATCAAATAATTACAGCTTTGGTGAGCAGAAGCGAACGAACGGTGGTGTATAAACTGAACATTTTAAACCGGCTGCAGCTGAAAACGGTCAATTTCTGATTTCCCTCAAAGCCTCACAAAGTTCCAGAGCAGACGAGCGTCTCAATTATTTCCATGGATATTTCGTCCATTCTGTAATCTATGGATCCATGTCAAATTCATCACATAGCCGCAGCACTATGCCACACAACAGAATAATCCATTAAACGGGATCAAATGAGATCACCTTATATTTCTCCAAAGCTTTTTCCAAATGTGCATGGAAGAAAAGCTTTCCCCACCACCTCAGCACTTCATATCCATGTGGATGAAGACGTTTGAAGTTTAATGTCAGGCCCTTGCTCACATATAATAAAAAGAAGTGTGCTTTTACACTAAACTGAATGGCAAAGATTTAACAACAATTTGCTAAATAAACTGATGCAGTTCATGGTTGCATAAACAGGATCAAATGAGATCACCTTATATTAGATACCATCACGATTGACATGTGACACTGATTTCATATGACAGTTCCATAAAAATGAATTAACATTAAGTCACTTAGATTTTAGATGCAATATTGACTGTTTTTGATCCATTTCAGCAGCGAAAATAGTTCCTAACAAAGATCACAGCAGAACCATAACGCACCTGCGCCACCTATTGGCGGTTTAGTTTCATGTTTAAACATTCTTTACAATATTTGTATATTCAAAAAATATTTAAAACAATCTCATAACATTATTTAATACAGTGTAAATTATTTAATTTGATTGGTAACAGTCATATAGTGTCTTATTCTAATTTAATTTATAGACCAAATTTAAGAATATAAAATGAAAGCTGAAGCATAGCCTATATTTAATAAGATTAGGGGAAAATGCCCTTTATAAAAGGTCAAAATATCACAAATATGCAGATTTAAATATGTCAAACCTGAATGAACACTGATGAGAATATTGCTTCAGAATAAATTATATTTACAAAATTCCTGACAAGCAAGATTTTTACTCGGACAAGTGAGTGACATTTACTTCTAGCACGTGAACAAGCTTAATGTCGAGCCCTGCTTTAGGTATGTTTACCTCAATAACTAAAGAAATTTGGTTTGGTTAACGCGGCGCGAACAGACGGCAAAGTTCAGATTTTTCAACTCGGGCGTCAGATATAAATTTGCTTCAAACGCGTGAATGCACAAAAAGCACCAAATCACCAGTCTTTCGCACAAATGGATGCGCGAATGAGGCTAAATCACGTCTATCGTGCCGCGGGACCTCCAGACGCATCTTTACACTGACTTCACATGGAAATCACTCGCTCCAGATTAGTGTTGTCAAAAGTACCGACCGTGATACCAAGTCGTCACTGAAATTAAAAAAATGTGATGCTTTGAGCTAGGGCTGCACGATTCTTGCTAAAATGTGAATCACGATTTTTCTCCATGGGAATTGAGATCACGATTCTCATTTTTTCTTATACTTTAAAAAAAAAGAATCAATTTTAAATAAAAGTAATTAGTTACAATTAAATTAAAATGTAGAAACAACAAATGTAGACAGACTAGATGTAAATATATGCTTATTACTGTTTATTTCTATTTTTATGATTATTTAATATCTTGCCTTGTGGAGAGAGGGTTTTTGTTGTCTTATTTCGTTGTTTCATTTTGTTTTTGTGTTTTTGTAAAAAATGAAAACTATAAATAAAATAGGCTATTTAAAAAAAAATGTTATATGAAAACGCTTAACGTGGCTTAATGTACTAAGACAGTGTTATTAAGCGACCAAACTCAGGAAACATAACAAAAATACTGTTGGATTGAACTGCGTGTGCTTGGTTTGTTACCACAGTTAGCTGCTTCCTCCTCAGCGATGAACTTCCACATTTGTGGCTATTTTTTTCTTCAACTCCTCAGGATCCATCTCGACGAGTGCAGGCAGATCGCGCGCGCGTGCTCACACAAATAAACTAATATGGATTTGAAATAATTTTATCATCTTGAAATACAGGTGGAGAGAGCATTTTCTTGTGGTGCCCGACCAAGCCTGTAGTGCTTCAGTCAGAAATTGAAGCTTTCGCGCCTCGATCGCCCCCCGGTGGCCGGTCCCAGTATAGCTCCTAAACCCCGCCTCTCCATGTATTAGAATGGGCGCGAGACACACTAAACAATTTAATTACACTTCAAATAATTGTTTCCTAAAGATGGTTTCTGTCATTTTAGGCAGTTTTTATTACAATAATTTCATTTCAAGTGTTCGTTTTTTAAATAAGTTTAGTTTTAGTGAGTTATTTGATGCTATAAAAACGAGGGGTGTGACGTCATGATTGACAGCTGAGATTGACGGCTTCTCTGAGTGAAGTTGTCACTGAGGCACTAACTGACTTTTTTCTGGATTTTTGGGAGGAGATTGGAGCTTTAGCTTTAATTTCTACACTTCCATAACTGTTTATTTCACACCAACATAATGAATTGTTCTGCATCTGCGAGAGTGTGGGCGGGCTTTTGATAATCGCGCCTCTACTTCCTGTTCTCTACTGCGCAGACTCGGTCCCAAGATGTCAGCGCCGTGAGCGGGCCTATGAAAGCTTCAACTTTGGTCAGCGGAAGTCAATGAAGTCGCGTCGTCCATATTTTTTTACGGTCTATGTGCCCGACGCGCAGCGCGTAATGGGAGCGGCGGCACTGTACATACATATATTTTTTATATGTATTCGTTTGCACATGACTGTTTAAAACCTGTGTTCTCCCTTGTCCGACCCGACCCGCATCCGACCAGTGATGGGAATAACGGCGTTATAGATAAACGGCATTACTAATGGAATTATTTTTTTCAGTAACGAGTAATCAAACAAATTACTGTTTCTCCCGTTACAACGGCGTTAGCGTTACTGAGAAAAAAAAATGTGGCGTTACTATAATTGAGCTCACTGAAGCGGTTTTCATCCGAACGGACCTGCAACGTGTGTGTGTGTGTGTGTGTGCGCACGCGCCAGCCATGCGTGTTGGGGGGTGGGTGGGGTGATAACACATCACTGATGATGATTGGTGGGTGGGAGAAAAGGTTGAGTTTACACCTATTTTTTTACGGTCTATGGTTCACACACACACACACACACACACACACACACACCTATGACGCACACGCATATACACAGTCAGCGATGGCAAGTCCAACGACTTCAAAGGTAGCTTTCGCAAACTGGAAGTATAAGCGCTACTTTTCCCTCGTTGAGGTGAAAGGTAACATTTTTTATGTAACGTGCAGCTTATGCCCAGGAAGAGTTTCTCCACGTCGGTGGAAGTGATTCTGAAGCGTCTCACATCATCAAAATTAGTGGCTAAAAACCCAGGTGATAACGTGAGCTCCACTACCAAAGGAGTAGTATAGTACTGAAAATATTCACACTATGGTAGGTCTACTGATAATATTTACAATAATGTATTGAATTTGATAAGTGTCTCTCACATTGTCCCACAGCAACATTACAATAGTGTACATTAATGTACAATGTTTTATAATAGTAATTTATTCTATTTAGGGTCCAATTCATTCATTTAACATATCTAACATTGGGGGCATCCAAGTTATTTGACATATTTGAACATTTGAAAAAAAAAAAAAAAAAAAAAAAGTAACACAGTAGTTACTTTCCCTGGTAATTAGTTACTTTTATAATGAATGTAACTCAGTTTCTAACTCAGTTACTATTTGTAAGAAGTAACTAGTAACTATAATTACTTTTTTAAAGTAACGTGCCCAACACTGCATCCGACACAGTTGTGATGTTTTTCATCCGTTTCAGCAATATTCGCGGGTACCCGTTCTGCATGGCACCGGATAGTTTATTTATAGTTCGATTAAGGATATTTCACGTCATGTTCGAATGCATATTCGAATAAAAAGTGACAGCCCTAATGGCTTTTGCTATATATATGTGCCGCTGGGAACTTGGAGGGTATGGCGATGCCCCGTACAGTGAGTTATGGAAGTTTGCGTGGTCTGGCGGCTGGTATTTTGTGGTGTGGCTCCCTTGTCTCGTACTGTATTTTGTGGTGACGTTTGAGGTGATTGTATAGATTAGTGGTGTTACCTTGCAGTGCTGTGTCTTCATAGCCTGGCGTGGCCATACTCAATTCTAGTCAGAATATGAGTCTGGTACCGCTCCATTGAGCTTTGATTATGGGGCGTGTTTCAACCGAGCCAGGAAAGACCTCAATTGGATAGACCCACAACCAATCAGAGCAACGGAGCAACGCGTAACGTTAGTTGTCAAATGTCAACAGAAGTCAACTGCACTGTTACCAAGTCCGTGTTTTTCTCCATGTCCGCGGGTTGAAGCGACCCCAATTATGTGATTATATAAACCCAGGAATGCGAATTTTAGCAGGCAACCTTGCCAAAATAACATATTTTGCCAACCAAACGCCATTTTTTTCCGGAGAACACCCCGGAAAGTTATTGTTTTGGGCTATAGTTTTGAGTAGCAATTGTGCGCGACATTGCAAAAACACTTGGCAACCCTGTCTGCACGCACGCTGGATTAAGTAACGTTACAAGAAAAATATGAGTGTAAACGATCTTTGCCAGTAATAAAATAATTTAAGGATACACAGAGTACTTACCAACACGATCATCGTTTCTGAGAGAAATAGTGAAGGTGAATGCATATACGAACAAGTTCTCCGTTTAGGATTAGAGCAAATTCAACCCAAGAGCCTTCGATGACGTGGATGATTACGTTACTGTTTATCATCTGTCCATCATCGTCTAAAGCCCGCCCTGACAATTTCATTGGTCCGATCAGCTTTGACATATTTAAATATGCATATTTGTGATATTTGTACCTTTTTATAAAGGGAATTTTTCCATAATCTTATTAAATATAGGGTATGCTTCAGCTTTCATTTTATATTCTTAAATTTGATCAATAAAATAAATTAGAATAAGACACTATAGGCTGTTACCAATCAAATTAAATCATTTACACTGAAAAATTACAACTGCATTAAATAATGTTATGAGATTATTTTAAATATTTTTGAATATACAATTAAGTATAATAAAATGTTGGAAAGATGAAACTAAACCACCAGTAGGTGGCAGCATGTGACCGTCTTAATGAGCGAGTCATTGAGTCGATTCAGTGAAACGGCTGATTCATTCAGAATTTGGCGGTCATTGAATCTTTGATTCAACTGATTCATTAAAACGCTGAATAATTCAGTAACGCTGTTGCTGTGAGATGTGTTATGGTTCTGCTGTGATATTTGTTTGGAACTATTTTCGCTGCTGAAATAGAACAAAAACAGTCCAATTGCATCTAAAATATAAGTGACTTATTGTTAATTAATTGTTTATGGAACTGGCGTATGAAATCAGTATCATTTTCAGTCGGGATGGTATTCAGGAAAACAACACTCTTGTTAGTGTGATGTTGCTTAACTGTATCATATGTTATAAATATAAAAACTGCACAATTTTAACTGTATGTTAACTGAGTTTCTGTGTATGAGCGGCGCTCATTTGTTTTCGATTTTCTCCTCGAGAGGCGGCGCGAGCCTCAATAGCTCAACCTTCGTCAGTTCGTTTTATATTATTATCCACTATCGATCGCCACTTACACTGAATGCAGAATCATTTTTGCACTTTGGTGATTCCCTAGTTATTTTTTGTTTTGACATTTTACTCAGGATACTTGTCCGTCAGGGAAGTAAAATTGTTTTTCACTTGCCCCTTCAAAAAATACACTTGTCCCGGACAAGCGTTAATGTCGAGCCCTGCAAGCAGGCGTTGACCAGCGGACCGATAGGCTGATCGGCGCCTGCATTCAAACGCTGATCGTTGTCAACGCATCACATTTTTTAAATTTCAGTACCGACTTTGTATCGCGGTCGGTACTTTTGACAACACTACTCCAGATGCTCTATTCGCGTTCGGTGAGAACGCAGCATTAGGTCCATATTCCAAAGCATTCTTGAATTACAGCAGTGTTTCCCACACATAGATTAATTTGTGGCGGTGCGCCACAGAATCAACACCGGCCGCCACATATTGCGCGTCATTATTCATTAACTTTTTAACGCTATTTAAAACACGCAGCGTGTTTGTTCATTTCCTTTCCCCGCTCTCCCTCCATCTCTCTCTGTCACTCATGCGTCTCTCTCGCTCTCTCTCTCAAACCTGCTTTTGATATTAAAGTCTAAGCTTTTAAAATTTAATACGAAATGCAAACAATAAATAGCGTTTTGGCGCTAATGTGTAACAGTTAAAGCCAGAGGCGAGTGGAGAGTGATGATAGACCCAACATTGTTACATTAATGTCAATGTTTTTCTTGTATTTACCCTTCATTGCTTACTATTTGTTCACATCATACTCATTGATGGTCAAATGTGACCATACACCTTAACTATTTTTCAATTAAATAGCCTATATGTTCTATATTTTAGTTTAAAAATATTTATTGAATATTTTGAGGATATCTTTTGGTACTAAATAGGCCTACTATTTGTGCAATAATTGTGGTCCATTAATGACCACTTAAAATATTTAGTATTATTTATATTACAATTAGTGTAGCAATTAAGGTTAAATTAGAGAATTCCAATGCAAAGAGGCCTGTATGGCTCTTTAATAAATATACAGTAGGCCTACTAATAAATAATATATATATATATATATATATATTTGCCCAAAGTATTGCAGATCATATCTTCTTACTTATTTTTAGGTTTTGCATTTGAATAAATATTTATACATGATCAAACACTAGATTTCTTTAAATGTGAAATTTTAAAAAGTTAATAACTTACATCCTAATATTTTGAATAATACTTATATAAAGCACACAAAAGTGAATATTATTTGAATGTGAGCAAATATAATTTAAAGCTACACTGTGTGATATTTCCCTCCATCTAGTGGTGAAAAGGTATATGACCATCCAGTGAATATTAGTTTCTGTTCCTCTCAATTCCGATTCCATTTTAACTCCTACGGTGGCCAATTTAGTCCAAGATTAACATGTTTAGTCTAGTTTAGGCTAATGTACTTTCAAGATGGAGGGGCAACATGGCGACCGGCATTCGAACCCTCACCCGTATGTATTTACAATGGCATATTATAAACTTACGAGAATACTTGAAAGAAGTAAATATACATTAATGAGCACATATATTTTTGAAAGAACTAAGTGTTTTAAGCTAAGAATAAACTAAAAAATTACACAGTGTAGCTTTAAGAAAAGTTTAAAATAGTTAAAACTTATTTTTCCTTATATGTACAGTAGGCTATATAAATATGAATTGATACTGAATCAAGATGGAAATCGATATTTGTGGCAATCACTGAACCCATCCCCTAGGCCACCATGGCTAACAGGAAATGAGCTAAATCAGATAGGATTGAAGCCATCAACTAAAAGACGTACTTCAGCATTTGTTCAGCTCTATGGAAAAGCTCCAGGACTAAAGCACAAGTGTGATGTGAGAAGGACAGATCGCCAACACCCATTGTTTGAAAACCTGTATGTTTTAAGATTAAAAGCCCCATAACTGAAAAACGATGCACCAGTGTACCAATGTCAGGAAAGGGTCATGGGTATTGAGCTGTATAATGCTGAGAGGGGTAAAAACTGGGATGATGAGTAGGCCTGAATGGTATCCAGGGAAGGGAGTATGTGGTGACTTGGCAAATAGTGAGAACTGAGAACATAAAAATGAAAATAAAACCATCAAAGATTTAATTGGCAAATCTCACTCCAGGATCACAAGCGAAAGCACATGATGAGGGGAATGCCAATAAAATGCAACGTCATGCTGAAGTGTCAGTGGTTATCAAAGTCTAGCACATTAGACATTTCGTTTCGTCTGCATGTTTCCAAGCATGGATTTGAGCAATACTGCTTTGCATTTGCTTGACTAAAAGAAACCCTTAGAGAGGGTGTGTATGGCAAGCCGTTTAAGCATTTATTCCCTATACAACAACTACTATCTATTTTTGTTACTACCACTTTTTTTTTTCAAATTAACTAAACCTATTTCACTATTAATTAGATACTAGTACTTATTTATTAGATATAGTACTAGTACTTATTTCAATAGTGAGTATGTATTGCTTCTGGTACCTAGACCAGATTTACTAGTAACTATTCAGTAGGTAATAGTATTATTACTAATACTATTATTATTATTATTATTACTGCAATCTAGAGATGCTTCGATCAGCATTTTTGGGGCCGATCACCGATTACCGATCACCAAGATCATGATCTGCCGATTGCCGATCACAGAATGGCAGGGGAACGGCAATCTTTTATCTATAATCTTGCAGAGTTTGCACCATTTGTAGAAATGAAACTAACTCTAAATTAACTGTATTGAGAAAAAAAAACTGTAGAAATAGGCTAGAGTCAAGATCTTGAAGAACCACCAAGTGTTTATTTTAGAAAATGAGATAACTTAAGGCTACTGTAGGCCATCTTTCCCAAATAAATGTATATAATAAATGTATATAATTATCTCACCTAAATATTTGATCATGCAGTGCATTTTTGTTTTTAAAGACAAATTTTCAGGTTGGTCTAACATTAGTATTGAGATAAGAAATACTAAAGACATTTAATAAGAAATCAAATGTAAATTTATATTGGTCTTCCCTGAATAAATTAAATTAGATTAATCCTTACACTTAAGGTTGCAACAGTTAGTCATTCAAGGCAGTGAGTGTCATAAAGGTTCATCAAACAACACAAGACAGAGAAACTCAGAGACAGCAGCAGTTTATTCGACAGCTGTCACTTTAAGAGCGGATACGGATACGGTTACAGTTACACAAACGTTCACTCGCGAGTCACGACGGGGTTTACGTGCACACTCGTCAAGACGGTAATTTAGTACATACATTTGTGTGTATCTGACCATTTCACCGCAATTTGTTCTCGCAAGCTTTTTGTGAGATGGCCTGTGTGTGTGTGTGTGTGTGTGTGTGTGTGGGCGCGCGCTCACGGTCTGGAGAGCGCGCGAGTGCTGAGCGGTTTGAACACTGGCAAGACTTAAAAATAAATGCAAATGATAAACTTTAGTGACGATGCAACACTGCCTCGATTGTGCAAGTGGCAAATCTTGTCAACTGTGCAGCTTGATTTTAGTGCAGATGCGATGATATGAAGCCATTTGAGCATTTTGAAAGTGAGAGAGAGCGCGCGCACGCGGTGATTCACTCGCGCTGTTTGTGAACTTACGCAGTCATTTGAAAACTTTCTGTGAGACGCAAGTTATTTAAAGGTCCCGTTTTTCGTGTTTTTTTTTGAAGCTTTGATTGTGTTTACAGTGTGCAATATAACATGTGTTCATGTTTCGCGTGTAAAAAAACACAGTATTTTTCACACAATTTACTTATCTGTATACTGCTGTTTTCACTGTCCTCAAAACGGCTTGAAAGATTTCCCTGTTCTATGAAGTCCCTCCTTCAGAAATACGTAACGAGTTCTGATTGTGCCAGCGGTTCCCGTGTTGTGATTGGACAGCAGCTTGGGGCACGCAGAGCGCACGTTACCGGAAAGGTCGCGCCTCTCACCATAACGGGGATGCATGCGCTCAATGATCTCTAAGTACAGCGTCCCTGGGAAAGCCAAACAAAGGTGACTTGACTCCGGGATGAAAATAACAGCGCCTCGACGACATGGCAACAAACAAACTATACGAACACAACCGAACGCAACACTTCCTATTCTCCACGCGGGAGCAACAAGACCACGCCCCCTTTTTCGCGTGTTCTTGTGGGCGGAGGTTAGTCGACATACTGTTCTACTGACGTAATTAAAGCAGGAAGTACCAGGATGTAGTCCAAACCAGCCGTTCGCTGTAGGCTTTGAAAGGGAACTTCTGTTAAATAAAATATCTCGCTTGGCATTGAACTTTGAGCTTTATAATTTTACAGGTATTATAAATGCTCTAACAGCAACATTACACACTAACTAAAGTTTGAAAAATGGGATCACGAAGAACAGGACCTTTAATATAGAAATATGAATTGTACCTCACCTTCAGCATTATAATTCTTTTACCCGCGCTGGAAAGAGAATGAGACGGTGTCGCTGCATATCATGCCCTAGCTCTCACGGCAGGTGCGGGTTTTATGTGTCGTCAGCTGCGATCGGTTCATGAGATCGGCCTTTTTAGAGACCGCCGATCAATCATCCCAAAGCGATTATCGACCGATCGAGATCGGTTGCCGATCAATCGGAGCACCCCTACTGCAATCCTTTCAATTATATTTGACTACATGGCTTATTCATATCAGATACACAATGTTTAGGTAACTATGTAGTTTACTCTATTCTTCTCCCAGTTCATAGATCACTTACTTTTAGTGTTAGACCGATATATTGGCCGGCCGATATATCGGGCCGATATTTGCGTCTCACCGTCTTCAAACTGTCTTGCTCTCTCTCGCGCATATTAATCAAAATCAATTGAGAATTGACACGATGGTAAAAGGTCGAAAGACTGAAGTTTCACGTGGAGCATTGGGAGATTTTTTCCTGAATTACCGCTGGTGTTGCTCCACAAGAGATTAAGTGAAGTGCACCTACACTCTAAAAAATGATGGGTTAAAAATAACCCAAGTTGGGTTGAAAATGGACTAACCCATCAATTGGGTTGTTTTAACCCAGCAATTGGGTTGTTTTAAGCAAACATTTAACCCAACCGCTGGGTCAAAACAACCCAATTGCTGGGTTACTCCATATTCAACCTAACTTGGGTTATTTTTAACCCAGCATTTTTTAGAGTGTGACCATTAAATGACTAGGTTGTAAATAGTTTTAAAATGAAGTATAGTAGAGTCAGTGTGCACTTTATTATGCTGCTTGCTTGTTGATACTGTGCAATAGTGCAATTATTTTATTTATGCTTAAATATTTATTTTCAGAATTTATTTTCACCACTGAACTCTTTTTTTTCTTGTTCTACCTCACCTGTTTTTACTATTTGTTAAATATAAATTTTTTTTAGTTCAATAAATTGTAAATTTTAAATTGTAATCATCATGATCATTGTCATTTTTATGTTGTAAATTGTGGGAGCAAAAGCAGTTTCAGCTCCAAATATCGGCTCAAGAAAATCGACAGTCCGTATCGCTCATCGGCTAAGGCCGATGAAAAAAAAATCGGTATCGGCACTAAAAAAAATCCATATCGGTCGATCCCTACTTACTTTCATGTATTTCGTTAGAATCAGGGCCGTAAACACCATAGACATTGAGAGGAATGGCCAAATTGTATGTTAGGATGACAAAAAGATTTCAAAGCTACATTTTTAGCCTGCTGATCTGCCTCAGGTCTAACGGCGCTTGTCAATGTCAAAACGATTGAGATGAAGAATATAAGAAAATTAAATATTAGTTAAAAATATATTTGTTTCATACTATTTCCCCGCAAAGATGCGTCATATACCGCTCTCCGCTTTGAATACACACGTCTTCATGTTTTCTCCTGATGTTGCAAAGCAACACTTGTTGTAAAAGGTCTGAAGAGCGGATTTTATCTTCCACAGGGTCAAGACATTTAGGCAATGTTTGATTATTCACTGCCAGAGAAAACGAAAGTAAAATGCCTAGGTGTTTGTGTGAAATTCGCTATTCAAATAAACTTGACGCGCCTTACCAAGTTTAATAACAAAAACAAACTGTGTTAAATAAACTTTGAAGTAAAAAGGTATTTGTCCCACAGTGTTTTTTGAAAATGTGAAGATTTGGGAAAAGAAACGAGATGTCCATGTCCATTGGGATAAAATGGACTAGGCCTATTGTTAAAATTCACAGAAAATCGGGTGACCAAATCGCTAAACAGAATAAAAAAACAGACAAATCTTAAATTGGGCTCAGCCTACCTGTCTCATTCGGCATGAAACCATGGCCTGTGTTTAACTGCTAATTTATTTTTGCTAATTTATAAACCCGTCTCCGGCGTGTTGCCTCCGATCTTTCGAATATTGCACTTTAATAATTGAATGTCACTTCCATTCTTTCGGGGTAAAGCAAGAAAAAAGTATACACTGTATTAATGAAACAAAACCACATAATTGTACTAGACATGTGTGCAATTAATGTGGGAAAAATAAATACTCTGAACCCCAAATGGATTTACACAAACAAAGAAAGTCAATGTTTTTTTTCCTCTTCATGACGCATTTTTTGATTGATGCGACTTATACTCCGGAGTAGTGTTGTCACGATACTGGAATTTCTAACTTCGATACGATACCTAAAAAAGTACCGACATTCGATACCATTTTCGATACCACAGGGGGGAAAAAACGCTGCTTAAACTGTCAAATAGATACTTTTAATATAATTTTTAAAAAAAATGTCCATCTATTGAAAGTCTAGGCTATTAAAACTTTCTTCTGAAGAGATATATATATATATTATATATCTCATATATAAACGTTGATCGATTACCTTTACAATTATCTCACAAATATTTGCTAACTAATTGTGTTGCAATAGCTTACATACAGCAGTTTAAAAAACAAAATGGAGTAGAAATATGATTATGTAATTGTACAGTTAATATTATAACTATTACAAAAAAACATAATTGAGTGTAATTTAAGTGTTTGTATACAAATGAGTTAATTTTTACCTTCAATATTATAGTCGGATACAACTGACTCCCATAGTTTACAGCATTAGATCAGAGATTTGTTTTCCTTGAGAAACTTTGCCATATATTGTACCAAAATAATCTATATAGAATCGAAATCGAATTGTAATATGTGTCAATACCCAGCCCTAATAGTTAACCAGAATATTATAATGATCGACTATTGGATTACGTAGTAATTAAAAAAGTAACCGTAACTGAAAACTATTAAGGAATAAATGTTAAAGCGGCTTGCCACACAGATTATGTGATCATCAGCAGACCTTCCCACTCCATTATGACTACTATCATTAGACAAGACAAAGGTTTTATAAACATAAAAAGATACACATGGGCTCCAATTACTTAAGATTTCACACATAAACTCTGGAGGTTTAAGTAAACCATTTTAATTAGCCGTATGGGACACTTTTGTAAACATTTAAACACCATACTTTCCTCTATTCAGCAACATATTCAAATATATATCCATTAAAAAAAAACATACATAATTAAATCGTGTCATTAGCTCATTTAACCCCGGATTAGGCTAGGCTAACCTAACAATAAAGCTGTCTTAATCTTTCTGGTATAACGGACGGTGTATCTCGTTATTGTTATGATATGAACCAAACACGTTTGTTGTGACATATCAACTGTCAAATATAGCAGATTATAGAATGGAAATATCTCTGAATCGGCGTGTTTTGCGTGAAAACATAACCCGTGATTTTGCGCACGAAACAACATGACAACACTAGCGCCGTCCATCCACCTGCATTATTCAACGGGATTCACGTATAAATTATCAAATGTAACCCACTGACAGAAAACCACACAGACTTACCCTTCAGATTAGAAGACGCTCAGCAAAATACGACGTTTGTATATTAAACTCTAGCAGAAATAGTCCGTGTTTGTTGGTTTGTGTTGACGTTGGCTGCGGTAATGCTCGTCTGCTCTGAATCCGTTGAGAAGTTAGACACGCCCACCGGTCGAGTAGTCACGTGACACATCCTCGCACTGTTTTATACATGGGACGCAAATGCTGAGACTTTCCCATTGCGTAATTGTTGGCATGTAGAAATATATATTCGAGTCGAACCGATATAGATATAGAGGAGACAGAAATGATAGAAAATATTTTTTTTTTAGCGTTCAGGGGTTCTCAGTAACCAAACGTGTGACGTTTAGAGCGAGAAATGGGCTTAACAATTAAATCAAGTTAAAAATAAAACTCACCTAAAAATGAAACTTCCTCCACCCCAGTGAAACCAATGCAATTTACTTTTCTTCAATAATATTTTTTAATTTTGTATTTTGAGATGATTTGATGGTATTTTTTATATTTATGCAATAAGTATGGTCTATTTTTGCCATTGAAAAGTATACACAGTTTTTTTTTGTAATTTTATTTTATTTATTTTTTAACTATTGCAGTATTTCAGGTTAAAATAGAGACCAGGGCCCGTATTCATAAAGATTCTAAGAGTCCTCTCAGAAAACTTTTATGTAGGAGTCTTAGCTTAAGAGCTTTTTGGGACCGATCTGAGAGCAACTCTGAGCAAGGAAAATACAAAAACTTTTATCTTAGTGAAGAGGCGGGGCTGACCCCGTTGCTACGTATGACACAGTCTTTTGAAGACTGTGATTGGTTGGTTGTCCAAAAAGGGGAAAAAAGGAGCGCTTTTAAGTATAGGGTCTATTCTAAGCCTTCACTTTGAAATTACAAGCGCAAATTCCTATTTTACCGTTCTCTCTCACTCACACACACACACACACACACACACACACACACACACACACACACACACACACACACACACACACACACACACACACACACACACACACACACACACACACACACACACACACATTATATATGTGTATATAAATCATTTTATTATTTACCATGCTGTTAATTTCCTATAAGGTATTTGATTGGCTTAGAACTATAAACATTGTTCCACTCTTTCCAATTACACTGATTGCTGGCATGTCTATTTGATTGGTGGTTTGAAAATTGGATTTAATGCAACAAACATGATCTAATCTATAGCGTCTTAAGTCACTGTCCTCCATTGTCTGCAACACATTTCTTCTCCCTCTTCGTCTTTCTGCCATTTTCTCCGCTGCTAAAGAAACTCTTAAGCCTCTTAAAAGTCCTCGTCCGTGCTCCTAACAAATTTGACCTTAAGACCTCTTTTAAGGGTTAAGATGCTTTCTGAATTACTTTTTTCTTTACTAGGATTTTTTTGTTGATTTTAAGAGTACACGCCCACATTTCTAAGAATTTTCTTAGAATTTTGTCACTAGGAGCTATTCTTTGCATTAAGATTTTTTATGAATACGGGCCTAGGCCTTCAAAATACATTTTTTTGAAGGCATATTAGCGCCTCTTTTGGAATTATTTAATAAATCATGCAACCATGTGTGTAACCACTAGAGGTCTCTATGGAGAGGCTTGAGAATTCACTAATTCTCTTTTGAACACATTTAATGATTTTTTTTTTGTTGATGGATTTTAATATATATTTAAAAAATCTCAAAGACTATTTATTATAAAGTTTTAGATATTTTTTTGTTGTTGTTAGAAATATAGATTTTTTTCTGTGAATTTGTGTTTTTGCAGATTTCCCATTCATTTCCTATAGTGTCATTTTTGACCGAAGAGCACAAGTGGGAGTATTTTTTTTACGACCAATTAGCATGCTCGAATCATGCCCTCACTTTTTTGTGTGTTTACACACCTAATGCTAGAAAAGTCACAAAGTTTCATATCATTCTGATGAAGCTGTGATTTTTAAAAATTATGGTTCATAGGTTCAGTGTTTCATAGGTGTGTGTGTGTGTGTGTGTGTGTGTGTGTGTGTGTGTGTGTGTGTGTGTGTGTGTGTGTGAGTGGATGTGTCAATATCGAACTCTTGATGTTTTAGAGTGTCACCCCTTTACTGCAGTGTACATTTTTCAGCATCGTGGCCGATTTGTAGATTGTACAAACAAACACTCTGAGAATTGTTGTGTTTTTGCCGATTTCCCATTCATTTCCTATGGACGGTAATTTATGACCGAAGACAATGAACGTTTTTCCCCGACCAATTATCATGCTCGAATCATGACCCCAATTTTTGTGTGTGTTTGCATACCTAATACAAGAATAGTCACAAAGTTTCATATCATTCCGATGAAGCTGTGATTTTTAACATTTCAAAACAGAAAATGTTCCGGTCAGAAATGACTGAAGAGCACCAGAGGGTTAAGAATCAACAATGCCACATTGCGTAGCTTCTGGTCGTGAAACCACCGATATTTAAATCCTCAAAGAAGTGGGATAACTTTCACAGGTGAGAATGTGTTGGTTTGTGTATGTATATGTATTAACTCAATATTACAGGTTAGTAAACTATGCTAACTTTTAAATGTCGTGTTATCTGACGCCTTCGTCTTGTTGTACTGTGTTAGTTAAGCCAAATCATCTGCCTATGACTATTATTGCAGATATAGATATTCATACATATACACTAACAACAACGGTTGCAGACGCAGTTAATTTGCTCTCGAGTGTTCAAGGATCGGTGTTTTGACCGTTCCAATATGGCGGACGGCATAGGGAAAAAGCCAATAATGTCTATGGAATTGATGGCCAGAATGTTATTATTTTAAATAGTATCAAATATATTCAATTAATTCCGTTTTAGTTTGAAAAAAATAGTATAGTAGCAGTGGCTCTGAAAATATGAAATTTGCTTAAAACAAGCTATATTAAAATAACAATATAAAAAAAGCATTTTTTGAGAACCACTGCCCTAAAACCTTGATCGTTTAAGTTGTATTGATTGTTAAAGCTTTATAAACCAAGAACATGACACACATATTGCATAGATGTTCTCTACACATGTTTAATAAATGTTTTCACCACATATTTACAAACAAAGTAGTTGACACCTGATTTGAAACTGGCATTGGCAGCACTAATCTGGGATTTTCCCAGATTTTGGCTATAATCTTCACAGCATGTGGTTATCTTTTCATGTGAAATCCAGCATTTGTATTTGGTTTAATGACCGTCTGGTGATCTCTCTCCACTATTCCCACACCTAGTGGCAGTTCTTCAGTAGATTGTCCAGTCCGGTCTTGCTGATCGTCCCATATGCCTGAGAGTAACTGCCTAGTTTGGCGCGAGGATCCCCAGTGGCAGAAACGTTGGAATTGCCCTGGAAAACCTTCTTGCTGAACCTCTGAGGAAGCTTGGCATCACGCGAACGCTGGTTCTGCACAGTGAGATATCATTAAAATGTAAAGCATTCAATGAGGCATCAAAGTAATCAAAGTTAAAGGAAGAAAGCACACACTAGACCTCCTGAAACATGGCACTGCTTTCTATGCCATATTCAGACCCGGCCAATGGCTTGGCAGGTTCAATGTTCCCAGGTCATAGTAAACAAGAGGCAAACTGGAAACCTTTCTGATGAAATAGACAGGCGTTGGGATTTCTGTGTACTCACCAAGCGAGCAGAGGTGACACATAACCCAGGGGAAACAATGGGTTCATCCTTGCGGAGCAGGGGATTATTATGAGGCTGTGCGAGAGTGAGAGAGAAAGAGTGTGTGCGTCCCACAGGGGCCGAACGACCTCGTTGCTCTACAGCCTGATGGAAAGAACGGACAGATGATGTTTAATTATTTTATTTTTGTTTGTTTTACCAGGGTAGTCACATTGAGACAGTAGTCTCTTTTTCAACTGAGCCCTGGCCAAGAAAAGGCAGCACATGGCTAAAAAAGACATAAAAACAGAGATGGACACAACATAAAAAACATAAATACAATTAACAAGTGAGAATATGCAGGCTGTAAACAACAAAAAGTCTAGACACACTCACATGTATGATGTAAAGTGTCTGCCAGATATGACTTAAAATCAGAAATGGAGATAAACATGTTTAGTTTCAGTTCTTTCTGTAGTGCGTTCCAGGTTGACATTGTAACGATAAGCTGTTTTACCAAATTCGGAGTGAATAGCAGGCACATTGAAAAGTATGCTATTGTTAGACCTGAGGTTATATCTATTGTTTGTTGCCAATGAGAATACTGATAAATATGATGGTAATGATCCAGTAATTGCTTTATAAATGAAAATCAACCAATTGCGTTGTCTGCGTATAGACAGTGGTAACCAACCAGATAAGCTGTACAAATTGCAGTGGTGTGTGTTATAGTCGGCTTTTGTTATAAATCGTAGTGCTGAATGGTAGACAGAATCCAGTGAACGCAATACAGACTTTGAGGCATGCATATAGATAATGTCGCCATAATCCAGAACAGATAAAAATGTGGCTGCTACAAGTTCTTTTCTAGCTTTCAAATTAAAACAAGCCTTATTTCTAAAAAAGAAACCTAGCTTTACTCTAAGTTTCTTTACCACATGCATAACATGAGGATTAAAAGAAAGATTTTCATCCAATAAAAAACCTAGATATGTGTAGCATGACACCTTCTCTATTTCCTGTCCCTGTGCGGTTACAATTGGAGTTAGAGATTTTAAATTATTTTTTTGCACCATATTATCATTTACATCTTTAAATCAGTGCCCCTACTACGCTATTTTAATATTTGAGTCTCTTAAAATAGCTTTACATGCATCCAAGGTCAAAAAACACTTGAATTTTCTCATAATATCAATTGCAGCATCAGCTCTTTTCTCTTGAAATGGTTCGTTCGAAGATTTAAGGCTTGTTCGACTTCACCCAGCGATGCGCAGACCGATCGGCGGCTGACTTGAAGCAGTGCATGCCGGTTAGAAATTTTGTCCGACTTGAGGCAGCGCCGACGCCACGTGACAGTGACGTATGTCAACAAAGTGCCGCGAGAGCGATTCGAGAGCAGCCGGCGATTACAGCCGGTGCAGTTTCTCGAGAGCGACTGCATGAGGCTGCACGGGCTCTGATGACGACACAGCCGTTCCACGTTTGGCCAGATTCACCGCATGACAGCGATCACGTGTTTTCGTGTTTATTCTAAAACCTTCAGCTCCACTAATGCGCACAAATCTGTTTTTTATAACAGTAAAACCTCCTTTCATGTAGTCGCGCTGTTATATTGTCATGTTTATCAAAATATAACTGATTAAAAACATAGACCCCACTTCATTGATAGTGTAGGCTTATATGTTGAACTTTATTCTTGTAAAAACACACGCTGTATTAAGCAGTGCATAAAGTATTACATGACAATAATGTCTCTGAAACATCTGTGTATTGCCAAATATTGCATTTATTTCACTTCAGCTGATAAAGTGTGCAAACACAGCGCGAGCGTCACCGCGAGAAGCAGAAAGTGTCCGACTTCACGTCTGTGTTTGCAGCTCCTCCCCGCCTGCACGCGGCTACTCTCGCCGATCAGTTGATTCCAGCCGCAGCCGATGTCGAACACACCTTTAGTCTCTCTAAACCCCGCCTCTCTGAGAGCTGCTCTGCTCTGATTGGTCAGACGGCCCAGTCTGCTGTGATTGGTCGGAATCCAAACGCTCATTATCATATCTGAATATGATATATGAATATGCCTGAATATGCCTATTAACAACTGGTCGGGCGGGGACTACAGCTGGAAATTAGCCGTAGAGGCTAAAGCTGCTCTTTTTATAAAAAAGGGACTGTCCACGTCATTATAAACTAATAAACTAAACTAAACTAAACAAATCTCAGCTCTTGACACTCAGTGTCTGAAACGATTTGTTCGTAGATTCAGTCTCTCTACACCCCGCCTCTCTGAGAGCTGCTCTGCTCTGATTGGTCAGAAACCAAACGCTCATTATCATATCTGAATCTCAGCTCTTGACACAGTGATAGGAACAGTAACTGACTGTTCTAGTTGCTTCTATTGCCCTCATTTCGCTTTGGAATAAAAGCGTCTGCTAAATGACTAAATGTAAATGTAATGTAAAGTAACGATGGTGTGGGTTTTAGCGTCTCAATCTCAGCAGAAAACAGCGTCTTCTGCACATGAAATACACCGACCAAACTCTTCCAGTCTCAGAGACGACTACAGTGATTGAGGGCGGGGCAACGAGACGCTGTTCAGCCAATGGGCTGGCATTATGCAAATGAGTTACAAACCTACATAGGTTCAGCAGGAAGTGAGACTGAATTACTGATGGCTCGTAGGGTTGCACCAGCCGTTCATAAGTTGTTTCTTAAATTGGAACGTAAAGCCCACACTAGAGGCTTAGTAACTACTAGCTAGTTTGTAACTAACTCTGTACTTTATTTGGTAGCACCATTTGTTCTTAAGGCAGAACGTAGCTAGTAGATCGGAAGCTTTCTGTAAAGTAATGCGTAGACGCATAATATTGACGTTTATCCTGAATGATCCAATAGCAGCCTTGGCTTGGCAACTCCTGGCTTCTGTACATATTAAGGTTAATACACTCTAAAAAATGCTGGGTTAAAAACAACCCACGTTGGGTTGAAAATGGACAAACCCAGCAATTGGGTTGTTTTAACCCAGTGATTGGGTTGTTTTAACCCAGCAATTGGGTTGTTTTAACCCAGAGGTTGGGTTAAATGTTTGCTTAAAACAAGCCATTTGCTGGGTTAAAACAACCCAATCACTGGGTTAAAACAACCCAATCGCTGGGTTAAAACAACCCAATTTTTTAGAGTGTACGTAGAGTTACGCTTCAACTAAGTTTTATGGTGCAACGCAAAAATATTTAGTAGTGCATAAGTTGTTACTTAGTGCCCATTAGGTCAAAACTAGGTTAAATTGTAACTTACGCACAGTTTAGGAGACAATAACTCCATTTATCTGCACTTTGAAACTTTGCTGACCTTTCATAATCAGCGACAGTCAAACCAAAATGTATTCAGACACCTTCAACATTTATCACATTTATTCGCTATAGCTTACAAAATGGTAATAAAATATGACATGAACTCAAGAGTTTAAAAAAAACGTAACTCTAACCCTAACAAATTCATCTTGATAATGTCCGATAATGTCCGATAATACCAATTTAGCTCAACCAATGAGCAAAGCAATGCTTCATTTTGTTCAGTCTGTGGGGTCAAAGGTTCAAGAAAACACACGCAAAACATGCTCAGCTCAGTGTCTGAATCGTTTTGGTCCTGCATTTTTATCAATTTTACTGGTATAATTTTTTTTTGGGGGGGGGGGGGGGGGGGGTATAATATGTCACAGTTGACTTTATTTAGCTCTCCTCACTTACATACATTAACTATAGTGTCCTGCACACACTAGTGAAACATTATATCTGTGTCTGAATCATTTCTGGTTTGACTGTATATTACACACTGCATGAAAGGTCATACTCATAACCCTAAAAGCACAATAGGGGCACTTCAAGTGCTAAATACACCACAGCTGTGATCTAAAATGAATGTCAGGAGAGGCAGTAAGACGTACCAGAGACCCATTAGCTCCGTCTGAAGGCAGAACACCACCAGACTCCTGAATCCTCCTCCCAAACCGCTGAGGAGGAGATGGGTAATGGGGCGGTTTGACTGAACCATCTGCAAAATAAATGGGTAATGCCTTTCATGGTGATCAAATGAATAATATATGGCCTTTCCAAAATTTTGGGAGCTCTTTTCTGCTCAAACATACAGTAAAACAGTATGTTATTAATACAAAGTAACTATTTTATATGTCAAAATATTGTAAAAATGTAATTTATTATTATGGAGTACCACAAGGCTCAGTACTGGGACCGCTGCTGTTCATCCTGTACATGCTACCCTTGAGATTATTCCTATAAATAAACTGTTCAAAGGTTTGGCGTTGGTAGGATTTTTATGGCTGCATTTATTTGATAAAAACAGTAAAATTAGTCATACAATTTAAAACAGCTGTTTTCTATTTGAATGTATAGTGAAGTGTAATTTATTCCTGTGAATTTATCATCATTACTCCAGTCTTCAGTGTCACATGATCCTTCAGTAATCATTCTCATGATGATTTGATGCTCAAGACACATTTATGATTATTATCAGTGATTCCTTGATGAAAATAAAGTTCAAAACATTTATTTTAAATACACTGTAAACTCTAAAGCTCAAAATAATGAACTGGTTTGAGTAGAGCCAACTCAAATTAAACACATTAGTTCAAACTAATGAACTTTTATGAGTATTTAGAACTTTATTTTTCTTTTGAGTTCTCAAAACTGACACATTGCAAGTAATCTGAACTGTTTCATTGTTTTGAGTTTTATGAACTTGTTTCTTTTAATTTAGACAAACTTAAATTTAACTGAAACTGGGCTGGGATTTTTCTATTTCCCAGCATGCTTTGCCATGACACTCAAAAGGGATAGTAAATGCCAAAATTAAGTCTTATATTTTGTGCAAGATTAACATTAAGTAGGAGATTTAGTGGTGTTTAATGTTTTGCTATGTTAGTTTAGAAGAGTTTGTGTTATGTTGGGGATTTTTTTTATGCCATCATGGTGATAATTTTTAAGTTAAATGTATGAATTAGCTTACTCAAATATTTGAAGCAATTAAAATCTAGGAGTACAAAATAAAAATCTGCAAGTTCTGCTTACTTAAACTGTACATTTCTTAACTTAAAAAAGTTGATGTAACCAATTGCCTTAATGTTTTTGTGTTTTGCCAACTTATTCGGCTTTAGAGTGTAGAAATATATTGTAAAATTATGAATGTTTTTACTGTGACTTATAAAAATTATTTCTTTAAACTTATTCATATGTATATATATATATATATATATACTGTATATAATATATATTCATACATATATATTCATTACATAATACTTATTCCAAACTTATGAACGGTAGTGTGTATTCTATAATATCATGAAACCAGGACCTTCATTGACCGAAGCTGGTGTGTATAGGGCCGCATTTAGGGTGCTTTCACATCTCTAGTTTGGTTCATTTGGTCCGAACCAAGGGCAAACAATTATACATTGTAGCATTTTTCAGCTTTTTTGGTTCCTTTTCACACCACACTGATTGCTTTGGTCCGAACCAGTAGAAACGAACCAAAATGCAGTCACATGACAACATCCACATCACTCATTGGCCATGGCGTATTTCCTAAACTGCGACTGCGCGGACTGTTTTTGCCCCTGGCCATAATCTATTACATTGTTTGTACACACCACAATATGTAAACTGTACATTTCTATAATGAAGCGCGGATGCGGCTTGATAACAACGCTCTAATGCACTGCAAACGGCGAGCGCGCATCGCTCCTTCAAGCGAAGATCGCGCTGTTCTTGTGAGTTTTATGAAAGCTGGGACCTAAAATGGTCATCAGACCAAATTTCTATGAGGCTCCGCACCTCCTCACTGCTCCAAGTTTGTCCGCGAGCTGCCATGCTTAAGTGCAAACTGTCCACAAACACTTCCTCATCACATAATGCACAGCGCAGCTGACTAGGGTAGCTGGTTTAGTCCCAAAAATATCAGGGCCCGAATTCATAAAGAATCTTAATGCAAAGAATAGCTCCTAGTGACAAAATTCAAAGAAAATTCTTAGAAATGTGGGCGTGTACTCTTAAAATTAACAAAAAAATCCTAGTAAAGAAAAAAGTAATTCAGAAAGCATCTTAACCCTTAAAAGAGGTCTTAAGGTCAAATTTGTTAGGAGCAGGGACGAGGACTTTTAAGAGGCTTAAGAGTTTCTTTAGCAGCGGAGAAAATGGCAGAAAGACGAAGAGGGAGAAGAAATGTGTTGCAGACGATGGAGGACAGTGACTTAAGACGCTATAGATTAGATCATGTTTGTTGCATTAAATCCAATTTTCAAACCACCAATCAAATAGACATGCCAGCAATCAGTGTAATTGGAAAGAGTGGAACAATGTTTATAGTTCTAAGCCAATCAAATACCTTAGAGGAAATTAACAGCATGGTAAATAATAAAATGATTTATATACACATATATAATGTGTGTGTGTGTGTGTGTGTGTGAGTGAGAGAGAACGGTAAAATAGGAATTTGCGCTTGTAATTTCAAAGTGAAGGCTTAGAATAGACCCTATACTTAAAAGTGCTCCTTTTTTCCCCTTTTTGGACAACCAACCAATCACAGTCTTCAAAAGACTGTGTCATACGTAGCAACGGGGTCAGCCCCGCCTCTTCACTAAGATAAACGTTTTTGTATTTCCTTGCTCAGAGTTGCTCTCAGATCGGTCCCAAAAAGCTCTTAAGCTAAGACTCCTACATAAAAGTTTTTAAGCTAAATTAGGAGTTTTCTGAGAGGACTCTTAGAATCTTTACGGGGCCAGTACTTTTTGCAGTTGGGTCTGTTCGAGGTCGGATCGCGATCTCACCACAGACGAACCGCTCCAGAGTTCGTCTGAAAGCGTACAGAGACCACCTCTTCAAGGAGCTCTTGATCCGCCACACCTGACCAAACGAACCGCACCAAAGGGGAAAACAAACTCTAGAACAATTCAACCCAACTAAATGAGGCAGGTGTGAAAGCACCCTTACATTACATGGTTCAAGTGACCCAATTCCGATTTTTTTTCCTCTCATGTGGCACAGATCGGATATGACCCACGGACGTGTAAGCAGGAGAAAAGCTCATGGATTCTGATATTCTCATATCAGTTTCAGACCTCATTCATATGTGGAGATAAATCCGATTTATTGCCACATATGTGCATTCGCGTCTGCCATGTAAGCGGACAGATCGGATATTCCTTTGCCATGTAAGCGGCGTCATATGCCATTGAAAAAGCAACGGTGGCGAATGACGTCAACAACCACGATCACATGACTCAGGCTCTTTATTCTCCGCCTTATGAGACCAATGTTTTGCTGACCTTCAAAGATGGTGCGGAAAGCAAAAGCTTGTTTTTACTTCCTTTTCGGCCTAAACATTTCCTGGTCTCCAAGTGTATGCAGATATCGGATATGGGTCACTTTTAAAAGATGATGTAAGCTGGTCGTCAACCAATCAGAATCGGGCATCAAGACCTGCAGTGTGAATTGAATGTGATTGAACAGAACTCACTCGGCATGTGTGTGATGGGGTTGTAAGAGGTTTTGCCTGCACTGGGGCTCAGTTTCGGGCTGGTGCTCTCCTGTTTTTGCTCAGGCCGACTGAGAGGTTTGGCAACAGCTGCTCCAGTTCCACTGTGGCTCTTCTTGTCGCTGGGAGATTTCCTCTCATGATCTCCATCCACACCGCGCTTCCCATCTCTCCTGTCCAATCCACTGTCCTCATTCACTTCTGCAGTCTTCTCCTCTAATTTCTGCCTGAAGTGAGGTTGTTTTTGCATATGCCGACTGGCCCTTTTATCCAGGATCATCTTTTTCAGGAGAAAACAGAGATTTTTTAGTATTATGGAGTCAAGTTTAGTATGGAGTACCACAAGGCTCAGTACTGGGACCGCTGCTGTTCATCCTGTACACGCTACCCTTGAGATTATTCCTATAAATACACTGTTCAACAGTTTTGGGGGGTATTTTTCGTATTCTTTTAATGTTTAATTATTTTTGAGGCTGCATTTATTTGATAAAAACACAGTAAAATCAGATACATTTTGAATATATAGTAAAATGTCATTTATTCCTGAATTTATCATCATTACTCCAGTCTTCAGTGTCACATGACCCTTCAGAAATCATTCTAATATGATGATTTGCTCAAGAAACATTTGTGATTATTATCAATGTTGAAACCTATAATATTTTTCCAGGATCCTTTGATGAATAGAACAAAACAGCGCTACTTGTGCGCAGCACAACTCGCAATCTCTGACTCTGAACAAATGTGTTTACTTGCTTTATGTGTTTCGATCACACGGCCACTAAACAGCCAATGAGAAGCGTTCGAGTTCGGCGCAGTGTTAAATCTTTCTGTGATTTAATTTAATTTAGAGCCAGTGAAACAGTGATGACTTAAGCAACAACACTAACGTGCAAATCAGGAGAAACACTGAGCCCATCCAGTTAAAATACTTTTCAGACAACATTTATCATGGATTTACTAACTGTAACCGGGGTAATCTGTCAGAAATTTAGGATAATATCTAATTGTATTACATTTTTAATGTAGACATGAGTAATAAAGGCCAAATTACAGACTATTTTGTCATAAACTTGCAGTTTCTTTGCATTTGTTTATAGACCAAGTACCATAAAGCCATTCTAGATATAGAAATAATATTTGTTATACTTTTTGCCATGTGTGCACTGCAAAAAATGCTCTTATATTTAGTATTTTTGGCTTGTTTCTAGTCTAAATATATATAAAAAAATCTTAAATCAAGATGCATTTATTAGATAAGTTAAATGACATAAGATATATTTTCTTGTTTTCTGGAAAATAAAAAGAAATTTTGCTTAAAACAAAATTATCTGCCAATGAGGTAAGAAAAATAACATTGTTTCTGTTTGCAGTCTTGTTTCTTGTTTTGATTATTTTTCTGACCCCATTATCAGATAATTTTGCTTGTTTTAAGTAAAAACTGTCATTTTCCTTAGTAAAAGCATCTTGATTTAAGATTTTTTTTAAATATTTGGACTGGAAAAAAGACAGAAATACTAAGTAAGAAAAGCATTTTTTTGCAGTGTGGTTTTACCTGTGCTGATCTAAATAGAGTACTCGTTAATTTAAATAAGAATAGAGTTCTAACTCACTAATAACATTAAAATTTCACCATTAAACCCTTTTGGTTGATGAAAGTTTTACAGATAATGTTAAATATCTATAAATTTACATCTGTGTCCTATCTCAAGCTACTCTACTGTCAGCTCTATGTTGTCAAATCTGTCATGTTTCCAAGAAAAACAGCATGTTAGTTATATATTGATATAATATAATAGAAAAGGAACCGGCCCATGGGTGTGTCCACAACATCCAATCTGGCCCCCTTTTAAAAAAAAGTTGGGACACCCCTGCTTTAATGCATCCTTGCAGAATAAAAGTATTCTTTTCTTTCAAAAAAAGCAAAACTTTTGATTGATAGTGTAAACTTCAGTGATTATTTACGCCTTGGTGAATGTGACACAGCGTTTGTTAACATCACACAGAAATCACATGACTGTGTACACTCACAAAATTACGACAGCATGAGGACAAAGGTCAAAGTAAATCTGTGAGAAAGTAATGAATGTAAAGTTTCCCCTCACCTCATAGAGTTTGTTTCTGTACTGAGTAACAGAGAGCTGGATGTCATCATCCACCGGCAGAATTACATCATAGACCAAACAAGGCTCTCTGGCCGGGTTGTGAAATCTTGCAATGGAAGAATATGGGAAGAGGATGAATATTTTTTGACTTAATATGACTTATGGTCAACATAAAATACTAATTATACTTCTGTAATGAGATATTTATAAGTAAGAGCTTGATATAAGAATACCAAACAAATAAATACATAAGTTTAAACTTTAAATTGAGCTGTTTTTTATACACTGACTGCACCTCAAATAAATTAGTTTAAAAAAATTAAGGCGTTTATATTAACAGCTTTTTACTAATGTTAACCACCATTATTGGAAGGAAGATAAATATAAAATAAAAAGTGGCCAGAAATAATGCCTCAGTACTGTAGCTACTGTAGTCAGTAAATGGTTAACAGAAACATTATAATTTCTGGTTAACATGAATTAATAGCCAATCATCAATAGCAATCTCATGTTGACATACAGTAGTGGCCAAAAGTGATGTCAGGAGTGGATATTTGTTTGATGAAACCATCCAAATATGAGGACATGTTTTAAATATGAGGGAAGAGCAAAACACTAAACTTGGTTAAGGTGTTTATCTGACTAAATTATTTGGCAAAAAAAGGCAAACTACAACTACAATTTTACTATGCAAAATAGATGCATAGAAAAACAAGCATGCATTGACAACACAATCAATTATTAATATGTCATTGGTTCTCTCTTGTTTATCATTTCTTTGCATGACAGCTAATTTACCATGTTTCATTGCATTATCACCACAAATAAAACAATTGACTCAACTACGCAATATGCTTACAAAATCTTTAATAATATAAAGGGTTTCAAATTTCCTAGGCTGGACGTCACTTTTGGCCACTAGACTATTATTTACAAACATTAAAGGTGTCCTATAACGCCCCCTTTTCAAGGTGTAAAATAAGTCTCTGATGTCCCCAGAGTGTGTGTGTGAAGTTTTAGCTCAAAATAAACTACAGATCATTTGTATAGCATATTAAAATTGTCACTTTTGAGCCTGGTTTCTCCCAAGGTTTATTTTTCTCCATTAGGTCACCTGATGGGGTTTTGGTTTCCTTGCCACTGTTGCCTTTGGCTTGGCGTGCTCAGTTGGGGACACTCAATTTTTCAATTCAATATCCAAATAAATCTAATTATTAAACTAAATTAACCATATAAACTAAATTACTGATCTAATTACTGATCTAAAGCCCACATTGTCACTGTATGATAACTGAAATGAGCTGATGACATCACCGTTTTCTCCAGAACGGCTGTACGGCTGAATAAAATTATTTTGCATTATTTTCCTTTTTAACACCGTGAAGCTGCTTTGAAAAGTTAAAAGCGCTATATAATTAAAGTTGACTTGACTTGACTTTTTTAGAGCAAAACACGCCGTTTTTGTGTGTGTCCCTTTAAATGCAAATGAGCTGCTGCTCCCGCCCGCCCCCTTTCAAGAAGAGGGCGGAGCTTCAAGAGCTCATGTTAGCAGCTCTGATTACCTCACACACACACTTAAAATGACAGAAAATGTTCAGCCTTTTAGTCGGACAATAATGGAGAGACTCTAGAAGAAGAGACGACATGTAGAACGAGACAGGACGCTTCTGAAGGGACAGTTGATGAGTTTATGAGTTAACCATCTTCAGTCATCGATTAGCATATTCTGTCATGATAATCTATAAAGCGCTGGTGTGGGGTAAGATGAGCCAGAGAATATCAGCTGATGAAGAGAGAACAGGGATAGTTTAGTGTAATTACGGTTATAACCGATGATGTCATCTTGCTTTATGACATGCTATTGCGTTTGTGTTTGTACTGTATCAATAAATGTGAAAGACAGACGACAGCTTAAGCGACTCGACTACAGCAACTCTTCTGTGGCGTTCACACCGGACGCGATTGACGCGAATAAATCACGCTATTCGTGCGAAGGTGGACGCTTGAACATTTTGAGTTTACTCGCTTCATTCCCGCGTGAAATTCGCTTCATTTGTGTGTGACATTCACTTCACAACAGACGCGAATTTGCGTCATGGGAGGAGCTTCTGCCAGCGGCTCGTCTCGTTGAGAAATGGCTGACATGGGCTGTGTTTACACGTCTTTTTTGTTAAATTCTACTGTTAATGTGTGACAAAACGTAGTTAAGACTTTTTCAGGCGATAATGTAGTTGTTTAAAGCTCAAATCTGTGGTTTATTTATAAAGAGAGCGTCTATTTGAAAATTTTATCTGGCGTTTTGGGAGTTGTGAGCTCCAGTGGATCAGCGGCGCTCAGCGCTCAGTAACCCCAGCGAGGGCAGCCTTTCCTCGGCTAGTCCTTCTATGTCTCGAGCTATAATTCATCTTGTGTAGATGTAACGGGCGATCTTTGGTCTCATGGATCTATAATTTGTTCCCTGGCAAATCGTTTAGGCTGAGGGCAAAGCGAAGTTTCATTACTTTTTTATTTTTAGGCTATAAGTGTGTTACAGTTGTAGCCGACTAGCACTGACTTTGAATGTTTCACTGAATTGTTTGCTTTATTTCATGTAAAGCTTCTTATACCTTTTACTTATACTTTTGTATTATTGATCATACATAAACTTGCATTTAACAAAAAGAGACTGGGTTGTGTTTCATGTCATTTAATGTTATCACAGTGATAATCATATTGTCTGAACCATATATTAATATACAGATTTTCTCCTCATTGTTGTCACTACTAGAGCAAGCTCCTGATTGGTTAACGCGGCGCGAATATCCGCCAAAGTTCCGATTTTTCAACTTGAGCCATTTGCGCGATTCGCGTTCAAAACGCTCAATTCGCGCGGCAGAATGCCTATTCGCGTCTCTGCATTGACTTAACATGTAAATCATTCGCGTCTGGTGTGAACGCAGCATTCCTCTTCTCCACATGTTCCCGGGGGCGGGGCTTATGTAAATGTTAGTGTTAGTGATGTCACTAGCTCGTTGTAGTCCCTACCAGCCGTTTGTTGTAGTCCTTAAAAAGAGATTTCTGTGAAAGAGAATATCTCCCTTTGCTTTGAGCTTTGAGCGTCGTAACTTTGCAGATGTTGTTTATGCTCAAACAGCGACGCTACACACTCACTAAAGCTAAAGTCCGATCATAATCAATAAACCCCTTTAAAATAAGACACTAAAGAAAGCGAGACGTACTTGGACACGTAAGGGTGCTGGAGAGCTTCCTCTGCACTGAGTCTCTTGTCTGGATTGAAAACCAGCAGGCGCTGCACTAAATCAAGGGCGTCGGGTGGCACTGATGCCGGCAGAATTTCATCTAATGGCACCTGTGGTCTAAACACACATCGAGCATGATTATTATATCAGCAGAGTCATCGTTCAAGTTCAGTTAAACGATCATTCAAACATGTTTAACATACCTAAGCAGCATTCCCTGAATCACAGAAGCCCCATACTCTGATCGAATGGCCACCACATCTGGAAATAATATATATCAATGAATGAACAGTGACTCTGAAGTCGTTGCATGAGCTTTGTGGTTGTCTTCTGGAAGAACAAGCCTCATGTGAGATACGAACTCACCCTCTGTTGAGGGATGTGGAATGACGCTCATGATTTTCTCGACTTGATTAATGGTAGACGTCCCAGGGAAGAGCGGCTTGCCCAGGAGCATCTCTCCAAGAATGCAACCTATGCTCCACATGTCCACACCTTTCGTGTACCTGCAGGAAATATATCACTATCACTATCATAATATATACACCGAAAAAACAGGAAAACACATTTACTTAATCGTATTATTTGTGATCTACGCAACAAATTTGTGTTTCTCTTCTAAACATGATTTCATTGCTTTCGATTAATGTAATTCTGTAAAATGTGCAATCTACTAGATTAAATTATTTGGGGTGAATGTGAACCAATTAAGTACTCGAAAATTATTTTTGCTGAAACTGTAGTTCCCAGAATGCTTTGCTTGGGACTTGACGACTAGAGTACAATTGTTGAAATTAAGTGTTATTTTATGTGTTTTTGGGCAAAATGAGAAAAGGGGGAGACTTTATATTGTTTATTAGTGTTTAATGTTTAATTATGTTGGAATTTTTAGAACCATTTAAATTACACTGGGTTACCATATAGTGGAGAAGAGCGGAGCGATTGCTTAGGCTGTGGACACACGTCATTAAAGAGCATTTCACACTTAGCACGTATATGATGTGCTATTGCTGGCAAATATAATGAAAGCTACTGAGTACAGCGTTATAGATCAGTCAAGTGACAACAAAAATATACAAAAATAAACTTGTGTGTTTTGATTAAAGAGGCAGGATCTCAAGCCCCCGTGTGCACCACTGTATATATTAAAATCATTGTGAGACTACTCAATTCGGTTACTTAAAAATTACTTCATTCCATTATGTTGAAATTATGTGAACAAATTATGTTTGTTTTACTTAATTGATCAATGTGGAACCGATGTACATGATAAAATCATGTAAATCCAACACAACATTTTTTTCAATGTACTATCGTATTCTTAACCCTCATCCTTCCCTCGCACATCCTTCCCTCACGGGTCGAAATGACTCGAATCCCTAAAATTATACTTAATATTTTTGGTCCATTTTGATCTTTTTTTTTTGTTGAGTTTTTTTATTTTGTTTACCTTTATATTACTAGATTTTATCAATAAATAATAAATAAATAGTAATTTAAGCACATTCTTTCAACTTAAATTCAAAATAACTCAATATTTCATGCATAACCCTTTTAATTCAGCTCAGAATATCTCACATTGGGTGTCTTTGCTGACCTCTTGTGGAAAACAAATAATATAACATGATATTTCATGACTCTAGATGGCCTTATAGTTGTCTGGCTATCACCAGACCAAGCTCAGTTTAAGATTGAACACTGGTCTGGGGAGTTTGCTATGTATTTTCTACTGCACATGAGGCGTGATAAACGAGCATAAATTAAATGACTCTGTACGCAATTGGATAGTCCTTCAACCAATCGGACCAAAGAGGCGTGATCAACGGGCAACGATTCATCGCTCCTCTATCCGTCATCGTGATAATCCCGCCAATAGCGGACCAGGTGGATAAGCCAGTCTGTGATTGGTTCCCGCAAAAGTGTAACAGAAGCAGTAGAAATTAATGTACAGGTTTCCAGACTGAATTGCAGGGCGAAATCAAGTCGCCGGCAGATCAGGCTGGGTTTAGCCTTATAGCTCTATATGGAGCAAATGAGCCGTTCCGCTGGGTCCTAAAGTCAGTTCTTGAGTTTATCTCTCAAGAATGCATTCAGACACACGTCAAAGTTAATTGTATTGTCATTCAGACTATACAACAAGGAGTGTACAGCAGAATTAAATGTCGTTACTCCAGGCTCTATGTGCAACCATAAACATAAAAGTGCTGATACACGTAACAATAAATAGACAATATGACAGTATAGACAGACCAAAGACACATATAGGTCTAGACACAGTGCACAGGAAATGGTAATGTATTGCACGAGTAGTAATAAGTAGTATTGCACAAGTAATGGTAAAGTAAAATATAAACGAGTAATGGTAATTATTGCACAAGTAATATTAATGTAATGTAAACAGACAGGTGAATATTAGTAAAGTGCATTGTTGATGCACTTTACTAACATGTAGACATTATAAAATAACTTTAAGGTAAAGTTTTAGCAATTTTAGTTTGACCCGCAAGGGAAAGATGTGTTACATTTTTAAATTTCAACAACAAAACTCCTCGAATCCAGGCAATATTTTGTGTGTATTTGTGGTTCAAGTGTGACAAAAGTCCTAGGGTCTTGAACCCCTCTGATAAACACTCAATTTCTAACATTTAAATACATTTAAAAAAGCGTTTCCGGTCAAAATGACGGAGGAAAGGATGAGGGCTAAAGAGGCTATGTTATGCCCTTTTACAAAGTCTTGATTTTGTTTTTTGATGTTCATAATTTTCCTCATATTCTCCATTGTTGCGGCTCCTCTCTTCCCAGTCTGTCAGTAACGCTCTGTTTAGTTCCTGTCTCTATGAAGCCCCTCCTTCTGAAAACCACACTGTGCTCTTATTGGTCGGCTGGAGCGGACCATTGTGATTGGTGTTTGGGCAATGTCCCGCCCCTTATCATAACCGGCAATTTAAACACACGACTAACGAACTCAACCAGGCCACGACCCTTTATTCAGCTCATGAATTATTATAATGAGGAATATTGTGACGTGTTGGTTCCCGAGACTATAACGGAGGCATTTCAGGAGTTCAGAAACACTGACACTGATATAGAGAAGAACTCCCTTCAAACAGCAACATTACACACTGGAGAAAGCTGGGAAAAAGCATTATAGGAGAGTCCACGCACCTAATGGATCCCAAGAGTATCTCTGGGGCTCTGTACCATCGTGTTGCCACATACTCTGTCAAGGCAGGATTCGCTGCATCCTCTTGGATCTGGTACAGGGATCTTGCCAAGCCAAAGTCGCACAGTTTCACAAAGCAATCCGAGTCTAGTAAGATGTTGGATGGCTTTAAAAGATAAAAATACAGAAATTACTTAAATCAGAACTCATTTTCTAAGCATAATATTGAGCTGTCAAAATATGAAGATTAAATACTCCAAGGCACTCATGTGATGAAGTAAAAAGCCTGAAGGTGTCATGAACTGGCTTTTTTTTTTAATTTATACTGTTGTCTGAGGTCAACTTATGATGTTTGCGTGGTTTTTACATTCAGAAACATCATAATGAATAGGCTATTTTCTCCCTTGGTTTTGAGGCTCTCTGAAAAACGCTGGGTTTTGATGGGCGTGCCGCACTGAAGACTTGGAAATAAACGCCCACGGCTATGATTGGATAAGATTTGCATATTTAATGAGCTTCAGCTCCCCTCAGTACATGTGGGAATTGTTTTGAAAGTGTCTGGAGAAACGCTCACAGGACTCGCAAAATGCCTTTATCAAACAAACACAAAGATTCATCTCTCATCCACCCGCGATTGATTGGGATGTTATTTTTGTATTACTTGGCCCACCCGATCGGTGAATAACCGCGACCCGTACACACACACACACACACACACGCACGCGCACGCAAGAAAGGAATGTTAATTTACTATTTAAGATAGCCCGTCAGCAGGCCGGTGATACATTTTGGTAGCCCGTCTGAAAAACACAGCCCCGGGACATTGGGTTTTGCGATCACTGGCGTTACAGGTCAGAGTCTGATCACGAATGAACCAATAACAGCTTCTCCAGCCTGTGATCGCGTGCTAAGGTATGCAATCAATAGATATCAAACAATCTGCAACAATGCAATACTAACACATATAAACACATGTTCACATAAGTGTGTTGCACCGTTCCTGTCGGATCCAATATAGAAGCACAGCATTGTGTTTTAATCTCAATATGTCTGCAAATCCAGTCTCAACCTGTGTCTCGTTTACAAACGAATCCGCGGTGAAATGAAGCAAATAAACGCACAATGTCTTACGCACGTGAGCTGGAACCGGCATCGTTTAGCTCCACGAGTCGGTGGGCGGGGCTTGAGGCGGTGCTTCTGCGTCATATTATGTCAGTGGTCGACATATTGTGAGATCTCTCGTTTTCTGGGCCAGGGGCCGATTCACGAAAATCTTCTTAAGAAAGAAGTTAAGAAAATTCTTAAAGGTCCCCTTCTTCGCGATTCCATTGTTCAAACTTTAGTTAGTGTGTAATGTTGCTGTTAGAGCATAAATAATACCTGTAAAATTATAAAGCTCAAAGTTCAATGCCCAGCGAGATATTTTATTTAACAGAAGTTCCCTTTCAAAGCCTACAGCGAACGGCTGGCTTGGACTACATCCTGGTACTTCCTTCTTTAATTACGTCAGTAGAGCAGTAGAACAGACTAACCTCCGCCCACAAAGAAACGCGAAAAAGGGGGCGCGGTCTTGTTGCTGTCCCACGTGGAGAAGCGGACGGTCGCGTGGAGAAAAGGAACTGTTGCGTTGAGGGTGTTTATCGCCATGTAATCGAGACGCTGTTATTTTCATCCAGGAGTCAAATCACCTTTGTTTGGCTTTCCCAGGGACGCTGTAGAGATTATTGAACGCATACATCTCTCCGTTAAGAGGCGTGACCTTTCCAACGTGCGCTAAGCTGCTGTCAAATTACAACACAGGAACCGCTTTCATGTGCGCTAAGCTGTGGTCGAATCACAGCACAGGAACCGCTTGCACAATCAGAACTCGTTACGTGTTTCTGAAGGAGGGACTTCATAGCACAAGGAAATCACCAGCCGTTTTTAGGACAGTGGAAACAGCGGTATACAGATAAGTAAATAGTGTGAAAAATACTGTGTTTTTTTACACGCGAAACATGAACACATGTTATATTGCACACTGTAAACACAATCAAAGCTTCAAAAAAACACGAAGAACGGGACCTTTAAGATAAATTCAAAGAAGTTCGTAAGAATGGTCCTTAGTGCAATTCTGGAAAAATTCTTAAGAAGTTCTCAAATATTTTCTTAAGAACATCTTAATTTTTTACTTAAAAAGAAAATTAAAGGTGTTATATGTTGTTCTTTTATTGAAAGGTATTACTGAAGACTCGCTGAATGAAAAACACCTCAAAGCTCGTTGTTTTGCGCTTCCTGCAGATTACCGTAGATATCATAATAAGTGTGCAGACTATTTCGCCGTGACTGGCTTGACGGGAGTAAATCACTCAATGTCGTGTTTTTAATGTGCCGTGTCGGTAAAATCTGTATTTTATAAGAGCCTGGCCGTTTATCAAGAACGCTGCTCGGGTACCAAAGATCGGCCGTTTAATCTACACAAGACGAATCATATCTCAGAGACATCAGAGCCAGCGGCAGATGGCAGAAGGACTAGCCGAGGATTCTCTCGCCGGGTTAACGAGCGCTGAACACCTGCTGATCGCCTGGATCTCACAAATCCGAAAACGCCAGATAAAATTGTAAAATAGGCACTCTCTTTATACATAAACCCCAGATTTAATCTTTAAATAAGTACATTCTCGCCTGAAAAAGTCTTAAAACTGCAATTTTTGATCAACAGTAGAATTGGTATTTAAGATAGGTTGGAGGTTATCCTAACTTTAAGAAGTTATTTACGATGATTTTAAAGAACATTATTTTCGTGAATATGAATACTTCTGAAATTTTATCTTAAGAACAATCATAAGAAAAAAGATAAGAACATTCTTAAGAAAAGTTTTTGGGAATACAAAATATTCTTATATTTTTTCTTAAGTTAGAAAATAAGAAGAAATTGCCAGTTAAGAATAATTTCATTCTTAAGAATGTTTTGTGAATCCGGCCCCTGGTGTCTATAAAAGCTTTTCTTTGACTAAAAAGGAAGTTTACAGCTCTGAAACTTACAGGATATTCTTATATCACGATTAACTTTTATATATCAAAGGCTCAAGGGAAAGTTGATTTCTCAATTCATCACCCCTTTAACTAACTGGGCTGAATCATTAAAAACATCACTTAAAAGTGTGCGCGTTTCGGCTACTCGGCCTTCATCAGGACACAAATCAATTGTTTAAACAAGTCTTAGTAATTACTGGATCATCATAGAGAGCTAGTGGATCTGTGGGAGTGGCTATGAACAGCCTCTTAGTAATATTGAGTTGTATTTATAGTAATAATCTCAAAGGATGAACAGCAGCGGTCCCAGCACTGAGCCTTGTGGTACTCCATACTGAACTCCATAATAATGACAAACCTTTTGGTCTCTGTGAATGACGTTGCCTGAGTGAAGATATTTTGTCGCTTTCAGAAGCTGGTACATTACATAACGCTTATGGATGTCTTTTAATAGACTTCCCTTCTTTATTACTGCATGTAGGTCTGTGTCTGAAAAGAAAAGAATAAAGTATCAATTTAATAATTACTAAATCTTAAGGACATGGGATTATAATATACACCGCAGCAAAGATGCTCTCCTACCCATGAACTCAAACACGAGGTAAATGTCTTTGTCGTTTTGGGCTCTGATGACGTCTAGTAATTTAATTATGTTAGGATGATCCCCAAACTCCTGCGAAAAGAGAAAAGAAGAAGTGAATTTGATAAAATACCTTAAAGGATTAGTTCAGTTCAAAATGAAGATTTCCTGATAGTTTCCTCACCCCCATCTCATCCAAGATGTTCATGTCTTTCTTTCTTCAGTGGAAAAAAAATGAAGTTTTTTGAGGAAAACATTCCAGGATTTTTCTGCACATAATGCACTTCAATGGGAACCAACGGCTGAAGGTCCAAATCAATGCAGTTTCAGAGGAAGGGCTTCAGAGGCTCTGATCACAGACGAGGATCTGATCTACACAAACCATCAGACATTTACTAAAAAATAAACATTTATATGCTTTTTAACCTAAAATGCTCGACTTCGGTGTTGTTCTTCTTTTTGGCATATGACATCATCCCGTCGGAAAGGTCACATGACGTAGGTGGAAGTACTGACCCAGTGCCGAAAAACTCCATCTCATGTTCTACTCCAACTTTAAAATCGTCTGACATACCTTTATTTTTGTAAAGGGCGTTTGATTTAGTCTTTGCACGATTGTTTAACACTGGGTCGGTACTTCCACCTACGTCATGTGACCTTTCCAACGTGATGATGTCATACGCCGTGAAGAATCACAACACCGAAGTCGAGCATTTGTGGTTAAAAAGTATAGAATTTTTTAGTTTTTAGTAAATGTCTGATGGTTTGTCTGGTCAGAGCCTCTGAAGCCCTTCCTCTGAAACTGCATTGATTTGGACCTTCAGCCGTTGGTTCCCATTGAAGTCCATTATGTGCAGAAAAATCCTGGAATGTTTTCCTAAAAAAAACTTCATTTCTTTTCCACTGAAGAAAGAAAGACATGAACATCTGATGAGATGGGGGTGAGGAAACTATCAGGAAATCTTCATTTTGAACCGAACTAATCCTTTAACAATACACAGAATTCACTTGTTTATGTACACTAGTGTTCAGCCAACGCAAATTAAATTGATTAAAAGTGACAGTAAACACATTTATAATGTTACAAAATATGAATGCTGTTCTTTTGAACTCTAATATTCATCAAAGAATAAAATGTATCACAGTTTCAACAAAACAAAAAAAACTGTTTTCAACACTGATAATAATCATAAATGTGTCTTGAGCATCAGATCCTCATATGAGAATGATTAGTGAAGGATCATGTGACACTGAAGACTGGAGTAATGATGATAAATTCAGCTTTGATCACAGGAATAAATGACACTTTACTATATATTCACATAGAGAACAGCTGATTTATTAATATTTCACTGTTTTTACTGTAATAAACACAGTCTTGGAGAGCAGAAGAGACTTCTTTCTAGAAAAACTAAACAGACCCAAACCTTTGAACAGTAGTGTAAATATATGGATTAAAACAAAATATTCTTACCTGGAGGAGCATAATTTCTCTGAATGTTCTCTATGGGAAAATGGCAGAAGTTAGAAACCATTTTTGTAACATTTAATAACTGACCTTACTGTACTGTACCTCCACCTGTTCACACATATACCAGTACTATAGTAGGCTATAATAAATGTGTCTGGTCTCTAACCTGAGCATCCGTTCGATTCCTAAAGGCATCAAAGATTTTCTTCACAGCGACAATCTCTCCTGTTTTTCTGTCCACCGCCTTCCAAACAATCCCATATGCCTGTGAGAAACGAATGTGAACACACACTGTAATAAAACAGCGGACTGTTTTGAGTCTTCTGTGCAAACTGCAGGTTCATGTTATTCACTGGACTGACGGACGAGAGCTCAAGCACAGTTTAGGTCAGGGCTTTTCAATCTGTTAGAATCTGTTTAAAAGGCAGCTTTACTGTATATTGTCATGTGTAAAGACCTGATTAATACGATGAAAATTATATTAAATTTTTCTACTCACTGCAGTACTGTACTGTTGAAAGTTAATGTATTTTATTCATTCATTTATTTTAACATCGCTCTGGACTCTGGGCAGCAGAGAGGAAGTGGCGCAAAACTAAAAACGCTACTGACCTAACCCTGTATCAGTCTCTTCTCGCTTCTTTCTCTGCTAATGTCTCCACTGCTAAAACTACATACTACCACAACAAAATCCAACTCTCGTGCACTTTTCAAAACATTCTCTTCGCTCTTTTGCCCCCCCCCTCCCCCTCCTTCGTCAACTCTTACAGCTGATGACTTTGCATCATTTTTCACAATCAAAACCTCCTCCATCAGCAGCCAATTCTCCACACCACAAACCGACACACACATCTCAACGACCATCACACACACGCTCCCCTCCTTCTCTCTGCTCTCTGAAGCAGATGTCTCCAAACTCATCCTTTCCAATCATCCCACTACCTGTCCGCTTGATCCCATCCCCACTCACCTCCTTCAGGCCATTTCTTCTTCTGTTACTCCTGCACTCACTCACATTGTCAACACCTCTCTTCACACCGGGACTTTCCCCACAGCATTTAAGCTGGCTCTGCATTTTAGCTTGACCCCACTGCTTAAAAAACCCTCTCTAAACCCAGCACTTTTAGAAAACTACAGACCGGTATCCCTTCTACCTTTCATTGCAAAGACACTTGAGCGAGTTGTGTTTAACCAGCTCTCTACGTTTCTTGAACAGAACAATCTCCTGGATATCAACCAATCCGGCTTCAAAAGCGGCCACTCAACTGAGACTGCCCTGCTCTCGGTTACGGAGGCACTGAGGCAGGCAAGAGCAGCTTCCAAATCCACAGTACTTATCTTACTGGATTTGTCTGCTGCTTTTGACACAGTTAATCACCAGATCCTCCTGTCAACTCTCATGAAGATCTCAGGAACTGCTCTCCAGTGGTTCATGTCTTACCTCTCAGGTAGGTCCTTCAGGGTGTCATGGAGAGGTGAAGTGTCTAAGTCACATCATCTAGCCACTGGAGTTCCCCAGGGCTCAGTGCTTGGACCACTTCTCTTCTCCATCTACATGTCATCACTGGGATCGGTCATTCAGAAACATGGCTTTTCCTATCACTGCTATGCCGACGACACTCAACTCTACTTCTCATTTCAACCAGATGATCCCACGGTTGGTGTTCGTATCGCTGCCTGCCTAACAGACATTTCTGCCTGGATGAAGGAGCATCATCTGCAACTCAACCTTGCAAAGACAGAACTTCTTGTGGTCTCAGCCAACCCAGCACTTCACCACCATCTCTCCATTCAGCTAGGATCTTCAACCATAACTCATTCCAAGACAGCCAGGAATCTTGGAGTTGTGATTGATGATCAGCTAAAATTCACTGACCACATTACTGCAACAACCCGGTCCTGCAGATTTGCACTATTCAACCTTAGGAAGGTTAGACCCTTCCTATCAGAGCATGCCACACAACTCCTGGTCCAAGCTCTTGTTCTCTCCAGACTGGACTACTGTAATGCTCTTCTAGCGGGCCTTCCGGCATGCACTATCAAACCCTTGCAACTGATCCAGAATTAGGGTTGGGTATCGTTTGGGTTTTTTCCGATACCGGTGCCAAACCGATACTTTTAAAACGGTACCGGTGCCTAAACGGTGCCTGAACCGATACTTTAAAAAAAGAGCCACAAAACGAGGTGGATGAGATTAAAGAATGGCTTTTTATTGATTTTTTTTTATTATTATTTAAATTGAACAATTTATTACAAGTTTAAAGTATACTTAAATATGTAAATATAAATAAATACAAAACACAATTTACATAACAAATTCACAGTAAAACTAAAGCGACCTAACCCAACTACAATAGGCCTAATTTAACTCTAAATACAGTAATAACAGCAGTAGTCTGTATTCTTGGTATGCTACAAACCAGCTTCAAGCTTTAGCTTTATTTTGCAGAAATATGACCATATTCTCTGGCTAAATATTTTAGAGCGCATCACCTTATTGTTTCCATGGAGACGCGTCATGCTTCTCACATGACACACAGCTGCTACAATAGCGCTGTATGACAGCTCACTCAGCTGTATCGGGTTTATTTCGCTTTTTCTTTTTTAATCAAAATATTCACAAACTTTCTAACTATGTCATGAACTATCTGATATTCTGATTTTCAAATATGTGTGTGAGTAAATGTGTGTTAGTTGATCTATACTGCGCGATGGGCGGCGCCACGTTAGTTTGCGCCTCAGAGAATCGGATCTGTCGGATTTACATCACATACATGTATCTTCATCTCACGAAATACATGAAAGTAAGTGACGTGCTGAACTGGGAGAAGAATAGAGTAAACTGTATAGTCACTTTATAATGTGTATCTGATGTGAATAAAACACTAAGTCCAGTTATCTTAACTGTCTGAAAGGACTGTTTTTGCCGCTTCCATAGACATCATTGTGTATTTTTTGCTAGTACTTATGAGCATTTAAATGTCTGAAACCTAAAATAAACATGATGTGGATGAAAACACTGAATAGTTGTGATATGTGACGAGCGCTGAGCGTGTCTGTCTCTGGCTCAGCGCCGGCCAAAGCGCGAAAGCACGTTTGATTTTAAGTGGCACCGAAATGAGGCACCGAAATCTGCGTTCTGATTCGGTCTGGTACATACCGGTCATAAAGGTACCGGTGCCATATTGGCACCGGGTTTCAGTACCCAACCCTATCCAGAATGCAGCGGCGAGGTTGGTCTTTAGTGAGCCGAAGAGAGCGCACGTCACGCCTCTCCTCATCAGTCTGCACTGGCTGCCAATAGCTGCTCGCATCAAATTCAAGGCACTGGTGCTCGCCTTCAAAACATCCACTGGCTCTGCACCAATATACCTAAACTCGCTCGTTCAGACATACACACCCTCCAGGAACTTACGCTCTGCCAGTGAACGACGCCTTGTGGTGCCATACCAGAGAGGCATGAAATCACTGTCACGGAGCTTTTCCTGGGCCGTTCCCACCTGGTGGAATGACCTGCCGATCTCAATTCATGCGGCCGAGTCTGTAGCCATTTTCAAAAAACGTCTAAAGACACATCTTTTCCAGCAACACCTGACCGATCGAGAATAGCACTTATCATTCTATTCATTGTCTGTCTGTCTAATTTATTTATTTAAAAAAATAATTATAAAAAAAAAAAAATTCTGTTCTGTGCTAGATTAACTGAGACTTGTTACAGCACTTGCATATTGTTGCCCTTGGACTGCTCTAGCTGCTTCTATTGCCCTCATTTGTAAGTCGCTTTGGATAAAAATGTAATGTAAATGTAATCAAATTATTTGGATCATGTGTATTAACTTATTATTTATTTATATATATTTTTTTTTATTATAAAAATATTATTTAGTTACTTAATTACATTTTTACACTACTTTTCTGTATTTAGAAAGATTAAACATTTATTGTTTATTTGAATCAAATATTATTTATTTTATGAATTTATCTGAATCAAATGTATTAATTTATTATTTCTTTATTTTTTCTCTATTTATATATTTATTTGATTTATTTATAAATGTATTTTAGTCTATTGTTTTATTTATTCTTTTATATTTATTTATATATATATTTATTTGATTTACTTATATTATGTATAAATGTATTTTAGTCTATTGTATTAATTTATTATTTTTGTATTTATTAATATATTTATTTGATTTATTTATATTATTTATAAATGTATTTTAGTCTATTGTATTAATTTATTGTTTCTTTAAATACAATTTTAGTTATTTATTTTATTTGGTTTGGTTAATCTTATTTTGTATTTTTACACTGTATTTGTTTTTTAAATCAATTTGTATTCATTTATTAATTCACATCAAATTTTATTTTAATTTCATTTTTTTTGATTACATGTTTTATTTATGTAGTTATTTTAATTTTCAAATTAAATTTATTTTAGAATTATTTTATTTAAATCCAATTTCACTTTATGAATTGTATTTATTTTAGTCTGTAGTATTAATTTATTATTTAATTATTTAAATACAATTTATATATTTATTTCACTTTAATCAACTTTATTATTTATTTTGTAAGTTTAATCTTATTTGTATTTATTTATTTTTTAATTCAGGTGTTCTCTACACTTCCCCATGGACCCCTGTCACTCCTTTTATTTTACCATAATCAAATATATAATAAAATATATTATAATAAAAATAATGTATAATATATATATATATTTTCCCAGTCAGAAAACCCCTGGTTTAAGGCACCTGTGATGTTTACTGACTGACATTATTGTTAATCCTCCTATTTTGGAGATTGTATTTTTACTAAAAAAATCACTTTTTGTTCCATTTACTTCTTTAGTAAAGTGCATTTACTTTAAAAACACAAGCATCAGTCAGAGTTTAAACTGCATCAATAACAGGATCACTTCTCTCATGCACAAGATCACTACTGAATATAACACAAGATAGAAACAATAACACATGATATTTTAATATTTCACACTAAATATTGTCCACAAAGCAGCAAATAGCCTACAAAACCTTTAAAACACAGGATAAGCAGCTTAACGTTAACGTTACCCCTTTCCCAAGTCTTCTCTTGATGTCATACTTCAGGGAGATGTGCTCTTCCACCTCTGTGATGTTCATCCCGACTTTTTCCTGTTTTACCACTTATATTTTGATCATGGCAGGAATAAAATCCTGGCTGTTTGAGGAATGCAGGATTGACCCGATGTATATTTAATAACCGAAAACTTCACTCGATTGCCTTTGAGGTAACTTTTCCTAAGTGATAAGCCGAATACAAGACATCTAAACACGATCCTAATCACTATTGACAATACAAACATAGAGTTACATAAACTCTAACCCCGAGCCGTTGAAAACAACAGCGTTATGTGTTTATGTCGCACTTCACCAGTCGCTTATAAAGAATCGATGGCCTGATGAAAAAGATAAGCATCACTTGGGTTTGTAATTGTTTGTCACCATGGAGACGCATCTGCGCACAGGACGCAATCTCTTAAAGGAGCCGCGCATGTTTTCTGAAGGTCGATCTAACGCATCGCCGGCGGCCATTTTGTCACAGGCGAGCTTTCTGGCGGGCTCCTGATGTAAGGCGAGTGATCTGAACACAAATACTCTTATCTCGCTGAAATCTTGACCGATTTACAAATGGTTTGGTTTCTTACAAACGTTATTAACGAGGCTATAATTCTGGATGCTTGAACAAATTATGAATAATTATTCATAAGTGTGCAGTGTCATAACTAAATCTCTGACGTTTATAACAAACCAAACAGTTTGAAAATCGGTAGAAAATTGAGCAAGTTATGGTTATTTAAAAAGTTCACGCACCATTAAAACACAATGTTTGGAGTGAGCGAGCTGACTGTGACAAAATGGCCGCCAGGTGTGGACGTCGACCTCCATTGGCCAGCAGCGCGGACGAGACATCTAACCTTTATTATGTATATCTATGCACGTGACGGCGAAAAGCAGCGGTGGTTCCGGAAGTATTTTTTTCCCATAGGGATTTTAAAATACTCTTGGTTAAAGAGTTATAATCCATTAACCAAACCAACCAGCTATGCGGTGAATCACAACACTAACAAACTTTGGTTTGCAGCAAAAAAACGTTTGAAAATCGGACAAAAATACAAAGGTTTTATACTGAGGGAAAAAACTACACTCCCATGAAGCACTGCGAACAGCATCATCGAATTTAAAACAAAGGTGCAATACAAAACTACTCTTTAAAAATGTTGATTATACATATGAAAAGAGGAAGAATTGTGCGCACATCCAATGAAACTTTTACAGGTGCCAGATTCAATAAAGAATAAATCAAAGTAAACAAAAATCTGCACACTGTTGATACTGCTCCCAAAGATTTATTAAAACATGCAACGTTTCAACCCAAAACGAAGCCTGACAAAGACCCTTTTGGGTTGAAACGTTGCATGTTTTAATAAATCTTTGGGAGCAGTATCAACAGTTTGCAGATTTTTGTTTACTTTGATTATACATATGAAAACAATTTATTTTAAGTTTACAGCTAAATATGCATATATACACAAACATTTCAGTATTTTGAGAGTGTAGGGAGATATTTAATTACGTAATTTGCAGTGCTTTATGGGAGTGGGCAGGGCTAAAAAGCTATTTTGGAGCGTTGTTTTTTTTTACTTTTGCTGTAAAGCATCTTGGGTAATGTAGTTTTTCACCAGGAATTCCACTTAAACATGATTATTTTTTTAAATAAGCTGAAATAATGCGAGCAGAAGGCTTCAATAGAAACAAAATACCGTCGATTAACAACCTGTAGCTCACAGTAGGGCTGTGTTTAAATGTTTATGAGTTATTATTCAAAATATGTAGAAAATGAGTGGAGTTTTTCCTTCTGGAACCCAACTTTTGTTCTCTATAGCGATGCATTAAAGTCAGATTCAAACCAAACAGCTTTGTTGGTCAAGAAGGCGAATCCGCTTGACCAAATTAAACCTGTTGCGAAATCTTCGCATGGAAATCTTTCAATTCTCATTTGGGCTCCGAATTAAGTAATCAGCACCTACCATTTATGGAATATTTTGGCTTCATTTTTCTACAGTAGAAGAAAGTGGATCCATCTTATTTACTCTCCATGGTAGATATTATTTAGAGATCGTCCAACCAAAAGAAAAGGGTTCAATATGATTATTTGTACACATCACACATACAAAAGGGCAAATGTTTTTGAAAGTTATGTGGTTTATTTCAAAACTATTTTATTTACAACGGTCATTTAATAAATATGACTTATTACATAATCAAGTGAACTAGACCAACACCATGCCAAGGAAAGAGAACAAGCTCTGTTATAAAAGTCAAGATAACCAACAAATGTTACTGTAAATGAATGAGCGCAATTAAAATTAGTCTCATTTAAATACTGGGAAAAATCAATTTTAACAAAGAATGTAAATGTGAAACTGCGGAAAATGACTATACATTTAAAAATAAAATGCAGTACTGAGAATTCAGGATCAAACCTTGCTCTATAATATATTATGAGATCCATAAACTATCAATTCATATGTCATATAACACATGGAGGCCAGCATATTTTCCCTATATACTCACCCTCATCTCAGATGGCTATGTGATAGAAACAAAACTCTTTATGTTACTACAACTACTTTGAAAGAACAAATCTGTGACCGATATCCTAATTGTGTTAGTGACAGTGTAAGCCTTACGAGGTTCCTACATTGAAATCTAAACAACCCAATGTTTAAGAGACATGGGCAAAATAGGGCAAATGTAAGCACGGTTTGAGAAAAAGCTGGTGAATGAGAGAGGGAAGGAGCGTTTAAGACGAGTGCAAGAAGCGATTAAAGGCGTTGTAGGCGGACTCCAGGTCAAACAGCATCTGGCGAACCTGAGAGTCGTCCAGCTCATCAGATGCAGACATGCTGCTTAGTGTGGTTAACCTGTGAGGAAGAAGAAGAAGAAGAAGAAGAAGCACGTTTACATGCACACCAGTACTCTCATAATAACTCACAAAAATCAGCTTATATGCAAACCAATAACCCGACAATGCAGGTGAAGGACTCGGAGTGCGTTTAACCCTCTGGGGTTCTTCATTTATGGGTCACACTCAGGGCCTTCAAAAATGACCCGGAGGGCGGGATTAAGATAAAAAAAAGATTTGAGTAAAATCAATTAAATATATTTTTGTTCAATAAAAATTTTAATTTTCTTTTTTGGTGTTTTGAGATCATTTTATGATTAATAATTAATATTTATGCAATAATTATGACCCATTTTTTCCCATTGAATATAATAAAACATAAACAAATTTATTTTTTATTTTTATTAAAGCTGTATTTCATTTTAGAGTCAAGCCTAGGCCTCATGAAAGCAATTTTTTTAATGAGATTGGTGCCGTCCGGTGGACACATTGAGCATTTTTATCACACAATAGCACATTTTTACCACTAGAGTGGATCTTGCGTTTTATAAAAAAAATGTAAAAAATCGTAGCTTCACCGGAATGGTCCGAAACTTGGTGACTATATTGGTACTTGGTATATGAACACACAAAAAAATTGGGGACAGGATTTGAAAAGTCTAAGCGGTCGTAAAAAAAATAGTCACATTCAGGACCTTCGGGTCAAAAATGACCCCCATAGGAAATTAATGGGAAATTAGTTTTTTTCTGCATACAATCTACAAATCAGCCAGGAAAAAAGAGTCAACAGTGAAGGGGTGAATCTCTAAAACATCAAGAGTGCAAAACAGACACACAAAAAAAAAACGTACACACACACACACAGTCACACACACAGTCACACACACAGTCTCACACACAGTCTCACACACAGTCTCACACACAGTCTCACACACAGTCTCACACACAGTCTCACACACAGTCTCACACACAGTCTCACACACACACAGTCACACACACACAGTCACACACACACACATACACACAAAAACACACGGACACACAAATTAACGCATGCCATTCCAAAAGCTAATTGTGTTTTTGTGTGTGTGTGTTTTTTTGTGTCTGTTTTGCACTCTTGATGTTTTAGAGATTCACCCCTTCACTGTTGAGTCCTTTTTTTCTGCATCCTGGCTGATTTGTAAATCCTGTCCCCAATTTTTGTGTGTGTTCATATACCAAGTACCAATAAAGTCACCAAGTTTCGGACCATTCTGATGAAGCTACGATTTTTAACATTAAAAAAAAAAAAAAAAATAATGAAATGACCGAAGACCCCCAGAGGGTTAAATGCACGTTCTTAACCTGATTATGCTTAAAAGTGTCCTATAACGCCCCTTTTTACAAGATGTAAAATAAGTCCCTGATGTCCCCAGAGTGTGTGTGTGAAGTTTTAGCTCAAAATACCCCACATATCATTTTTTAAAGCATGTTAAAATTGTCACTTTTTGGGTGTGAGCAATAACGCGCCATTTTTGTGTGTGTCCCTTTAAATGCAATTGAGTTGCTGCTCCCCACTACAGCAACTCTTCCTCTTCTCAACATGTTCCCGGGGGCGGGGCTTATGTAAATGTTAGGGTTAGTGATGTCACTAGCTCGTTGTAGTCCCTACCAGCCGTTTGTTGTAGTCCTTAAAAAGTGATTTCTTTAAAATAAAATATCTCCCTTTGCTCCCTTTGAGCGTCGTAACTTTGCAGATGTTGTTTATGCTCAAACTGCAACACTACACACTCACTAAAGCTAAACAAGTCAGATCATAATCATAATAAGCCAACAATGCACGTTAGCGAGATGCTAACGGTCTAATCAGATTCAATGATCTATGCTAAGCTATGCTAAAAGTGCTACCGCCAGAGCCGGAGATCGGCTGAATGGATTGGAAAACGGTAAAACTCAACTTTTTAACTCTAGGGGAATCGGGATTTTTTTTTTTTTTTTTAAAGTGGCGTGTTGCTTTAAGGACTTAGGCTACATCCATATGAAGTCAGAGCTTTTTTTCCCCCCTCATCTCAAGAAATATATGCGTACACGCAACTGAAACAGACTCAAAATGATGTAGTATACATACCAGACCAGTATGTGGCGCTGTAATTCTCACGATAAAATAATAAATTATAGGGGTGTGACGAGACACTTATCTCACGAGATGAGATTTTTACATAGTATTTTTTTTAAATCCTCAACAATGAAATACATGACAGGTGCATTTGAAATGTTTTAACTCATCATCTTGTAATGAATGTCATTTCAGTTCTGCTTTCTGAGTATGAATTATCATACGCAGTAAAATACAACAACACTCAAGCACTGTAAAGGTTTAGCCAAAAACTCAACTGACTGGCTTCTCTCCTGTATGATTGTCTCTTCTGACCTTAGAACTGCACAAGCTTCTTTTGACCTCCTAACTGAACTCCTTCCCACAAACTGATCATATATAGTGCAAACAATAACCATAATACCATAATCAAAGTATTCAATATTCAAAGTGCAAATAGAGACCACATTTTTCTTCAAGCATGATACAGAGCTGAGAGATGGTTACAACGTATACCATAAACGCTCGCGTTTACTTTCACTTTCAATTTCGCGATCATGTGTTCGTACTGACGGTGCTGAACGCGCATTTTCAAATATAAGTCTGACGATTCTGCTGCGCAACAAATCCTCCGCCATTATCATGATCCATTAACATGTAACACACTCTCGATGCGAGTGATCGTGTTTTCGACACGTGATCTATGTACGGCTCGAACCGCTCGTTGGATAAGCTGATGGAATTTAAGTAGGGATGGGCTAGGGATGCACCAGTTGACCGGCCAAAAACCGGAACCGGACAGTTTTTGCTTCTAGCGCGCGATCGGCGACCGGCCGGTTTTCTTTGTATTTTTCTGCCGATTTATCCGGAAGTGCGCCCGCGTGCACATACGCCTATATTGCAATCATTCGCGAACATGTCACTAGTGTGTTACAAACGGAAACTGGAGAACTGAGGAAGAGCCGCTTTCCTGCGCGAGCCTACCTCTCCGCGCCCTGCACAAGTGCAGATAGTGAGCGTTTGTTCAGCTCAGCTTCATCTGCTCACACAACGCGTCTGCTAATGTCCGATTCGCGAACCAATGACTCATTTGAACCGAATCATTTTAACGACTGGTTAGAACAACTGATCTGTCCAACACTTGAACTAACGAACCAGTTTATTAATACAGTAACAAATGTACTGCTCATGGTTAGTTCATGTTAGTTAATACATTAACTAATGAACATTATTCTAAAGTGTTACCTTTTATTTTACCTTAATTACATTGACTTAATTTGATTTAAAAAGCACCTTCTTAGTTTTTTTTTCGTTGCACTAAACATTATTTGATTTAACATTTTGGAACAATTATATACTTTGGTTTTATTTAATTTCACTGGTAAAGACTTTTTTTCTGTACACTGAATTTAAAAACAAACGCTGATTTAAGTAACATCTTTGTTTGGATTGCAGAATATGCAGTTGTTGCCTTTAATTTCACCTTTCAGTCTTTTAATTTCCAATTAAATTTCCCGTTGATTTCAGATTGCGGACTTGTTTTCATTAGCCAAAAGCCAATTTAGCCTGTTAAATACCAAATAAACATCTTGTTCATGTATACTTTCATTCTTTTATTGTGTTAAAAAATAAATAAAAAAAATCGGAAATCGGTATCGGAATCGGCCAGTTTTCTTGAAAAAAATCGGTATCGGAATCGGCCATGTAAAATCATGATCGGTGCATCACTAGGATGGGCAACAGTGGTCGAGTAATCGAGTACTCGAACGTGACAGCGATCATCGATCATGAGAACGATGATCGCCCTGAAAAAAAAATATTTGTCTCTTTTTTATTGTTTATTGCGTCGTTTTGCGCGGTACCGGAGGTCTGATTGGTTAGCGTTATACAGCCTCCAGACCGCGGCGAAATAAAGTGAAACTGAGGCACTGCAGTGATGTCTGGAATCATGAGATCATTAAATGGTTATTGCAAGATGTGCAGCGCCAATCTGTCATAGCCTACATAGCATTATAATGTCAACACGATGGTAATAGAATGCTGTAAATGATCTGTGTTCAGTTCCCCGTGTATCAGCTGATCCACAGAGAAACTAGCGAGAACACTCAGACTAGCGCGTGAAGTTCATGTGCGCATCCGCGTCCTTTTCTGCAGATGCACGTTGTAAGATTACTTTTATGTTGTCTGATTAATCTAATATAAGAAGCGTTTGGTTGAGCTTAATAAGCTAGCAAAGCGCTGCCGTTATACCCGCTGTTGTTCATTCTCTTCAGTTTCAGCTCAAATGCATTAATGCTCGACATGATGGTTTAGAGACGGTCATATTCTTTTCAGATAGGCTATTTCTTTCTCAGAATCAGTGATATTAGTAATGCAGCACTGCTATACTGTTCTCGTATTTTTAACAGTAGACCTATAGTTATTTAAAGCTGTTTTTCGTTATGAGTTTGAAAACGTGCAGTGATGTCTGTAAACGCTTCGATCATGAATAATAAAATTAAGTGCATGATGTGCAGAGTCAATCTGTCAAAGCATTATAATGAGAACAGGATTTTAATAAAATGTTGTTTCTGTGTGCTTTCGTTGTCCGTGTATCAGCGTTGTTAAGGGAAGAGCGCATTCAAAATGTTCCGTTTCAAACCTTTCGCCTGTAAAATCTAGCATGTGAAGTTCACGTGCGCATTCACGTCCTTTTGTGTTGATTTAAGTTGTAATAGGTTAATATTAATCTGATATATGGTGCGTTTGGTTGAGTTTATTAACCAGATAGCAAGCTCTGCAGGGTGGTGTTATTTCACAGTTTCAGCTCAAAGGCAATGCTCGATATTACTGACTTGGTTATTTGAGACGGTCATTTTATAAAGATGTTTCTTTTTCAAAGACATTTATGCGTCAAAATCTAGCATTTATTTTTAGTTTTATATGTTCATGTTTTCATATACCAGTTTTCATGTCACGTTTGTATTTGTCAACAACCATTTTCATAACAGTTTTCATTATCTTAATGACGGACATGCCCCGCCCCCTGCACATGCCCCGCCCCCGAGTACTCGAGTACTCGTTTTTGAGACCTATCGATGATCGAAATGAGAAATTGACAAAAATGCCCATCCCTAAATTTAAGTGACTGTTATCCACCTGAATTAAATTGTTTTTATTTCTATAAAAAAAGCCAAACTACAGTGGAGGCGTAATGTAAACGTAGCACGAGATCTCGTCACACCCCTAATAAATTAGCTACTTACCAGATTGTGTTTCATTAACGCCTACACCTACACCCAAACCCCAAACCTACCCTTACAATAATGCAAATACAGTAATTAAATGACGCAATATTGATAACAAAATATACGGATTGGCTGTACATAGGAAAACGCAAGGGTGTCGTTTTCAGATTTATCCACTCTGGGACGTAGTTTCAGGCTGCTAAATGCCGGATCCGCCTGGACGAAACAACATTTTTACGTATACAGCTAAACGCGTCTCCGTGTGGACGGGGCCTAAATTAATGATTTAAAAGGCAAAAATTGGATTTTGAATCATTGAAAAGTTTTTAAAATGTTTTTGAAAGAATCTCTTATTGCTCACAGAATCAGTAAGTACAGTTTAAAATAACTTTTCAATGAGAATATATAGTAAAGTGTAATTTTTTTCCAGTGGTCAAAGCTGAATCAGTCTTTAGTGTCACACGCTCCTTCAGAAATCATTCTAATATGCTGATTTTCTGCTCAAGAAACATTTATGAATATTATCAGTGTTGAAAACTAATATTTTTGTGAATTTTTCAGCATTCTTTGATGATTAGAAAGGTCAAAAGAGCAGCATTTATTTGAAATAGAAATCCTTTGTAACATTATAAATGCCTTTACTGTTGCTTTTGGTTGATTTTATGCGTCCTTGCTGAATAAAGACATATGAATGTCTTCCCCTGAAATGAATCTAGGCTCACCAGAGGTTGACTTTGTCTTTGGCCTCTGAATCTGGAGGCATGTTGCTCATCCTGTTCATGGTCTCCATGAGCTCCCTCAGGTCAGGCTGGATCTATAAAACAATATTACGCTTAAAAACTTAAGTACATCGTGCTAATCTAACTAAGCTGATGTGGAATGACTACCTCATCCATGGCACGAATCTCAAGTCGGAGTTTGTCCATCACTGTGATGAAGAGCTGAATGGGAGAAAACGCAAAGGTTAAAATGGTATACGAGAGTGCACCACGTACTCCACTGTGATAAATTACATTTGGGATTATTTATTGAAAGTCTGAGCAAATAAATCTACTAAATGCAACTGCTGGAACAAGAAGGAAACCTCTGTGCTCAATCGATAAACACTGGCATGAAGCTATTCATTCTAGACTGCATTGAGAGTTCAAGATACATACAGAAACAATGTCTGCAATGCAGCGGTTCAGGTTGCCCTTGTCATCCTTAATGGTGATTGGTCGATCCTCTTTGATCCTCTCCATAGCCAGTGGACAGTCCAGCTGCCAGAGACACACAAGGGAGAAATATTAAAAAGCTAATCCTTCATATGTAGTGCACTGGATCAAAGTATTTAGTAAAATAAACTATACCCTGTATTTCCGACAAAAGTCATCGATGGAGCCCACATCTGATCCCTGGACTTGTTTGAAAGCAGCCTTGTACTGGACCAGCAATCTTGAGCAAGCTCCTGTGTATCTGCAAAACAAGCACATTTTTATTATATATGGACAGATACTGCATCAAAAAAAGGTGGGGTCACTTCACAGGCAAAGAAGGACCATTTTCTCTTGTTAATAGTGTAAAGCCATGTGTAAAGCCTAGCTCACACAAGTCACTTTCCTGTTGAATCCATGCAGAAATCATGCCAATTCCTGATTGTGTGGATTCCTATAGTATTGAAAAGACTGGGCTTTGCCTAAGAAAACTACATGTGACCATAGTTTAAAGGGTTAGTTCTAGGGTTGGGTCCAGATTCACATTAAATCCAAAATCTAATTTCTGTACCCGAGAACGCATCTGGTGCTATAGACGCGTGTCTGTGAATATTAAACCGCAAAAAGACTATTTAAATACGAATCCTGCGTGTCTCTGAGCGAATGAATGGCGCTGACCCGCAGTTTATTTACACAGAATTGCGTGTCGGTCGCGTGTTTCCATCTCATATGAGGACATGAACGCATGTCTGTCATCTCCAGAGCCGCTCGGAGAGTCACTTCATGAGCATTTTACCGTTTCATTTGAGATAAACTACTGTCATGTAAAACACACACGGTATTCACGGCAACCCGTCAAAAATAAAAGTTTGGCTTAAATTGACAAAATTAAGCGCATCTTAAATCTGTTATTCACTTGTGGTTGTTATGGTTGTTTTTATGATTTCAATTAATTAAGTAGCTAGTACTATTTACTGGTAATTACAGTGAACAAACATCACAGACAATGGCAGACAGAGACCTGGGGCCTGTACCATGAAGCTGGTTTAGCTGGCTAGCCAGATATGTTTAAGCTTAGTTTGTGCCAATCCTGGGTTTGTGGTACCATTAAAGCGGTTTGGCTTTTAGCGGTGTTCATCTCTATAGTAACTTACGCTCCACAGCTAACCTGCTCCAGGACAGGTTATGTTCTGGATAAGAGATCTCAAACTGAAATTGGACCAATCAGCTGTGAGCAAGGTTGACACGCCTCTGATGCAATAAAGCCACTCCCCCTTTTTCTACTCCAAATGAAAGGTTACTACATAGCAAATGGCTATTAAAGACTTAAGCCTCAGGCTTTTAACAATGCTTATTTATAATATATATTAATTTTGAATTATTTAAAAATAATTTATGTAATTAATTATACCCTTAATCAATTACACATGTATAATTTTAGTAAATCAATCATTAATATGCATTATGTTAATATTAAAATAAATAGCCTATATAAAGGGCATACAAATAAGCTTTAAATTCAATAACTAAATCTATAAAAAATTACATGTGAGCTTAAATGTTTAATTCTCTCTATATATCAACTCAACTAACTTCATAACTTTTACTTGCATTGACGTATAAGATTTTTCTTAAAGTTGTCCTCGACAGCTCTTTTCTTCTGTGTAAATTAGTTTAAATTCTTAATATTTTTCAATCATGTATATTCTGCAGAGGAGTGAAGTGAATCTCACGGCTTCTCTCGTGAGAAGTGAATCTATCCACAGCGTGTGATTGGCTGTTCACTGCTGATGTCACAGCTAAACTCAGGATCAAAGCCTGAGTTGACAGAGAAAGCAGATGATCAGCATCATGGGACCAACAAAGCCTGAATAGATTGGTTTGGTTTTGTCAACTCGAAACTTATCCTGTAACCCTGAGTTTGTTAAACTCCCATCATGGAACAGGCCCCTGGGCAGCTCTGGCATAATGTCAATAACACTTCTATAAACGACTTAAAGTTTCTTTACCGTTGGGTAGCGGTACCGAATTTCATGTACCGATACCGGTTAAAATGTGAACGGTACCCAACTCTAGTTAGTTCACCCAAAAATGAAAACTATCCCATAATTTACTCACCCGCGATAATTGCCATTTGCATGCTTGTTTGTTTTCCTCTCTCTCTCTCTCTTTTTATTTATTGTTTTTGGTATTTATTCAAGTTCATTGTTTGTAAACAGACTGAGAGTCCATTGCTTTTATTGTTTTTGGTTGTTTTGTTCATTTATTGAGGATATTTAAAATGTTTTCCATTTTCAGTGTTAAATTGTCTTTAGAAATAAAAGTTTATTGATCTTTGAAAAGGTGTCCCTGCATTATTTTGCCATTATCATTATTTTAGATGAAAATGGTCTCAGAACGACAATATTATCGTTTATTGCAATAATTTATTGGTCAATTTATCGTCCAGCACAATTAGTTATCGTGACAGGCCTAAGTGTATATGACTTTCATCTTTCAGCCAAACACAATTGGAGTTATATTAAAAAAAAGGATGGCTTGAGGGTGAGTAAATCATGTGTTAGTTTAAATGTTTTGGTGAACTATCCCTTTAGATCATGACATTTTGCACAAACAAAACAAACTCACTCGTTTGGAGTCACGCAGTCCTTAATGTAGGCTTTTTCCAGGGCCTGGAGGGTTTTGACCACAGCAAACAACTCGGCCATATTGTCATACCTTTCAAAATGAAAAACAAAGACATTAAAAGGGCATAATGACATAAAAATGTGTTTGTTCTGCTGAAAACAAAAGAAGACATTTTGAAGAATGTTTGTAACCAAATAGTCGTGTGACTTCCATAGTATGGGAATAAAACACAATGGAAGCCCCACAACTGCCTGGTTACAAACATTCTTCAAAATATCTTCTTTTGAGTTAAACAGAAGAAAGAAATTCATGGTTTGGAACAACTTTAGGGAGAGTAAATGATGAAAAAATTCATTTTTTGGGGTGAACTGTCCCTTTAAATGCAACCCAATCACATAATCAGCATTCACATCTCTACTGTGACATCAATTAATAAGACAAATAAATATATTTGTAGCCCTAATGATAAACAATATGATGCCAGTTGACTTACTTTTCCCTTTCTCTGGCATTTTTGTACAATTTCACTTCCTGTAACAGACAAACACAGTCATTTGAAGATGAATAATCATGACATTGAGTGCATTATTACAAATAGTACACAATGTAATATATCTTACCTCATACAGTTCTGGCTTGTTGGCAGGCGCTGGTTAGGATAAAGCACAAAGGGAAAACAGAGATATGTGAATATGATGATATGTGAAAATGTGACAAGTCTCACGGGTATAGGTGTGGCAATAGCCAATAATACATTGTATGGGTCAAAATTATATTTGTTTCTTTTATGCCAAAAATCATTATGATATTAAGTAAAGATCATGTTCCATGAAGATATTTTGTAAATGTCCTACAGTAAATATATAACAAATGTAATATTAGTAGTGATATGCATTGCTAAGGACTTCATTTGGACAACTTTAAAGGAGATTTTCTCTATATTTAGATTGTTTTGCACCCTCAGATTCCAGATTTTCCAAATATTGTCCTATCCTAACAAACCACACATCAATGGAAAGCTTATTTATTCAGATTTCAGATGATGTATGAATCTCAATTTCAAATAATTGACTATTATGACTGGTGTTGTGGTCCAGGATCACAAATATGAAAACAAATATATGAATA
>NC_137104.1:4223056-4235556 GCF_949357685.1 Gobio gobio
AGAACACAGACCAGAATCACACTCGTAAAATAAAAAGTGATTTGATTGTTATGATTCTTATGATTGTTATCTTGTGAAATAAATGTTTTATTCAGAAGTGAGATGTTAAGAACTGAACTGGGATCTGTGAACGGCAGGACGTGTGACGGTTTCCCTAGAAACACCAGTTGTAGCTAAATATACTGAAATATTGTGTCTATATGACTACACGGAGCCAAGATGTATTTATCATGAGAATTTATGACACCAACACAAAGTACGATATCATCTCAAATTCATTAATAAATTGATTAAAACAATTTTTTTTTTTTTATTTGTCACTATGGGGAAGAAATGGAGTGTTATTTTAATATCATTTAAAAAATATTTTGAATTAGTTTTTATTTTCGTTATTTTCTGTTCTAATTTAAAAAAATTGTAATTTTGCAGTTTTTGTAATTTTTTACTAGGTTTTGTTTTTTGTCTATATAGTTTTATTATTTATTTCAGTTATTTTAGTATACAAAGTAAAACTAATTGAAAACTGCCTTGGACACCCGCTAAAATATATTTATTTATTTAAATGTAAATATAAATATTATTTAAATGTATAATTTTAATAATTATTTTTATTTATTTCAGCAAACTTTTATTTCATGCATCAAATAAAAAAAAAAAAATAAATAAAAAATAAAAAAAATATATATATATTAATGATCATTAAATGATTATTAAAGGTGCCATGCTGTGTAATAAGTTATACATCATGCGTAAAAAATATAATCTAATAATCTATTTTTATTTTATTTATTTGTGTTTTTTTGTAATTTTTTTTTTTAAGTTTTATTTTTTTTTGTCTATATAGTTTTATTATTTATTTCAGTTTTAATTTGAGTTATTTTAGTATATTAATTTAAATTTTAATGGACACCAGCTAAAATATATTATATATTTATGTAAATATAAATATATATAAATAATATTTAAATATTATTCTTATTCTTTATTTAATGACCACACAGCCAGGCTGGTGGAATTTGTAAATATATTTAACATAATATGTATATGTGTGTATATATATATATAACTTTTAGCTAACTTTTATTTCATGCATCACATTTATTTTTATTGAATTTAATGATCATTAAATGATTAATAACGGTGCCATGCTGTGCAATAACTTATATAATACATCATGCGTAAAAATTATTATCTAATAATCTATTTTTACTTTCTTATTGTCTGTTTTCATTAAAATTTTTGTTAAAGTTTTAGTCATTTTCCTGTTTTGTTTTTAAAAAAATTGCAAGTTTTGTTTTTTTGGTCTATTTCGTTTTATTTATTTTAGCTTTAATTTGAGTTTTTTTTATTATATTAAGTTAAACTAAATGAAAATAATAAATCTTACCTTGGCAACTAGCTGAAATATATTATATATATTTTATTATATATATAAATAAAATTAAATTCAGTTAACTTTTGTCTTTATGCATCGAAATGTTTTTTTTTTTATTAATGATTTTAGTTTTCGTTTTGACTTCGTACTTTGAGTTGTTGACGGAAAAATTATCATATACACACATAACAGAGCCATGCTGTGCAATAACATATATAATACATAATGTGTAAAAATTATAATCTAATAATCTATTTTTAACACTCGATTTTATTGCTTAATTTAAGGAGAAATGCATCTAACAGTGTTTCATAATCGGAGTGGGAAAATGGAAATTAAAGTTGTTTGCTCATATTTTGCTCTTAACGTGAATTTTCGGAGCCTAAAACTATAACTCGTATGAATTCTTCCGGTCGAGTCACCATGGCGATACAGTGCATGGAGGATTCTGGGATGGAGGAAAGAGATCAACCAGCAATCTTTGTGGGCTCTGTGAGCAGGCTGGATCCGTCCCAAACCGTTTTAAACTGCTCCGGAACCGGGAACTCCCTCTGGAGAACACAGGAGGATGTTATTCAGACACTGAGGAACAATGAGCAGCTGAACTGATGAAGGGCCGCTGGACTCACGTAATCATCTTCTCCCTCAGGGACCAGGATGTTCATCTCAGAGCTCTTGGCGCTGACTATCTCACAGTCCAGCGAGTCCTTGCTCAGGTACACATGGCATCCTTCAGTCTTGTTAATGGAAATGGTAGGGACTTTCCCCATCACCTGAGATGCCAGAACACAAGCTAAATCACGTGTTGTTCATGTAAGTTGAATTATTAGGAAAATAATGCACACCCAAGATGCGATTAATCTTTTGACAGCCCTAGTATTTAGTTTTAATATTTATGTTTAAATATTATAATGTAATTTATGTTTATCTGTGTAGTCAATCAATGTTGATTATGAAAAGTGAACAGCATGAGTGAGAAAGGACACATCATAAGATGTGCAATGCCAGGACACACGGAGTGGGTCAGACTTGATTTTGACCACTTCATTAAGTTTATTTTGTAGAAAGCCTTTCTTTAAAGTAAATTTCATTTTGTATAAATTGTATCTTTATTTTAATCAATGTTTCATCAGCCAATTGGGGCATTCTGGGTTGAGCGAGCGGAGCTTAATTGGTCAGTATTATTAAATTGCAGATAAAGATTTTGGATAGCTAGGTTGGTGCGGTAGATGTAGGGCCCTACATCATATTCTTACATTGGGCCCAAAATTGCTAGCGGCGCCCCTGTTTGCACCCCACCATAAAGATTTAACCCAGCGATTGGGTTGTTTTAACCCAGCGAATGGGTTGTTTTAATCCAGCGAATGGGTTGTTTTAAGCAAAGATTTAACTCAGCGATTGGGTTGTTTTAACCCAGCGAATGGGTTGTTTTAAGCAAAGATTTAACCCAGCGATTGGGTTGTTTTAACCCAGCGAATGGGTTGTTTTAACCCAGCGATTGGGTTGTTTTAAGCAAAGATTTAACTCAGCGATTGGGTTGTTTTAACCCAGCGATTGGGTTGTTTTAAGCAAAGATTTAACCCAGCGAATGGGTTGTTTTAACCCAGCGATTGGGTTGTTTTAAGCAAAGATTTAACTCAGCGATTGGGTTGTTTTAAGCAAAGATTTAACCCAGCGAATGGGTTGTTTTAACCCAGCGAATGGGTTGTTTTAACCCAGCGATTGGGTTGTTTTGACCCAGCGATTGGGTTGTTTTAAGCAAAGATTTAACCCAGCGATTGGGTTGTTTTAAGCAAAGATTTAACCCAGCGATTGGGTTGTTTTAAGCAAAGATTTAACCCAGCGATTGGGTTGTTTTAAGCAAAGATTTAACCAAGCGATTGGGTTGTTTTAACCCAGGGAATGGGTTGTTTTAATCCAGCGATTGGGTTGTTTTAAGCAAAGATTTAACCCAGCGATTGGGTTGTTTTAAGCAAAGATTTAACCCAGCGATTGGGTTGTTTTAACCCAGCGAATGGGTTGTTTTAACCCAGCGATTGGGTTGTTTTAAGAAAATATTTAACCCAATCTCTGGGTTGTTTTAAGCAAATGTTTAACCCAATCGCTGGGTTGTTTTAAGCAAAGATTTAATCCAATCTCTGAGTTGTTTTAAGCAAAGATTTAACCCAATCTTTTGGTTGTTTTAAGCAAAGATTTAACCCAATCGCTGGGTTGTTTTAAGCAAAGATTTAACCCAATCTCTGGGTTGTTTTAAGCAAAGATTTAACCCGATCTCTGGGTTGTTTTAAGCAAAGATTTAACCCAGCGATTGGGTTGTTTTAAGCAAAGATTTAACCCAGCGATTGGGTTGTTTTAAGCAAAGATTTAACCCAGCGATTGGGTTGTTTTAAGCAAAGATTTAACCCAATCTCTGGGTTGTTTTAAGCAAAGATTTAACCCGATCTCTGGGTTGTTTTAAGCAAAGATTTAACCCAGCGATTGGGTTGTTTTAAGCAAAGATTTAACCCAGCGATTGGGTTGTTTTAAGCAAATATTTAACCCAATCTCTGGGTTGTTTTAAGCAAAGATTTAACCCAATCTCTGAGTTGTTTTAAGCAAAGATTTAACCCAGCGATTGGGTTGTTTTAAGCAAAGATTTAACCCAATCTCTGAGTTGTTTTAAGCAAAGATTTAACCCAATCTCTGGGTTGTTTTAAGCAAAGATTTAACCCAGCGATTGGGTTGTTTTAAGCAAAGATTTAACCCAATCTCTGGGTTGTTTTAAGCAAAGATTTAACCCAATCTCTTAGTTGTTTTAAGCAAAGATTTAACCCAGCGATTGGGTTGTTTTAAGCAAATATTTAACCCAATCTCTGAGTTGTTTTAAGCAAAGATTTAACCCAATCTCTGGGTTGTTTTAAGCAAAGATTTAACCCAATCTCTGAGTTGTTTTAAGCAAAGATTTAACCCAATCTCTGGGTTGTTTTAAGCAAAGATTTAACCCAATCTCTGGGTTGTTTTAAGCAAAGATTTAACCCAATCTCTGGGTTGTTTTAAGCAAAGATTTAACCTGATCTCTGGGTTGTTTTAAGCAAAGATTTAACCCGATCTCTGGGTTGTTTTAAGCAAAGATTTAACCCGATCTCTGAAGACAGCACCTGGAGCTGGACGTCTCTGCAGTTGATGACCTCCGCGATGCCCACCGCGCTGTCGAAAACGAGCCCCAGCTTCCTGCAGTTATCTGTGGGGAGACACACATTTACATTTATGCATTTAGCAGACGCTTTTATCCAAAGCGACTTACAGCTTGGGGACACACACATGAGCCCGGGGGAAGACAGCAGCTGGGCTTCAGAGGAGCTCCTCTTACCCACTATGATGGAGTTGACTTTGCCTTTGATCTGGAGCGTGGAGCTGCTACAGCCGAAGACATACACCACCTGTCTGAGCTCCGTCTCCTCTATCAGCAGGTCATGTGACTGATCCTGGTGCTCCTATAGGTCAGAGGCACACAACACATGCTAGCACAGCATACATTACACCTGTTATTCATTCATCTATTCCACTTTCAAACGTATATTTATATCATTTATATAACATGTTTAGGCTCTGCGAAATATCTTTCTATTGAGAAAATGGTTTAATAGCAATGATAAATAATTATGCATTCTTCTAAATATATAATATACTATAACATATCATAATAGTAGTAATAATAACCACTATGCTAACTATAATAATTATTATTAATAATAATAACAACAACCTCTATGCTAATAAATTATAATTAGTATTAATATAATAATTATAGTTAGCATGATTATAACTATTACTACTACTACTACTATTATTATATATAAATAATAATACATAATAATAAAAATAATAGCCACTATGATAACTATAATTATTATTAATATAATATAATAATATTATAGTTAGCATAGTGGTCGTTATTATTACTAATATACTATAATTATTTATTATTATGTTATATTATATTAAATATCAAGAAGAATACATAATAATAATAACCACTATGCTAATTATTATTATTATTATTGTATTGTAATATAGTATAATACCATAGAACTCAATAAATATAATATAATATAGTAATTATTAGTATAATAATTATTATAGTTAGCATTGTGGTTATTATTACTACTACTTTTATTATATATTATGTTATATTATATTATATATCATATTATATATTATATTATATTATATTATATTATATTATATTATATGAATTATATTACATGAAGTGTATTATATTATATTAATTATATTATATTAAGTATATTATATTATGTTATATTATATTATATTATATTATATTATATTATATTATATTATATTATATTATATTATAGTATATTATATTATATTATATTATATTATAGTATATTATATTATATTATATTATATTATATATCATATTAATATTATATTATATTAAATTATATTAATTATATAATATAATATAATATAATATTAATTATATTATATTAAGTATATTATATTATATTATATTATATTATATTATATTATATTATATTATATATCATATTATATATTATATTATATTATATTATATTATATTATATTATATTATATTATATTATATTATATTATATTATATTATATTATATTATATTATATTATATTATATTATATTATATTATATTAAGAAGAATACATAATGGTAATAATAATAACCACTATGCTAACTATTATTATTATAATTATAATATAATAATTATTATTATAGTTAGCATAGTGGTTATCACTACTACTACTATTATACATTATGTTATATTATACTATATTAAGAAGAATACATAATAATAATAATAATAATAACCACTATGATAACTATTATTATTATCTCTGATATATAATATAATCCACTGAATGTACTACTTAATATGCCAAATTCTGCCTATTATGTTTAAAAAATAACATAATTATGTTAATTATATTATATATATATATATATATATATATATATATATATATATATATATATATATATATATATATATATATATATATATATATATATATATATATATATTATATATATATATATATATATATATATATATATATATTATATTAAGTATATTATATTAAGTATATTAATTATATTATATTAAGTATATTATATTATATTAATTATATTATATTATATTATATTATATTATATTATATTATATTATATTATATATCATATTATATTATATTATATTATATTATATTAATTATATTATATTAAGAAGAATACATAATGTAATAATAATAACCACTATGCTAAATATTATAATTATAATATAATAATGATAATAATTATTATAGTTAGCATAGTGGTTATTACTACTACTACTATTATTATACATTATGTTATATTATACTATATCAAGAAGAATACATGATAATAATAATAATAATAACCACTATGCTAACTATGATTATCAGTACTACTTAATATGCCAAATTCTGCCTATTATGTTTAAAAAATAATATGATATAAACTCTAGTATGCGACGTCACAATCATATTGCATGTTTAATTCAGCGAGCAGTCATTTATCTAATTTGATTTATTTATTTTGGAACTTATTATGGAAATGTATTTAAAAAGGTAATTGTTATCATTGTAAAAAGTGAGTGACTAAATGGCTGTGGATAGTAATGATTTGTCAGTATTTTGAGTGTCCCGTACCACCCTCCACTTCTTGCCCTCCAGCTCCAGCACAGGGGCATGTTTCCGGGCCGGCGGGCACACACTGGGGTCCGGACGTCTGGCTGGAGACTCCTGATGCTTCCTCAGGTGAGCCTTCTTCTGGCTCTTCTGCTCATCGGACACATGCTTTAACCCTGGAGGAAGAACACAGCACCTGATGGACTGCTGATGCGGGACAGTGTGTGTGTGTGTGTGTGTGTGTGTGTGGACTGATGGAGATGCCCACCTTTAGTGATAGCCTCGCCCTGGTTGAGCTGAGCGAACAGAGCTGAGATTTGGGCAGTGCCATCCTCAGGGTTAGGGCTGTCCATGAACACTGGAGGAGGAGGAGGAGGAGGAGGAGGAGGGCATCGACCATCAGATGGAGCGCTCAACAGTGAAGAAGGGGCTATAGGACCCTGTAGAGGACATCAGAGTTAGTCCCCAGTACATATACACACACCTGAATATCTTATGAAGGTACAGCAACTGAGCTGTAACCACATGTTGTTCATTGCAATGGCCAGTAGGAGGAGTATGAGCCAGCGGATTGAGTCTGTGGTGGGGCTGACCTGAATGAATGGATTCAACTCTAAAGATGCCACCTCCATGATAGATGGATGGATAGAATAAACATGGACGTCCTACAGTAATATATAAATAAAGAAAAACATATATATTTTTACATAAACATGGATGTCACACAGTAATAAAGAAATCATTACTATTATTAAAAATAGCATATATATTCATTTATTTATTTTATAAAAAAGTATCTATATTTATTTATTTTTTCCTTCCCCATGAACATGGATGTCATACAGTAATAAATAAATAAAAATATATTTTTTATTAAAACAATTATATATTTATTAATTTATTTGTATTTGTTTTTATTAAATGTATGTATTGTATATTTTTAAAAAAATCCTTCCCCATAAACATGGATGTCATACAGTAATAAAGAAATAAAAATATATTTTTTATTAAAAAAATTATATATTTATTAATTTATTTGTATATACATTTATTAAATGTATGTATTGTATCCATTTTTTATTTTTTTCTCCCCCATAAACATGGATGTCACACAGTAATAAAGAAATTATATATATATATATATATATATATATATATATATATATATATATACACATACATATATATATATTAATTTTTATAAATATTTATTAATTAATTTATTTTATAAAAATAATATATATTTATGTAGTTTTTCCTTCCCAATAAACATGGATGTTATACAGTAATAAAAAAAATATTTAAAAAGTATATATTTATTAATTTATGTATTTTATTAAAAAAGAAACATTTATTTTTTCCTTCCCCATAAACATGGATGTCACACAGTAATAAAGAAAAAAATATACATTTTTAAAATAAAATTTTTATTAAAAATAATATATTTATCAATTTTTATAAATATTTATTAATGTATTTCTTTTATAAAAATAATATATATTTATTTAGTTTTTCCTTCCCAATAAACATGGATGTCATACAGTAATAAAGAAATTAAAAATATATTTTTTATTAAAAAAATTATATATTTATTAATTTATTTTTATATGTATTTATACAAATATATATAATTTTTTTCCTTCCCCATAAACATGGATGTCACACAGTAATAAAGGAAAAATATATAATATATAAATGTTTTAATTTATTTTTATTAAAAATAATATATTTATACATTTTTATAAATATGTATTAATTTATTTCTTTTGTAAAACATATGTATACATGTATATATATATATAATATATATATATATATATATATATATATATATATATATATATATATATATATATATATATATATATATATATATATATATATATATATATATATATATATATATATATATATAATTAAAGGAAAAACTAATATTTTTAAAGGAAAAATAAATACATTTATATTTTTTATAAAATAATAATATATATTTATTTTTCTTTCCCCATAAACATGGATGTCATACAGTAATAGATACAATTTTATATATATATAAAATAAATATTATATACATATATACATACACACACACACACTCACACACACACACACACACACACACACACACACACACACACACACACACACACACACACACACACACACACACACACACACACACACACACACACACACACACACACACACACACACACACACACACACACACACACACACACACACACACATTTTTCCATAAACATGGATGTCATACAGTAATATGGCCAAACTGATGAATCAATGTTTGTCATGATCATAAGGGCTTTTTAATGATGTACGTTTAAATGCAAAAAATTAGTTTGGTATACTAATTTTAATTAGCATTACAGTTTATTAGTACATAAATGTGTATGAACATCTTGACTAAAATGTATAATTATAAATGAGTATGGAATATGGACAATAAGGAACAATGATAATAAAGAGTGACTCTATCTTCGCATATTACACATTTAACATTAAATATCAGTCAAAATAAGCTGTAATGATTTGTGCCTGTTGACCCTCAGTTTCCCTGATGGTCCTGATTTTCACATCTTTCCATGTGTTTCTGGCACAACTGGGCTGATCTGTTCTAACACTGGTGTGTGTTTGGCTGTTGATGGCACACTTAGGCCCGTTTCACAGCGTCAGCACAGCTGCCATTGACAGTTGCACATGCTTAAGCCACTTAAACAACTGTTGCACACTCATCTTTTCCTGTCTTGTGCGAACACACACACTTCTAATCCCAATACTTGTGCTGATGTTCAGTTTAGGCTGGGCAGCTCGACCTCTGACCCTAGAGGTCAATGCCTTGTGAAGAGGTGAAAAGGCAAAGGTGCTTAAACAAACTGTCAGAGGAAGTGGAAAAGCGGGAAAATACAGTAATGGATGTGTGAGGATTTATAATGAAGTCAAAGCAGAGGTCTAATGTGGAATAGACGAGAAGAGAGGTTGAATTACGAGGAGTGTGTGTGAGAGCAGGTGTGTAAGCCAGACACACACTAGGCTTTTGTTGGGGGCATTTCTATGGTAAACCCCCCATGCAAAAGGACCCAGATGACCACCTGTCCGCAGCACACAGTCCTTCACACACACACACACACACACACAGAGCCGGAGGGACAGCTGACACACACACAGCCAGTGACGGCTCTCAGGTTTCTGTCTGACACACACACACACACACACACACACACACTATTTCAACCCATGACAGACAAGATTTAACATCCCCAAAAGTGCCAGAAGTACTGGAGGCGATAACTGTGAATGAGATTATTAGAGAATGTTTTACATGATGTTTCTACTTCAACATCTTATATTTAATTCAGTGCATTCCATTTCTTTGTGAAATTTACAAGTGTAATCTTTAAAAGACATAAAAGTAGAATGAAGCATTTAAGTTATGAAACTAAAACTAAATACAGACTAAATCAAACTTTATAAAACTCTTGTAACCTGATACAACGCTGCATATTATTTTTTTTTACACACACAACTGTTCAAATGTTTGGGGTCAGTAAGATTAAAATAAATAAATAATAACGTTTTTTTTTTAATTATTATTTTTTTTTAATTCAATAAATAAATAAATAAATAACATTATAAATGTCACTTTGGGTCAATTTAATGCATCCTTGCAAAATATAATGATTAATAAAATGATATATATATATATATCATATTTATAACGAAATAGATAAATATATATTATATGTATAAATTAATAAATATATTATATGTATAAATAAATAAATAAATATTATATATATATATATATATATATATATATATATATATATATATATATATATATATATATATATATATATATATATATATATATATATATATATATATATATAATATGTATAAATGAATAAATATATTATATGTATAAATAAATAAATATATTATATTATATGTATAATAAATAAATAAATATATATATATTATGTGTATAAATAAACAAATATATTATATGTATAAATAAATATATTATATTATATGTATAAATAAATAAATATATATTATATGTATAAATAAATAAATGATATATATAAATAAATATTATATGTATAAATAAATAAATATATATATTATATTACATGTATAAATAAATAAATATATTATATTATATGTATAATAAATAAATAAATATATATATATTATGTGTATAAATAAACAAATATATTATATGTATAAATAAATATATTATATTATATATATAAATAAATATATTATATATATTATATGTATAAACAAATAAATGATATATATAAATAAATATTATATGTATAAATAAATAAATATATATATTATATTACATGTATAAATAAATAAATAAATATATATAATATGTATAAATAAATAAATATATATATTATATATATAAAAATAAATAAATATATTATATATATATTATATGTATAAATAAATAAATGATATGAATAAATAAATAAATAAATAAATATATATATATATATATATATATATATATATATATATATATATATATATATATATATATATATATATATATATATATATATATATATATATATAAATAAATAAATAAATAAATATATATTATATGTATAAATAAAAAACTTATATTATATGTAAAAATAAATTAATATATTATACTTACAAATAAATAAGTAAATAAATTAATAAATTAATAAATGATTGACCAAGGATGCATTCAATTGACCAAAAGTGACATTTATAATGTTACAAAAATGTATATTTTAAACAAATGCTGTTTATTTGCTGTTCTTCTTCTATCACCATTTCCTCAATAATCTGACTGTTTTCATCATTAATAATAATCATAAATGTTTGTTGAGCATCAAATCATCAGTGAAGGGTCATGTGACACTGAAGACTGGAGTAATGATGACAAATTCAGCTTTGATCACAGAAATAAATTACACTTTACTATATATTCACACAGAGAACAGTTATTTAAAGTGTAATAATATTTCAAAACTGTTTTTACTGTATTTTTAATCAAATAAATGCAGCCTTGGTGAGCAGAATAAAACGTTTCCCCTATAAACAGGGAAAATTAGCATGCACGATTAAATCAACCAATACCGATAAATATACAATTCTCCAACTAACGGGAAGAGAAGGCGTGCAATAATCGAACTGTACTGATATACACAGCTGGTCATCATCTGCAATGGACCTCTATGATGAAGCATGGAAAATATGCTTTTTCCTCATTCGAAACAGAAACACAATATCTAGCCTGGAAAAGGTCTAGCTCCTCTGGATTGAACAGATTTTGATCTGAAAAGCCACTCACAGTTTTGCTCCAGATGAGGCCGGTGGTGTGATGCTCCCTGATGTAGGTCTGCAGTTCAGTCCAGATGCTCAGATAGGAACG
>NC_137104.1:4240556-4248056 GCF_949357685.1 Gobio gobio
AGTACTTTGGTCACGATAACTCCATAGCTCATTACTCAGCGATAGTGTTAAAAAGTCTTATTTAAAGGGTAACTTCAGTGATTTAGCAATAAAGGATTAGTTCACTTTCAAATAAACTTTTGCTGATCATTTATTCACCCCCTTGTCATCCAAGATGTCCATGTCTTTCTGTCTTCAGTCGAAAAGAAATGAAGATTTTTGATGAAAAGATTTCAGGATCTTTGTCCATATAATGGAAGTCAATAGACTCCAAACGGTTCAAGGTCCAAATGAGAGGTTCAGTACAGCTTCAAAAGGGCTTTAAACCACATCAAACGGTACCAGATGATCAATAAGGGTCTTATCTAGCCAAACGATCGGCATTTTTTAAAAAATAAATAAAGTTTAAGTTTTATAAGCACAAATGCTCGCCTTGCTCTGTTCAGTGATGCGCGCTCGTGACGTCACGTAAAACGCGATTACGTTGAAAAGGTTGCGCTATACGCAGGCGCAAAGACGTTTGAATATGTGGATACGGTCCTCCTTCCGCTCATTTGTAAACATTGCGTGCGTCTCAATCAGCTCCCTAGTTCAGTAGTCAGGGCACTGATAAGGACATAAGTCAATGGGCTGATCCCTGATCTTAAACTTTATTTATTTAAAAAAAAATGACCGATCGTTTCGCTAGATAAGACCCTTATTGATCGTCTGGTACCGTTTGATGTGGTTTAAAGCCCTTTTGAAGCTGTACTGAACCTCTCATTTGGACCTTGAACCGTTTGGAGTCTATTGACTTCCATTATATGGAGAAATATCCTGAAATGTTTTCATCAAAAATTTTCATTTCTTTTCGACTGAAGACAGAAAGACATGGACATCTTGGATGACAAGGGGGTGAGAAAATAGCAAAAGTTTATTTGAAAGTGAACTAATCCTTTAAGCTTTGTATTTAAACTGGGTCGTTTATGCAGTAGAAATGTGAAATCATTTTTGAATTTGGTGCCTTCTAGACTTAGAAAAGACAGAAAATGTATTTTTGTCTCATGTGGATGAAAGACAACAACTCCCAGAATGCACTTGCCTCGCTGCCCTAAGGCCACTACACCGTCGTTTTAATCTTCATAGTAATACAATCTTTTCGTTCAGTTAGAGAATAAACACTACAATTAAAAACTGAATGTGTCTTTTCAATAAAGTGTGAGTGAGCCGAATGAAAGTCACGTCACAGATGCAGCAGTGTCAGATTTCATTCCTCACGAGAGAAGAGCTGAGGTAACGTTAAGCGTCAGTCTGGCACGTTTTCTGATCGCATATGGAAGCTAAACTTTCATAGGAATTCATTGAAAAGTTGAAACACTCACTTTGCTCTGCACCGCTCCGTTATGAATGCCCGATCCGAGCTCTTTTACATTCTGTGAGTGAGATCTCTCCCCTGTGGGCGGGTTTATAACATGCGGAACAGCTCCATCTAGTGGTTGGAGTCTTTAGCCTCTGGACGAAAAAATCCTCAGATGACGCAAAATGACGATATTTGCGTCATTTTAGGATTTTTTTCAAAAATAAAATGCATAATTCTCTCGTCTCAGGGGGATATAAGGGGGGAAAGTACCATCATTTGAATATACACTCAAAAAAATTACACGTGAGTTTTACTTAATTTTTTCCACGTAATTGGGTTATGTTGAATTTAATTAAATTGTTTATTTCAGTAAACGTAAGTTTTTTTTTACGTAAGGTTAATTCAATGCCATTTAGTTAAATCAGGTTAACATTCTTAATTTTGTCCAAAACTATTCTATTTAATTATTCTAAAATGAATATAAAAGACAAACCAAAACAAGTAATCCAGTTTAATTGATTATTTTTATTTAGTGAAATACTATTTTTACAACATTTACGAAAACTTTTACAAGGTCTTATTGGCTAGCCAGAAGATGGTTTTGTTTCATCCTTGGCATGTCCAAAGTAGTAGATTTTTTATTATTGAAACAGCTTTAATTGTTATTAGCAGGTCCTCATGCTCTACACTTCACCACAATAACCTCCAAAAACACTAACACAACACAAACTTTTAAATACCAACATAACAAAACATTAAGCATTAATGATTAAATTAAGCATAATTAATTTGTGCTCGTTTAAATAATTTAAATTTAGTTTTTTGATTTTAATTTAAAAAAATGAATGGGAATTGCATGTGTTTTTGTTTAAATTGAGATAAAATAAATTGATTGCGACCACTTACGATAAAAAAATGTAGTAAATTCAACGAATAATTTTTTTAAAAGTGTAGCACTTTATTTAAACATTTACTCCCCGAATTCAGCCCCTTTGCAAAGCATGATGGGAAGTGAAAGTCTGGTTGGATTGGGTTACTTGATTGAAGCATGTTATTTCAAAATGAAAACATCAAGTTATGTCAAAGAGATACGGTTTTTAAGTCAATTACATTTGAAGCAGAAACCTGATATAATTGTGTTAAATCAAGACGAATTGATCAGTATCATTCACACAAACACTAAACACCTTCATGGTAAAACTTAAATTAAAAAAATGCACATTAATTTAACAACATCAGATGTAACATAAAACCCTAATGTACATAACTGATTAGAAGAAAAAACAAGGAAGAAACATAGTTATTGCAATGAAAATACATCAAATGTGAAGTGTCACGCTGGGAATTCTGGGAATGTCAATTTACGGGTTTTCACTGTAAATTACACAATGACTTGTTCTTTTTCACTTCCAAAAACTGTAAATTTAACGGTATTTTACTGTAAAATTAAATGAAATATAAGATTAGATCTATTACAGTTATTCACCGTATATAGTACCAGTACTTTCTGTTAACCAATTAACTGTTTTTCACCGTAGCATTTTTACAGTAAAATACCGTTAAAATCACAATCATTTTTTACAGTGTACGTAAGTTATTTCAACAAATGCATAGAAGTTGAGTTAACTTGACTACTAATGTTGGCTAAACTTAACTGAGTCAAAGCAACAAGATGACTTGACCAAGTCAAGTTGTGTCAACAAATAATTTTTTACAGTCACTGTAAAAAATTATTGTGATTTTAACGGTATTTTACTGTAAAAATGCCACAGTGAAAAACAGTTAATTGGTTAACAGAAAGTACCCGTACTATATACGGTGAATAACTGTAATAGATCTTACCTTACATTTAATTTAATTTTACAGTAAAATACCGTTAAATTTACAGTTTTTGGAAGTGAAAAAGAACAAGTCATTGTGTAATTTACAGTGAAAACCCGTAAATTGACATTCCCAGAATTCCCTGCGTGACACTTCACATTTAATGTATTTTCATTGCAATAACTATGTTTCTTCTTAGTTTTTTTTCTAATCAGTTATGTACATTAGGGTTTTATGTTACATCTGATGTTGTTAAATTAATGTTTATTGCATTTTTTAAATTTCACGTGTGTTACCATGATGGTGTTTAGTGTGTGTGTGAATGACACTGAGCACCTTCTATATATTAGGATTGTCCTCTTAAAAGCTGCTTGTGATTAGCTTTGATTCATCATGTGACTCTCATCTCCAATGTGATTGGTGGTTGTCAGTATATATCAAAGGTACATAAAAGATATTAGTATTTCAATAGGTTGGTAATTTAACATTATTTCAGTAAATGAAATATGTTTTTATTTACTGTAAATTGTTTACAGTGTAAACTTAATCATTACAATATAAACCTTTAAATTATACGGTTTTGAACTGTAAAATATATATATTTTTAACCGTGATTATTACATTATAAACTTTTAAATTATACGGTTTTGAACTGTAAAATATATATATATTTTTTAACGTAATTATTACATTATAAACCTTTAAATTATACGGTTTTGAACTGTAAAATATTTTTTTTTTAACCGTGATTATTACATTATAAACCTTTAAATTATACGGTTTTGAACTGTAAAATCAAAAAAATTTTAACCGTAATTATTACACCTTTAAATTATACGGTTTTGAACTGTAAAATCAAACATTTTTTAACCGTAATTATTACACCTTTAAATTATACGGTTTTGAACTGTAAAATCAAACATTTTAAACCGTAATTATTACATTATAAACCTTTAAATTATACGGTTTTGAACTGTAAAATCAAACATTTTTTAACCGTAATTATTACACCTTTAAATTATACGGTTTTGAACTGTAAAATCAAACATTTTAAACCGTAATTATTACATTATAAACCTTTAAATTATACGGTTTTGAACTGTAAAATATATATTTTTTAACCGTGATTATTACATTATAAACCTTTAAATTATACGGTTTTGAACTGTAAAATCAAACATTTTTTAACCGTAATTATTACATTATAAACCTTTAAATTATACGGTGCTGTCCCTAAAAACCCAAAACGTTACTGCCGTATTTTTTACGGTAAAGTTCTGGCAACCACAGCTGCCGTTTTTTTACCGTAAATTTTACGGGGATTTTTTTTTACAGTGATTACCAGCCAAGAACCATTTTTGGTGCCATATATAACCTTTTTTTTTTTTTTAGAGTGTACTGATACAAAGCCTAATGCTAAATCACTGAAGTTTCCCTTTTAAATTGAAGTGGAGAACCCTTGTAGAGTAAATAACATCAGCATTAGAGACTCATGATAGCAAAAGCTCAACTCCAGTTTTGTTTTGAATGTGCTTTAGAGCAAGCCCAGAGAAAAGCACTGAGCCTGAGGCTTTTCTCCAGCTTCACCTCCTCCCACTCCGCATTCCAGTCCGGGATGATGGGAGATGATGGGAGATGCCCTGGCCTTGTAAGGCCCTGTCCCGTACTGATGTTTACAGTTTACCTCTGAACAACGAGCCCAGGGAACACACACTGTTTCCTTTGTTAAATTAGCCTTTTTGTATTTATGCTTGTGTTCCAGCAGTTGCCATGTGCACCAGTCCGGACTAAAAATACCAGGAGGAACTTCAGTCGCACGAAATCCCGGAAATCCCTCATCAGATGTGAACCGGGCAGGCGGTGCATGCTGGGATATTAGGTGTTTATTCAGCTATGTTTACGGGTTTGAATAAATGAATAAAAAAGGCCAAAAATAATATTTAATGTAGTGTAATTTAATCAAATAGAATGATTGTAATTTTATGTAATTTTACATAATAGTTAGCATGAATTATTATATAATTTACATAAAGGTTTCATATAAATATCCTCTGAACAGACAAAAAAATATTAAATTATTAAATACATTTTTAATTTGTTCAAACAACATGGAATAAAACTGTAATTTTAATGTGTAATAAAATAATTTTATAAATAAATGGACATATATTCGCTGTATGAATTCTATTAGATATAATTTACATCAAATATTAAAAATTATGCTTCGAACAGACAAAAAAATACCTAATTTTGTTTTTATTATTTTATTTATTTAAATAACATGTTATAAAATTGTCATTTAATATAAATATTGTCATATGATTTAAATCAACTTTAACTTTAATTCTGGAAGGTATCATTTATAAAAAATATGAATAAAAAAGGCAAAAATAATTATTAAAATTAATATAATTTAATTCAAATGAAATAATTTTAATGTAATAAAATAAGTGTAATTATACAAAATAGAATGATTGTAATTTAAATTTATATGTAATTATAATAGTTAGCATTAATTATTATATAATTTACATAAAGGTTTCAAAATGACCAGGATAAATGAACAGACAAAAAAAAGACCTAAAATAGATATTAAATTATTAAAAAATATATAATTATATTTATATTTATTCAAACAACATGGTATAAAACTGTAATTTCATTTTTAAAATTCGATTTAATTTTATAAAATAAGATAAGAGTAATTTTAATGAAATAAAATAATTATAATTTGTAAATACATTTTATAATTAGCTGTATGAATTCTATTAGAAGTATAATTTACATAAAATATTAAAAATAATATGAAATAAATATGAAATAATTTTAATGTAATAAAATAAGTGTAATTAAATAAAATAGAATGATTGTAATTTAAATGTATATGTAATTGGACATAACAGTTAGCATTAATTATTAAATAATTTACATAAAGGTTTCAAAATGACCAGGATAAATATACTCTGAACAGATTAAAAAAATACCTAATTTTGTTTTTATTATTTTATTTATAATAATCAATTTTATAATTAGCTGTATGAATTCTATTAGAAGTATAATTTACATAAAATATATTAAAAAAAATGAAATAATTATGAAATAATTTTAATGTAGCCTAATAAAATAAGTGTAATTAAATAAAATAGAATGATTGTAATTTACATTTATATGTAATTGGACATAATAGTTAGCATTAATTATTATATAATTTACATAAAGGTTTCAAAATGACCAGGATAAATATCCTTTGAACAGATTAAAAAAATACCTAATTTTGTTTTTATTATTTTATTTATAATAATCAATTTTATAATTATACAATTTTATAATTAGCTGTATGAATTCTATTAGAAGTATAATTTACATAAAATATTTAAAAAAAAATGAAATAATTATGAAATAATTTTAATGTAATAAAATAAGTGTAATTAAATAAAATAGAATGATTGTAATTTACATTTATATGTAATTGGACATAACAGTTAGCATTAATTATTATATAATTTACATAAAGGTTTCAAAATGACCAGGATAAATATCCTTTGAACAGACAAAAAAATACCTAAACGTTTTTTTTATTCTTTTATTTATTTAAATAACATGTTATAAAATTGTCATTTAATATAAATAATTGTCATATGATTTAAATAAACTTTAACTTTAATTCTGGAAGGTATTTACGGGTTTGTGGCCGAATGTGACTCGTCATTGGTCAGTGCTGTCCAGGGTTGTTGAGTATGTGTGTGTGTGTGTGTGTGTGTGTGTGTGTGTGTGTGTGTGTGTGGACTGGTAATCATCACGTTATGGGGACAAAATGTCCCCACAAAGATAGCAATATCCGAAATCCTCATCCTTGTGGGGACATTTTTAGGTCCCCATGAGGAAAACATCTTATAAATCAGACTAAGTGATGTTTTTTGAAAATGTAAAATTGCAGAATGTCTCCTGTGAGGGTTAGGTTTAGGTTTAGGGGCAGTGTAAGGGGATAGAATATACGGTATGTACGGTATAAAAACCATTACGCCTATGGAAAGTCCCCATAAAACATGAAAACCCAACATGTGTGTGTGTGTGTGTGTGTGTGTGTGTGTGTGTGTGTGACAAACCCAATGTGCATAAATTCCTCCCATAACAACATGCGCATGATTTTAATTTGTGTGCACAAAGGCGTCTCTTTGACCCGTCCTCTGACATGGCGGCCCTTGTTAAGACCCGGAGAGCGAGTACCTTTGTGTGGTTCTGAACTTCCCTTCCCATCATGCTCAGCCACTGGGACAGTGTGGTTCTGAACTCCCATCATGCTCAGCCACTGGGACAGAAATAGCCCATCTCTGAGCTATGACTGGAGCCAGACCAGAGCG
>NC_137104.1:4255556-4258056 GCF_949357685.1 Gobio gobio
TCTTCTGATTGGCTGTGATTTTTGATTGATTTGGTTGTGAGTGCAGTGCTCTTGTCAAGACTCCGCCCACACGCTCTTCTGATTGGCTGTGATTTTGGATTGATTTGGTTGTGAGTGCAGTGCGCTTGCAGAGAGACTCCGCCCACACACTCTTCTAATTGGCTGTGAGATTTGATTGATTTGGTTGTGAGTGCAGTGCTCTTGCAGAGAGACTCCGCCCACACACTCTTCTAATTGGCTGTGACATTTGATTGATTTGGTTGTGAGTGCAGTGCTCTTGCAGAGAGACTCCGCCCACACACTCTTCTGATTGGCTGTGATTTTTGATTGATTTGGTTGTGAGTGCAGTGCTCTTGCAGAGAGACTCCGCCCACACACTCTTCTAATTGGCTGTGACATTTGATTGATTTGGTTGTGAGTGCAGTGCTCTTGCAGAGAGACTCCGCCCACACGCTCTTCTGATTGGCTGTGACTTTTGATTGATTTGGTTGCGAGTGCAGTGCGCTTGAAGAGAGACTCCGCCCACACACTCTTCTAATTGGCTGTGACATTTGATTGATTTGTTTGCGAGTGCAGTGCGTTTGCAGAGAGACTCCGCCCACACACTCTTCTAATTGGCTGTGACTTTTGATTGATTTGGTTGTGAGTGCAGTGCTCTTGCAGAGAGACTCCGCCCACACGCTCTTCTGATTGGCTGTGACATTTGATTGATTTGTTTGCGAGTGCAGTGCGTTTGCAGAGAGACTCCGCCCACACACTCTTCTAATTGGCTGTGACTTTTGATTGATTTGGTTGTGAGTGCAGTGCTCTTGCAGAGAGACTCCGCCCACACGCTCTTCTGATTGGCTGTGACTTTTGATTGATTTGTTTGCGAGTGCAGTGCGTTTGCAGAGAGACTCCGCCCACACACTCTTCTAATTGGCTGTGACTTTTGATTGATTTGGTTGTGAGTGCAGTGCGCTTGCAGAGAGACTCCGCCCACACGCTCTTCTGATTGGCTGTGACTTTTGATTGATTTGGTTGTGAGTACAGTGCGCTTGCAGAGAGACTCCGCCCACACGCTCTTCTGATTGGCTGTGACTTTTGATTGATTTGGTTGTGAGTGCAGTGCTCTTGCAGAGAGACTCCGCCCACACGCTCTTCTGATTGGCTGTGACTTTTGATTGATTTGTTTGCGAGTGCAGTGCGTTTGCAGAGAGACTCCGCCCACACACTCTTCTAATTGGCTGTGACTTTTGATTGATTTGGTTGTGAGTGCAGTGCGCTTGCAGAGAGACTCCGCCCACACGCTCTTCTGATTGGCTGTGACTTTTGATTGATTTGGTTGTGAGTACAGTGCGCTTGCAGAGAGACTCCGCCCACACGCTCTTCTGATTGGCTGTGACTTTTGATTGATTTGGTTGTGAGTGCAGTGCGCTTGCAGAGAGACTCCGCCCACACGCTCTTCTGATTGGCCGTGATTGATTTTATCACGTGTCATGTCTGGTCTGGACAGACAAATTGCTGGTGGTGAATCTTACCGTACAAAGTACAAAGCATGTGGCGCGAAAACCCATCCAAGTAGAGCCCATGCCATAATATAAGCTCTTTAAAATGGCAGGTGGACATCAGTTGAGACTGCACAGAGTCACACGAGCTGAAGAGACTCTAAGGCACTTTTAGTCAAGCTAAACATTGGTATTATAGTGCTTCAAATATGACAAACTCAAAGTGTGAGATATGCTAACAGTGCTTCATGGCGCGCGATTACTTCAAGACCATAAAACTGTGGCATGTCACACAAGTTTACATCCAGTAAACCCAACACACACACACACACACACACACACACACACACACACACACACACACACACACACACACACACACACACAGACACTGGTTTGTTTGTACCTTCGATGGCTCTCGGTGTGTCATGGCCATCTTGAGGAAACTGCGCTGGATCTGCAGGGCATTATTCACCATTTCTGCCTGTTGGATAACAAAACATGCAATTAAATATATATATATATTATACAGGGGAGAGCGGGGCACAATCTGACGCTTTTTGACTTTCTCAGTTTGTGTAAATCCACTTGGAGTTCAGAGTATTTATTGTTTCCCACATTAATTGCACACATGTCTAGTACAATTATGTGGTTTTGTTTCATTAATACAGTGTATGCTTTTTTTCTTGATTTACAACGAAAGAATGGAAGTGAAATGTGACAACATGCCTCATAGGTGGAGTACATTGTAACATGACCAAATTACAGCTTAAAATGTTACCTGATATAATCAAAAAAATATACAAGACAAACTAAAATATTTCATCAACAAAATACAATTATTAACTTTTTAAAATAAAATAATGGCATTTTTTAATCATTAAAAATATAAGCATTTTTGATAGGGCAGTCAAAAGATTAATCGCGATTAATCGCATCCAAAATAAAAGTTTGTGTTTACATAATATATGTGTGTGTACTCTGTTAATTATTATTTATATATAAATACACAC
>NC_137104.1:4265556-4323056 GCF_949357685.1 Gobio gobio
GCAACAGAAGAGAGTTTTGTCGGAAAGTTTGAAATAACTTTGACAAGCTAAAAGTTTGAATTTAATTGTTGAAATTGAAGTTTGGGACAGCAGGGGAACACACGTCTAACATGATTAACCACATTGGTAACATTTTTAGTATTAATTAGCATTTTGATAACGTGTTTTATCATGTTACTAGCATGATTTAACAGGATGTTAAAATGTTTTAACAATGTTGTTAGCATGAATTAGCATTTTGCTAACATGTTTTAACATGTGGTTAACATGAATTAACATGATTCTAACATGTTTTAACATGTTGCTAGCCCCTTTTTAACATATTGTTAACATGAATTACTATGTCACTATCATTATTTAGCATTTTGTTAACATGAATTACCATGTTGATAGCATGTTAGCAAGGATTAACATTTGTTAAACATGTTTTAGCATTTTTTAACATGAATTAGCATGTCACTCGCATGATTTAACATGTGTGCTAATGTAACAGAGGCCAGCTACATGTTTGGTAGCATGATTTAACACACTTGTATCATGAATTAACATGTGGCTAGCATGAATTAGTAGTTTGTTAATTGTTAAACATGTTTTAGCATATGTTTAACATGAATTACCATAATGCTAACATGTTTTAACACATTACTAACATTAATTAACATGTTGCTAGCCCCTTTTAGCATATTGTTAACATGAATTAACGTGTCACTATCATTATTTAGCATTTTGTCAACATGAATTAACATGTCACTATCTTTATTTAGCTTTTTGTTAACATTAATTAACATGTTGATAGCATGATTTAACATGTTTGGTAGCATGATTTAACACACTTGTATCATGAATTAGAAGTTTGTTTTAGAATTCTACCATTTTTTAACATTTGGTTAACATGAATTAGCATGTTGCTAACGTATTTTAACACATTGCTAAATAAATTAACATGTTTCTAGCATGTTTTAACATGTTGCTAGCCCATTTTAGCATATTATGAACATTAATTAACATATCACTATCATTATTTAGCATTTTGTTAACATTAATTAACATGTTGATAGCATGTTATCAAGGATTAACATGTTGTTAGCATTGGATTAACATGTTTGGTAGCATAATTTAACATGTTTGGTAGCATGATTTAACACACTTGTATCATTAATTAGCATGTGGATAGCATGAATTAGCCGTTTATTAATTGTTAAACATGCTTTATCATACTAGCATGTTTTATGATGTGGCTAACATGAATCAATGCAACAGAAGAGAGTTTTGTCTGAAAGTTTGAAATAACTTTCACAAGCTAAAAGTTTGTATTGAATTGTTGAAATTGAAGTTTGGGACAGCAGGGGAACACACGTCTAACATGATTAACCACATTGGTAACATTTTTAGCATGATTTAACATTAATTAGCATGTTTGCTAGCATTTTTATCATGTTACTAGCATTATTTAACATGAATTAGCAGGAGGTTACATGCTTTAACAATGTTGTTGTTAGCATGAATTAGCATTTTGCTTACATGTTTTAACATTTGGTTAACATGAATTAGCATTATTTTAACATGTTTTAACACATTGCTAACATGAATTAACATGTTGCTAGCATTATTTAGCATGTTGCTAGCCCATTTTAAGATTTTGTTAACATGAATTAACATGTCACTAGCATGTTAGCATTGATTAACATGTAATGGTAGCATAATTTAACACACTTGTTTCATGAATTAGCATGTTGCTAGCATGAATTAGCAGTTTGATAATAGTTAAACATGTTTTAGCATTTTAACATGTTTTAGCATTTTAACATGGATTACCATTTGTTAAACATGTTTTAGCATGTTTTAACATGAATTAGCATGTCACTAAAATGATTTAACATATGTGCTAATGTAATGGAGGCCAGCTAGTAGTTGTTGTGCGAGTAAACCTCACTCCTCTGATCTCAAGAGACGCTCTAGTGACTGACGCTAGGGGTTGCAGCCTTTAGCCTCCTCGTTAGGAGGGGTTACACTAACATGTTTTATCACTCTGCTAACATGAATTACCATGTTTGCTAACATTAATTAACATGTTGTTAACATGTTTTAGCATTTTTGATAACGTGAATTAACATGTTTAAACATTCTGCTAGCATGAATCAGCATTTTGCTAGCATTATGTAACATGGTGTTAGCATTAATTATCATGCCAAGAACATTATTTATATGTTGTTAACATTAATTAGCATGTTGCTAGCATTTTTAAACATGTTGCTAACATTATTATATTGTTAGCATGATATAGCATGCGTTTCAAGCCAAATTAATGTGTCTTGATCATCAAATCCTCATATTAGAATGATTTGTGAAGGGTCATGTGACACTGAAGACTGGAGTAATGATGATAAATTCAGCTTTGATCACAGAAATAAATTACACTTTACTATACATTCACATAGAAAATGGTTATTTTACATTGTAAAAATATGTAATAATTTTACTATTTTTACTGTATGAAACTTTTGAACGGTAGAGTAGATTTTGGGACTTTCGACAAGGTGACCTCAGCCAATATTCTTCAATAAGACGAGTATATCGTTTTTATGTTTAATGTCCGACATGCAGAACCGATCTTTAGTTGTCCTGTATTATTTATTTGTCCTATTTCTGCTGTTTGACACAAAAAATGACCTTAGTTTAAATTAGTTAACATTAGTTAATGTATTAACTAACATGAACTAACCATGCGCAGTACATTTGTTACTGTATTTGCTCATCTTTGTTAACGTTAGTTAATATAAATACAGCTGCTCATGGTTTGTTCATGTTAGTTCACAGTGCATTAACTAATGTTGACAAGATTTTGATAATGTATTAGTAAATGTTGAAATTAGCATTAACAAAGATACATAAATGCTTTGTAAGTGCAGTTCATTATTAGTTCATGTTAACTAATGTAGTAGTTAACTAATGACCATTATTCTAATCAGGTCTCCAATTGAACATTTTCTAGTGAGCGATCACATCTAAAATTTTCAGTTGGCCAAATTGAATTATTTAATTGAATTAAATTGCATCAATTCACGGAAATTCAATTTGGCCAACTGAAAAATTTAGATGTGATCGCTCACTAGAAAAAGTTCAATTGGAGACCTGATTTTTTTTTTACAGTGTATATAAATAAATAAGTAGCAAAAGCTAATACTGTAACATTATATATTTCAGATTTGCCAAGGCTAATGCCACTGTCCTCCTATGAGAATATTTTTTCCCATGAAGAAAAACCCCTTAAACCCTCTCACAACGATAATCTGCAGAGTTACAGACAATACCCAGAGGACTCACCAAAACAGACCAGACATGCTTCAAACTATTAATAAATTAAACAATTCAGAGCTGCTGTCAACATCTGTGCAAAGCCCTGGTACCTCCGTTGATCATGAGGCTGTGGATGATGTCACCGTTGACCACGCCCCCAGGCCCGTTCTGCAGTTTGACAGCCACTGCCTCCAGTCGAACCACCGCCAGCTCCAGACGCTCGACCAGTGCTTCCATTACCCTGGAGAAACAGAGCAAAACGCTCACTGTGTGTTTGATTTGTTGGGACTCTGTGACCCGAGTACCACTCCGCTCCCTGTAACGCTCAGCAACGTATCCCAGAGAAACATGACAACAATAATAAAACACTTTCTTGGAGGTGATCTTATCAGTCTTATGCAAAAACAAAATGTTGCAAGAATGGGACGGTTGGCAATGTGAATAACATTCCTGTATTACCATGAAATCAAGTATTTATTCTAAATGATTTATGCACATCATTATTTGCCCTATCACACACTCGGCGCAATGTGACGCCAGACACGACACAAATGTGTGTTCTGCTAGTTTCATCCAGACGCAGTTCTCATGTTCACGTCCAGGGGTGGTTGCATGCGATTTCACTTTTTTAACTTTAGTTAGTGTGTAATGTTGCTGCTTGAGCGTAAACAGTATCTGCAAAGTTACAGCGCTGAAAGTTCAATGACAACGGAGATATTGTCTTTTAAATAGTGCTGGGCATCGATTAAAAAAATTAACTAATTAATCGAATTTTTTTCTGTAATTAATCGCGATTAATCGCAAGTTTTTAATATTTTAAGTTTTTAATATTTTGATATTGTAATAATTTCAGTTACTCTCCAAATTAATGTACTGTATAAACAATTTAAAGACAGTATATTTTAAATATGTGTTGTATTGTCATGTTTTTATGAATGAAGGCCAGTATCACTGATGTCTCTATGAAACATTAATGACGTTACATTACAGTATAACTGAAAGCTCCCAATTTCAACATTTATTAGGCTTTAAAAAACAACTTTTAATTTAAGTGAACTTAAAACAATCTTTACATAAACCCAAAATAATAAATGTTATATTTACCCATGGCCTTCCCTGTTATACAGAATGTAATAGTTATCAAACACCTTTCTTAACTGCATGAATAATAAATGAAATATAGATGAATCATCATTAAAGCTACAATTTTCTCTGTTCCCGTTGTTCTTTGATGAACATTAATGACATCATCATCAGTGCTACTGTCACTTTAAGAACAGCCGCGGATCTGACGCGCTGTCCCGCGCATCTCATTTCCTCACAACTCTTTAAGTTCATTTAAGACGTTATTTAACTAATTTAAGAATACTCATTATATACTCCTTCTCATATGACTCCTAATATGAGAATACTCAAAATCCTCTGTGTTATTGTTTGTTCAAGAGCAAAAGAGAACTCGATGTGAGCAGGAAACTGACGCGAGTCTATCTATGCGTCGAGTGTGTGTGTGTAGCTGACATGAGACGCATCCACACAGACAGGACACTGACACACACACACACACATAGGACATTGGCATACAGCGCGTTCTCTTGTGTCGTGATGATCATGTAACGCTAAGCAAAAATGGATATAAAAACGGACGCTGCGTTATTTGCGTTAAATTTAATGCGTTAAGCTGAAAAAATTAATCGCCCGCGTTAACGCGTTAATTTGCCCAGCCCTACTTTTAAAGTTATGGCAGTTTATTGCCTACAAAAACGGCCGGTTTGGACTACTACAAGCTTCTTCCTGCGTTGGTGACATCATAAACACCTGCTATTAACATAAACACTGCCCCCGCAAACACGCAACAAAGTGGGCGAGGCCACGTCGCCGTCATTACGAAAGAGAGAGAGCTGTTGCAGAAGTCGTTCAAAGGACAGTGGAGACAGCGTGTGGAATAAAGGTAAAATATAAGAAAAATACGGCATTTAAAAAAAAAAAGAAGTATTAAAGAGCACCTATCATGGAATTTTGAAATGTACCTTTCATGTAGTGTGTAACATAGATCTAAGTGAACAAAAACATCCTGCAAAGTTTGTATGACATTTGTATGACAAATATGACAGTGCACCGTATATATAGTTATTTTCTTTCAAAAGTAAGAGTCGACTCGGAGTCATTTTTAAGAATCGTTAGAAGACCGAAGCTTTTTCTCTGACTAGATGATGTCAACTTGTCAAGTTATTTGAATACGATACGCCCACTTATTGCGCTCCAAGACGCCAGTGAAAACTAGAAAACATCATGGCGACGAGACGCCAGTGAAAACTAGAAAACATCATGGCGACGAGACGCCAGTGAAAACTAGAAAACATCATGGCGACGAGACGCCAGTGAAAACTAGAAAACATCATGGCGACGAGACGCTGTGTTCTGAAGTGCCACTCAAAAGCAAACTTCTTTCATCTGCCCAAGGATGAGCATTTGAAGACTAAGTGGCTTGAAGACAAACCATACATCGTCGCGATTGTGTGTTTATTAGTCTTCAAATGTCTCTATTTGCATGTTTCGCGATCTCAGGAAGCTTTTATTATAGACTTCTATTATGGCACATGGTATCTTCTTCGTCTGTCTGTACATGGACTACATGTGCACAGAGCGCCCTCCGGCTGCCAGTATGAATTGAAAACAACACATAAGAGACTCAATCGCTCATGATTAGGCTATAACTGCGCATTTTGAGTAAGTATTGAATAAAAAATACTCCTCTGTTTAGAAATTTGACACAGACATATGAGAATCTATCAATATGTCTCCTCATCTGCACACTTTTGAACTAAAAGCCCTGAGGGATGTTGATTTGTCGCGAGTCTTCATGAGGAGAATAGAGAAGTTTTTTTATGAATGAGATCAGCTGAGGCTCATATTACAATCAAACAGTACCGACGCAGTTTTCATATTCATAACTCCTGACACATATTAACAAATTACTGTCACTATAAGACTTTGATGGGCGTTCCGTTTCCGAAAATATCTGCACAGACTATACCAATCACAACTGACTGGGTCATCGGAGCAATCACCGCAGAATAGCGTCACGTAAAGGCGGGGTTTGAAAAGTGAATCACTAAAGGAATCATTTGAGAATCGCTGAAAAAACAGGTAAAAATGAATGCATATTATAAGAAAACTAAAGTCTTTTTTGTCATTGCATGCATGCAAAACTGTTGTTGGGGACTTCTAAAACAATATTTGGAACATTTTAAATGCCATAATAGGTGCTCTTTAAGACATGTTATACTGCGCCCCATAAACACAACCAAGCCTAGAAAAAAACCACGGAACCACCCCTTTAAATATCAAATGCACTGGTGCATCTGTTCACCCATGGGCATCTGGTCTGAACACCAGGTGTGATCAGGAGCATTGCTGGAGCGTTGCTATTGTGAGGAACTGAAAACCACTGACCATTGACCAACACACACCTGCTCTAAAGTCAATAGTACAGTATTTTTTGGGTTATTTAAAGAAAGACGGCAACTTTTTGGGACTTTAGCTTATTCACCGTATCCCCCAGAGTTAGATAAGTTCTCATCTCCGTGCGTGCCATAACTCTGTCTGACACACCCAACGCTAGCCTAGCTTAGCACAAAGACTGGAGGTAAATGGCTCCAGCTAGCCTAGCTTAGCACAAAGACTGGAGGTAAATGGCTCCAGCTAGCCTAGCTTAGCAGAAAGACTGGAGGTAAATGGCTCCAGCTAGCCTAGCTTAGCACAAAGACTGGAGGTAAATGGCTCCAGCTAGCCGATTGCTCAATAAGTGACAAAATAATGCCAACATTTTCCTATTTACATGTTGTGATGTGTATTACATCGTTTACTAAGACCGACGGAAAATGAGAAGTAGTGATTTTCTAGACTGATATGGCTAGGAACTATACTCTCATTCCTGCGTAATGATCATGAGCTTTGAGCCGCCCCATGAGTGCAACGGCGCAATGATATTATGCAGCACCTGAAAATAGTCCCAGCGCTCTCTGTGCAAGCAGGTTGTCACGTTGTGTAGCGGACCCTGTCCGAATGATGGTCAGACTTTATTGAGTTTATTGAAACAGTTTGATCTCCAAAAAATCACTGTAAGAGCTGAACAAATGAAGCAAAGAAGTGCGCATTAACACCTCGTACACAAACTCTCGCTCTTCATAGCATTATCATTAACATACAGCGAAATGCACAAAAATGCTCATTACAGATGACAGTAAACAAGCACATACACACCTTATGCCTTTTCGGGGGGTGCTTAACAAACTGCAAACTTTAAATCTGCCTAACCACTCCGATGAACCGCAAGGTCTCACTAACGCGCCGTAGACTACAACATCCTTCAAAATAAAAGTCCCTACTTATTAAGACAGATAATGCAGACCTTAAACCTATTTAAACACACAGAAATGTCAAAAATGTACACAAAAAACTAATTATAAGATAAATCACAATGAAGTCTGTTACACGTTGGTTATGTTGATGGAAGTTAGCCTATTTTCAGGTGCTGCGTAATATCATTGCGGCGCTGCACTCATGGGGCGGCTCAAAGTTCCTTGATCATTACGCAGGAATGAGAGTATAGTTCCTCGCCATATCAGTCATGAAAATCACAACTTCTCATTTTCCGTCGGCCTTAGTACACGATGTAACTATACACATCACAACATGTAAATAGGAAAATGTTGGCGTTATTTTGTCACTTATTGAGCAGTCGGCTAGCTGGAGCCATTTACCTCCAGTCTTTGTGCTAAGCTAAGCTAGCGGTGGGTGTGTCAGACAGAGTTATGGCACGCACAGAGATGAGAATGGTATGTATGGACTTGGTATGTATAATCTAACTCTGGGGGATACGGTGAATAAGCTAAAGTCCCAAAAAGTCGGCGTGTTCCTTTAAAGGGTGTGTTAGTAATATGAGCCTATAGGTGGTGCACAACACACACTCTCTGATTATTACACACACAGGGATGCGCAGCAGCACACACCCATTTTTAAATATCAAAAATAAAATGATTCCTCTCTGAAGAAGCGTTCAGTCTTTCCGCTCACATGTAAATAGCGAATCCGTTATGGTGCGAGCGCAACTGGCTTTTAAACGATTAGTTCAACTCAAAATGAAAATTTCCTGATAATTAACTCACCCCAATGCCATCCAAGATGTTCAAGTTTTTTGAGGAATTCCAGGATTTTACACATCAATGCAGTTTCAAAGGGCTTTGAAGTGCTTCAATCCTCTTTGAATGCAATTGAATGCTCAATGTTTCGATCCCAGCTGAGGAATAGGGTCTTAACTATGTGGCGAGGTTGGCGAGCGAGAGACGTGGGAAGAGCGAGCGAGACCGGTGTGTGATTGGGAATGAGCGAGTCCTCGAGTCCTCTCATGAAGGAGCACAGAGGCATATAAGGACGAACAACATCAGTGAAGGACGAGAGAGGACCAGGCCTGTGTTTTATGCTGTGTTTTGTCATGGGCGTCACTAGGCCTTTTTTAGGGCGGCCTCAGCCCAAACAAATCTGTGATTAACCTTTCAAACATATGAAACTGAGGCTTCGGCTTCGGCCCGTCTTTTAATCAGCGTGTTCTTCAATCAGCTGTGGCGGCGAATAGAGCGCACGTCAGAAGCAGAGGTGTGTGTGTGTGTTGATCTGAGCCTCATTGGTATGTCACCGCTCGTCAATGTCAAAATATTTGAGAAAACCAATCAAATCAGAGTAGGCGGGCTTTATGTTCACAGAAGCTGCTGAGTGTGAATTTTAGCAGCGCGACTCGACGTCAAGTGAGAGATATGAAGCTAAAATAAACGTTTGATATTTGACAGCTGCTTCTTTAAGTCAGTAATGTTAAACAAATGACAAAAACATTCAGGCAAATTAATACACTTTTGTCTAATTTTGCCATTTTGATTTGAAATAGACCTATGTAATGTAATTTATAATATAATTAACAAACAAGAAAAATTAACAAAATAATATTAGTAATAAATGTGTGCATATTGTAAATTTAATAATGTAGCTCTCAGTAAATAAAAAAGCTCATCTTTTTTCAGCTTGTATTGGGCATTAGATTAGTAATGAATGTGTGCATATTGTGAATTAATGTAATAAATTTAGCTTTCCTGTTAGCCTTCAGTAAATGAACATGTCTACAAGAATGATTCATAAAACATATAAATATCAGTTAAACATATGCTTACTTTCTTCACTGACAAAAATGGAAAAACTTTATCAGTCATATCTGCCCACTGACATGGTTTTCAAGCTGTTGTTATCTCATTTTTTGGCGTTCAGAACATTTTAAAATGCACATATGTAGATCATAGACAACATTTTCTCAGAGGGACATGCCCCCCAAACCCCCCTAACCTCACATTTGGGATCTCAGTGATTATAAACCTGCCTACATTGTATGATTAAGGGATGTACAATATGGTCATGCAGAATAAGGCATTAATATTTGCTTTATAGGTATAAGTTATAATAAACAGCCAATATCCTAATATGCATACCAATAAGCTACTAGTTAATAGTGAGAATTGGACTCTAAACTAAAGTCTTACCATTTTTTTTTTTTTTCATATCCTCTAAAATTAAGATCCTAGAAACGCCCTTTGCCGCTTTTACTTTCATTTTGGTGTTCATTTATTTTGATTAAAGTTGTTAAATGTTCGCCGGTTCTCACCTCCTTCTTCCCACACAAACAAACTTTACTACAGTATATGCTTTTTAACCACAAAATATCGTCTTGTGCTGGTCTGGAACGAGCCAGGCATTGCGTAACTTACATCAAAAAGGTCACCGCCCCATTGTTTACGAAGCGAAAGTTCAAAGACTAATACAAACATTTTTTTAACAAAACAGGTAAAATAATGATAAATTAAATAATAAATATGTCATTCAACATACAATAAAATTTTAACGATCCTCCTTCTCTACACTTTTAAACAATGGGGCGGTACTTCTGCCCACATTCGGCGTGACCTTTTCAACATACGTTACGTAATGCCTGGCTCGTTGCAGACCAGCACAAGATGATCAATTGTGGTTCAAATTTAATTCATTTGAATTTTTTTTTTTAGAAAATGAGCGATCGTTTCGCTAGATAAGACCCTATTCCTCAGCTGGGATAGCGCAGTACCATTTGAAGCACTTCAAAGCCCTTTCAAACTGCATTGATGTGGACGTTCAACATTTTGGTTGCCATTGAAGTCCATTATGTGGAGTAAAATCCTGGAATGTTTTCCTCAAAAAACTTCATTTCTTTTCCACTGAAGAAAGAAAGACATCGACATCTTGGATGGCATTGGGGTGAGTAAACTATCAGGACATTTTCATTTTGAGGTTAACTAATCCTTTAAAGGGAAAGGGAGATGAGACTGTGTTCATTGCACGATACTCCCAAAACACACCCATGAGTCATTAAGAGACGAGGGACAACCCTTTTAGATCAAGCGCGAGGCACGCCAACAATTTTTTCCGTTGTTAAACTAGCAAAAGTGGATTCGGACATGCCCTGAGTGCACCTGAGCTGTGCACTTTAGACCATGAGCTCAGATCAGTAAAATAGGGCCCAAAATCATGAATCAGAATAACTTCTCCTGCCTCTTGCATCATCATCTGCTCTCTGATGATGAGGGCGGGGCAACCTGTCACTCACATGAGATCCACCAATAGCAAACCACAACCAAAATATCAATTCCCCACGGACAAAATCAAGCCCCGCCCTACATTTGTTCTTGTTTGAGAAGCATTTCACTCGATATACGGCACAAAGATGAGCGTGACTTCCATTTCATGCTGACTTTTTTTTGAGGATCCGTGCATTCAGTCTTAAAGTGACAGCAGCCTAATAAACCTGCTGCTGTCTGTGTCATTAATGTTAATCAAAGAACGAAATACAATGAGAAAATCACTTTTGCAGCTTTAACACAGATTAATTATATTTAATGTATTTAGTGAAGACTTTGCAGGTGTTATTTAACATTTCATTATTCAATTCCAGTACCTTAATACATAAATCACTGTTTATTTCATTTGTATCTTTGCTCTGTTGTATTTATCTATGCTTGTAATCATTTTTATGCAGATACAAAATCACCCCAATTATTCGAGAATGATCAATTCTTACCAAATAGAGTCATCTGGAGAACTTGTTTTCATATCGCAATATATAATCGCAGGAAAATGTAATATTGAAAAGTCAGTTTATTCAATTTCGTGCAGCCCGTTTACGCGGCTTTTTCAAAAGGCAGCGGCTATTTATAAGTGAAAATAACATTTTCTTAGCGAGAGATGATATTTACACTAAGTGCAAAAGCTGTAGATGCTATTTACTAAGAGAAAATAGTGATACATTCTATTTACACCATGTAAAAGTAGTCAGTAATAGTAATAAGATGCAATTTATACTTTATTTTGACAGATATACTCTATTTGCATCTCAGTATTGTTGTACATTAACAGGGTGCAATAATAAGAGAGTGAAAATTATTATATTTATTAAAATTATTAAATGAATGCTGCCTTAATGGGACAATAAAAGCCCTCCCTACACCGATCGAAAACAAGCCATTAGAATGAACACGTGTAGACCTTGTTAGACGCTTTATTTTTACTCTTTGTTATGATTACGATTTATTTTTGCTTGGTGCAGTCCCGAAAAGTTGCCATGTTGCGTTCTGCACCTCTAGTAAGTCAAAAAAACCTGATCTGAAGTTTTATACAGCTAAATAAACAGACATAGCCGTTTGTCAATTCCGAAAACCTGTGCCATTACAATGAAACATTTGCACTACATGATGCTGGTATTATTGTAACAATTAAAAAAAAGAGATTTCATTCATTGCAATGGCAAACGTTTGTTGAACAAAACGCCAATAAAGTCATACTTGTCACAGGACTCAATTTATCGTTAAATTGAAGCAGTTTCACATACCCACATAATGCGTGAGGTTATTATTGTACAAAACATTCAAAAGTCTTCTTTATTTAATGATGGGAAGGGCTGGGCTCAAGCTGATAGTCACATTATATGTACGACACTTGTACATTTTCTCGTCAAAATGCTGCTCACACAAATATTACACAACATAATAGTGGCTACTTCATAAATCACCCGGTCTTTTAATGAAGATGGTTGCTATAAAAAAGTAAATAAAAAAACATTGCTACTGTCAGTAATTCGAATAATATTGTAACACTGACAACATATTGTCAACTCCAAATATCAATTTCATAGCACATGTTTTATGATCATTTTAAAACGTTAAAATGTATGTGATACATACTTTTAATCCATTAAATTGAGGAAGACTGAATTAAGGTCTTCATGGAAAGACGATTTATGAAGTAGGCATGTCAAACCTATGGGGGTCGGCGGAGCTACATTTATTTTGATGAGAAAATGACACCTTGATTCCGTCCATTGATTCCGTTGGGTCGTTTATCAGTCACAGATACTGTACGGACAATCTGACCCAATAGGACTCAGTTTTTCTATAGATCTTGCTCTGTCGAGCGGCAAAAGTGATTCTACACAGGCTAAACTGGGTTAACCCCATGCATTTACATTGTGGGGGAATGGACGTCGACTCCGCCCCCACGCTGACTCCGCCCCCAGCTATGACAAGTAGCGACCAAGTCTATAAATGCTTTCATTGTTATTAAACATTTCGTTAGGCACTTTATTTCCCCTTTTAGAACATTTTATTGAAAGTAAATGCCTTTCCGATATGTGATCGGAAAATGGAGAAGAGCGAGCTCCGCAAAAGGCGGATTCGAACCCGGGTCAATCGCGTCAAAACCAAGATCCTTGAGCCTTACGCTCTACTGACTACACCACTGAAGACGTTGAAATACAAATGTCTTTTTTTAATCTTGTTTGGCCCAACCAGGCATTGTTAGGCGGAGCTAATGCAAATAGCCTTTTAGGTAGGCCGTGTGCCGGTGTTTCACATGTGTTCAGCCAATCAGAGTACACTTACATCACTGGTAGCTCCTGTTGTGCTGGGTTAGACCCGACTCTAATGCATCAGCTAATTTAGTTCCTCCAAATGGCATTCCTATTACTAAAATCATTGCTAGTTCCTGTGATACGAACACACCAAAAACCGGGTACTTCCGCCAATAGTTGTGTTCTTTCAGTGCGAAAGCCCTTAAAGGGTTAGTTCACCCAAAAATGAAAATTCTGTCATTAATTACTCACCCTCATGTCGTTGGACACCCGTAAGTCCTCCGTTCAAATTCGGAACACAAATGAAGATATTTTAGTGTAAATCTGATGCTGAGAAAGGCTTCAGATAGGCCTCCATTGGCATTCAGTACATTGACACTTCCAAGATCCATGAAATGCACTTAAAATGTCGTTACAAAGTCTATCTCACCACAGTGGCTCTACAATAATCTTACAATGCGACGACAATAGTTTTTGTGCGCAAAAAAAAATCTAAATAACACCTTTATCCAACTTGTTCTCGACTTCCGTGTGTGTCTCCACGACGCATGCGCGAGAATATGACGCAGATCCGGCGTTCGGACATATAACCCAGAAGCGATTTGTTTACGAGCAGAGGAAGACGCGCGTGTCTCAGCTGTTGGATTCTACATTGATCTGCTTTAGGTCTCGGCGTAGTGCTCAAAATGGGGCTAAAGTGTGTATTTCATGGATTCCCGAACGCCGGATCTGCGTCATATTCTCGCGCATGCGTCGTGGAGGCACACACGGAAGTCGAGAACAATTTGGAAAAAGGTGTTATTTTGATTTTTTTTTGCGCACAAAAACTATTGTCGTCGCATTGTAAGATTATTGTAGAGTCACTGTGGTGAGAGACTTTGTAACGACGTTTTAAGTGCCTTTTATGGGTCTTGTGAGTGTAAATGTACTGAATGCCAATGGAGGCCTATCTGAAGCCTTTCTCAGCATCAGCTTTACACTAAAATATCTTCATTTGTGTTCCGAATATGAACGGAGGTCTGACGGGTGTCCAACGACATGAGGGTGAGTAATTAATGACAGAATTTTCAATTTTGGGTGAACTAACCCTTTAATAACTTCCATTATGCATCAATACAAAATAAATAAATCATTAGTATTAATATTAAACGATAGTTTTAGATACTATTTCAGGAAATCTAGCACACACACACACACACCGAGTGTGAGTATATGAAGGCGTGGCGGATTCTCTGGCAGCGCTCCACATGACCACACCTCAATACTCATCTGCTGTCAGACACATAACAGTGGATTCAGTGACCACAGCGTCAAGAGCAAGCCACAATGAGCAGTTCCCCAAACTATTTCATTACATAACATCACCATCATACCAACACCCTTAACACAGAACTCAGAATACAGTGGAACACAGGAAATATTGCTGATATCTTGACATGTTTGAATAAACGCCCTCATCTGAGCAGCTGATTAGCAAATACTGACTCGTTTTGTCTTTGAAATGTTTTAGTCAGACATTCTGGAACATGCTGTTTTGTTTCTTTTAAAAAAATACATCAAATAAAAGTTCATTTTAATTTCTGATCTTTAAAGTCTAGCATATATATATATATTAATACATATATGAATTATATATTATTTTAATATATAATTATTAATGATATACAAATTATATATATAAGTATATGTGTACAGAATTTAACACTTTTAAGGACTTTAAAAGATCAGAAATTAATAAATTTTAAATAATTAATCAATTTTAATTTTAAATAATACATTTTAAATTCTAATATTAGAGCTGTCAAATCGATTATTCATGATTCATTGCATCCAAAATAAAAGTTTGTGTTTACATAATATGTGTACTGTATATAATTTTACATACTGTATATAATTTTATATACATAATATTTTTTTCACACACTCTCACACACTCTCACACACTCTCACACGCACACACACGCACACACACACACACACACACACACACACACACACACACACACACACACACACACACACACACACACACACACACACACACACACACACACACACTCACACTCACACTCTCTCACACTCTCTCACACTCTCTCACACTCACACTCACACTCTCTCACACTCACACTCTCTCACACTCACACTCTCTCACACACACTCACACTCACACTCTCTCACACTCACACTCACACTCTCTCACACTCACACTCTCTCACACTCACACTCTCTCACACACACTCACACTCTCTCACACTCTCTCACACTCTCTCACACACACACACACACACACACACACACACACACTCTCTCACACTCTCTCACACTCTCTCACACTCTCTCACACTCTCTCACACTCTCTCACACTCACATTCGCTCACACTCACATTCTCTCACACTCACATTCTCTCACACTCACACTCTCTCACACTCACACTCACACACAAACACGCACACAAACACGCACACACACACACACACACACACACACACACTCTCACTCACACACTAGTGTCCAAAAGTGACATCCAGAGGGAATATTTGTTGTTAATGAACCTACAAATTTGGTTAAACCATCACAATATGAGGAAATGATTTCATATTTTTAAAATATGAGGGGAAGAAGAAAACACTAAAGCTGGTTAAAATAATTATTTGCCACAATTTGTTTTGCATTATCACAAATAAAACAAATCGACTAGAAAAAAAGAAAAAAAAAAGTGTATCTCACAATTCTGACTTTTTTTTTCTAGAATTGTGACTTAATGTGACTTTAAAAAAAAGCCAGTACTGCTAATTCTATTACTATACTACAATGCCCAATACTACTCGTTCTGCTTTATTAAAGAATGCATTTTAAAAGAGCGAATGAGAATCTATGACTCTGTGAAATATGCAAATATTGGAACAGTAATTCAGATTCAGAAGAGAAACTACATCTGTTAGGAAAAACAGTGAAAGACTGATATAATGTAAATCACACACAAATGATCACAGTCATACAGCAGCACTGAAGATCCAACAGCGGATTCATTCACTGCACATTACAGCAACAAAAGAGCCGTATCTGTGCATTTCACACGGAGCTGCTAGAAGAGCAAGTCTCTCTCTGACACGCGTCAGCAGTAATTAATAGTGACCCGTGTGGAAATGCTCACGTCATCTTGTTATCTCTCTAGAGAATTCTCTAGGCCCTGCCAAATGCCTGACCTGGGCCTCAGTTGGGCTTTCAGAGAGGAGGAATAAGAGCTTGTGATGAGACACACCGCATCAAACCTCCAGCTGAAGCACAGATGAGCTAAAGATGAGCCAATCCTGGCCTTTCTACAGGGAAACCTGGCAGCTGTGGTTGCCAGAATCATTCTTTAAAAGTACAGTAATACAAACCTGCCATTTTAAACCGGTAAATCCAGCAGCCCTTTCCTGCTGAACAAGCAAGGCCACGCCACTACTACAATCAGTTTTGTACTTTTAACATACACATGACACTAAAACAATGCAATAAACATTCATTTAACAACATCAGATGTAACATAAAACCCTAATGTATGTAATTAATGACAAGAAACATACAAAAAGTGCTGTCCAGAGGGGATATTTGCTTTTAATGACTCTATAAGTTTGATTAAACCATAAAATATTTCATTTTAAATATTAACATTAATTCCTTAAACCGGAAAATATTTTATATTTTTTAATATGAGGGAAGAACGAAACACTAAACTTAGTTAATTCAATTGAAATAAGGCAAAATACAGCTAGGTTTTATTTTACTACGCAAATAAATAATGCATAGAAAAACAAAAAGCTCACGGTTATTAATATTTCGCTGATCTCTCTTGTTTTTGCATGTGTTCATTTCTTTGTATGACTGGTCAGAAATGATGTCGCACAATTTGGTTTCACTGCGTTATCATCACAAATAAAACACGCACAATTACGCAATACGCTCACAAAATCTTTGAATAATATTTGAAAAAAGGGTGATGTCATCAATTCTCTACTAATCTGAATTACCATCAAATGTCACACAGGGAATTCTGGGAATGCCAGTTTACGGCTTTTCACAGTAAATAATAAGATGAATTGTTCCTTTTTTACCTAAAAAGGTTATATTACTGTAAGATTACACAAAATGCAAGGTTATATCTATTACAGTCTCTGTGCCCTTTCATACACCCGGCAAAATGTAACGCCAGGCGCAACGCAAAAGTGTTCTGCTAGTTTCAGTCTGATGCAGTTATCATTTTCACGTCCAGCGGCACGTTGTTTAAATAGCAAATGCACTGGGACTAGGGATGTGACGTGAGGAAATGTTCCCACCGGTTAATCGACGTGTGACAACACCAGTAATACCGGTATCACCGGCGGGGGCTTTTAAATCACAAATTCTAAACCGAAAGTAAAATGCACACGGCCGCTCGGACATTTATAACGGTGAAGATGATTTATAAAGATGAGCTTCCAGAATGAACTGAAAATGCGCCAGTGGACACACACACAGTGAATGGCTATAAATGTGTGCACCTGTGCGGCTGTCAATGAATGCCAGCGCATTTTACTTTTGGTTTAGAATTAGTGGCAATTGACCTTTCGGTAAGCCCCTCCCCTCGAACGCAGATGAGCCAATAGCAGTTGAGTATCAGTTGCGCTGGGACCGGAACTCGGACATCTTTAGGTTTCAGCGCCATAGAGAAACATTGGAAAATCCGAAGCTCTCATCGGTTTGATGGTGTTTATGCTACAAAAATGCTCAAATGTCGTGCCTGAGGAACTGTAACACTGACTCCAGGGATCCTGAGAGGATTTTCTGTTTGTCAAACTCTCGTTAAGTTACGATTAAAGTCCCTGCTAACATACAAACCGAAATAACTAACTGTTCTCACGCCATGTAACACTGTAGGTCAAAAACACATTTCAGTGCCTCTCAATATTAAACTGGTTATATGTAAATTAATTTAATTTTAGATATGTTTAAGGTCTACATTATTTGTCCTACTCCTATTTTGATGGGTATTATAGTCTACGGGTAGTGAAAGGAAGAGCTCGCACTCGCAGTTTATCGGAGTTGTTTTGCAGATCATACAAAGTTTACCAGTTATTAACTGCAGCCTCGAAAAGGCATAAGCTCTGTTTGTTTACAGTTAGTTGTTTGAGTGTTTTTGTGTAATTTGCTGTGTATTTTAATGGTAATGCAACGGAGAGAGCTAGTTTGTGAATGAGACGTTAAAGCAGCACTAGGTAACTTTTTAACCTTTATAATATATTTTCAAGACTCTTGTGATGATACATCGACTTACAATAGGTTGAATGACACGTCTGCCATAGCCTGACGGGGTCTGTATCGTTTTTAATCGTACTTTTAAACTTCGGGTTTCGGGTCGTAACCCGAGAACAAAAAGAACTACAAAATTCGACTGCTTTACGGCATATACGTCACTTCCGCCACCACTTCCTTAAATTCGGACGTGCGAGCCAAACTATCATTTGTTTGCCAGATGTTATAGTCATGGCCGAAGCAGCACAGAAAAATAAGAAAGCAAAGGTTTTGTCGGAGGAAAGCAAAAAGAGGAAAGGAGAAAGTGATGGGATTAAAGGCAGAGGATCAACACTGGCCAGCGTTTGCTCGTTGGCCTGAGCTGAAGGAGGAGGGGCTACATTATTACAAGTAAATACATAAGACATACAAAATCATATTTTAGGATACCTAACATGTCTGTGATATTTGTTTATTTGTCTTGCCTCAAACTATAATGCAAATCGATTTTTCAAATTTGCAGATTCATCTATGGTAGCTTGATATTATAATATTGACGATATATGGTTATTTCCTACCACTCAAACATTGAATTGAAGTATCATAGATTCTGTAAAACGGGAACCAATAGACTAGGCTACTATAATGACGCTGGCTTGTAAACGTGAGCATCGCGATCATTTGGCGTTTGAAAAAAAATAAAACCCATGAAATTATATTCATATGACATGCTGAAACATATGCAACTGTACCTGGGATGAAGACATTTCACGCGACGCAAGCAGAACACCTGCATGTGAACTCCAGCTGTGTTCAGGGCTATCATGGTTGTCATGTCAAGAAATGCACGTGCGATGCATCCCCTGATGTAGGATGACTGAGTTCACGACAGTTGTAGAGGACAATACTGTTTCCCAACTGTAGGGGGACCCGAGAGCAAAGACTAACTAGTGCTGCTTTAATGCGCACTTCTTATGCTTGTTTGTTCAGCTCTTCCGATGATTTGATGAGTGAAAAAGGACATAATAAACTTGATAAACCATCAGTAAAGTTTGGCCATCATTCGGACGGGGTATACCCTGCATTCTGTGTCCAAAAACATCTCGGGATAAGGTTTTCACACTGACAGCTGTCATTGTAAGATATAGCAACTCCGTTTGTTTGTCCGAGTTAGCAACAGTAACTAAGGGGGGCGGGGCATACCGATAGGTCAATTGCTTGAATGGTGATTAGTCTTTTATTCTTAATGAAAAACACAATGACAAACTCACTTAAATAGGCGCTTTTACATTTCGCTTTGAAACCAAATCTTCCGCCACCGGCTTGTCAGTCAGCTCCTCACTCTCTGATGAATGAGATCGAACTCGTGCTGTAGTTTGTGCTGTATTGAGCAGACACATTCAGTTTTTAAGTGTAGTGTCTGTTCTCGAACTGAACTAAATGGTTTTATTACTTTAAAAAAAAAACGCGCATCTGTTCACCCATGTGCGTCTGGTCTGAACACCAGGTGTGATCAGGAGCATTGTTGGAGCGCTGCTATTGTGAGGAACTGAAAACCACTGACCATTGACCAACACACACCTGCTCTAAAGTCAATAGTGCAGTATCTGTGTGTTATTTAAAGGGTGTGTTAGTAATATGAGCCTATAGGCGGTGCACAACGCGCGTACACTCTGATTATTACACACACAGGGATGCGCAGCAGCACACACACATGCCAAATATTACAAATAAAAGGGTTAAAATGTAAAAGATTATTATTGTATAATACTATTATTATATGCTCAGTGAGCATATCCGGCTTGTGCTGTAGATGGTCAACTCACGCACTTTAACCTTACACACAAGCAGATACGTTTCCTCTCTGGAGAAGCGTTCAGTTTTTTTCATTTGTAAATTCCGCCATGTCAATAGCGAATCTGGCTTTTAAAGGGAAAGGGAGGTGAGACTCTGATTGGTTTATTACACGTTACGCCCAAAACACACCCATGACTAGGAGACTAAGGACAACCCTTCTGGACCATTTTTCCCATCATTAAACAAGCAAAAGTGGATTCGGACACGTACTAAATGCACATGCGTCGTTCGCTTCAGATCATGAGCTCAGATCAGTAAAATAGGGCCCTCATATAAATGTAATAAGGGAACTTACTGTAAACCAATTAACAGGTTTTTACTGAACCATTTGTACAGTTACAGTTTTTCTCAGTCGCTTTGGTACATTTCTCAGATCAGAATTGAAATTCTCAAAACTACCTGTTCAATCTTCACATCATTGTGTCACTTGTGCACATCAAAAAAGCAGTTTCTCATTTCTTTGAACAAGTTGCAAATGCTTTGGTACATCCATGCAAATGATTATGTACAATTCTCTGCTGTTTCCTACATTATCAGTTGCTTTTGTCATGTTGATCAAAATGTATTATGATTGGTCTCTGTTGAATAGTCTCACCCCAACAACATTTAGGCATTAGTTCATAGCAGAAGTCTTTACATGCAAAATGGTTGAACAAGTTGTCATAATATGTCAAGCATATTTCTATACATTTCCGTTAGACGTTCACATTTCTACTTTTTTTTTCTACAGTTTTTTTTCTTTGTGCTATGCAGTGCTGTCTTTTCCTTTCTGTATCGCAATGACATCTGTCAACAAATTACAGTACAAACAGTAAAAGCGTAAATGTGAATCTTGTCCAGTCTCTTGCATTCAAACTCCCACATACACTGAGGTGTAACCTACAATTTACAATAATTGTCATCAAAACTTTAGCCATATTTACATCAGAAAATCCCTCCAGAGTACAGTTATATTGACAACATGACTAAGCAATTTGACTGTCTTATTCATACACAATGACACAAGGACTTGTCATTCTGATGGCACTGACATGTTCATTGACACAGATATTTACTTTTGAGAGATGAACTAAGGATTTTGAGCAAGAGACTGGCTTTTGCAGGTAATCCATGATGTTTTGCTATTTGTACGAATTGTTTTGAGAAATGCACTTACTGTTTTGCAAATTGTGAGTTTGATTCGGGAAATGTACCAAAGCAACTGAGAAAAACTGTAAAAATAACTTTTTACAGTTCACAGTACTGAGCAAAAGCCACATTTCTACACTCTAAAAAATGTTGCATGTTTTGGTGAAATATGAACAAACCCAATATAAACCTTTCAATTACATTTTGGGTTTGTCCATATTTGACCCAAACATGCAGCATTTTTTCATAACATCAGGTAGAGTAAGTGCAAGTTGTCAAACGTCATACTTTTGCTGGCCTGTGTGTGTGGCCAGTCCATCTGCCATTAAATCTGCACGGCATGATCTGTGCTGAACTAATATTTCAGGAGTGATGCCGTCACTATGCGCTCTTCTCTATTTCTGAATGACTCTAAATGCAGAGCAATGCTTCACCCGGATACAGAAGGTGAGCGGAGCCCATGTGCTACAAAACCACATGTCAAACCATATGCCTTTAATGACAATGTGACGTCCTTTCAACAGGAACCTGATGGCCTATTGAATCAAATCTGTGGCCCAACTTCAATACACACATATATACTAATTAATATGTGTGTGTGTGTGTGTGTGTCCATCTGATTTTGCATTAACACTACATGATTTCTCATCATAAACGACATTATTAAAGGAACACACCACTATTTTTGTAAATAGGTTTACAAACATAGCTTAGCATAGATCATTGAATCTGAGTAGACCGTTAGCATCTCGCTCAAAAAATGACCAAAGAGTTTAAATATTTTTCCTATTTAAAACTCAACTCTTCTGTCGTGTACTAAGACCGACGGAAAATAAAAACTGGGGACTATTTTCAGGCGCTGCGTAATAAAAATATTGAAACTCTTTGGTCATTTTTTGAGTGAGATGCTAACGGTCTAATCAGATTCAATGATCTATGCTAAGCTATGCTAAAAGTGCTACCGCCAGACCTGGAGATCAGCTGAATGGATTCAAAAACGGTAAAACTACTTGTAAAAGTAGTAGTAATAGTAGTAGCCAGTAACATTGGTAGTAGTAACATTTATAGTCATTTTTGACTAGTAATTAACATTACGCATTCTTGAAAGAAAATTGTGTAATCTAGCAAATATACAAGCCAATATTTAGAGTGCTCGAGTCTAAAACTATGACTAACCTCCCATAAGCATTAGGGACCCCCCCTAAGGCCCCAAAAATGGACCTGGTTATACATTAAACTAAAATACTAGAAACATAATATATAACGTAATATAAAACACTTAAACTGTTCCGCTGCCACTCAATAAGCTACTCCAACTTAGATTCGCTGTATTTTTCCAAGGTGTATATAATAAAGGTTGTGAAATAATATATTATCTCTTCTTTGGTGCTTCACGGATATATTGCACAATGCCTTCTCATCTGAGATATTGGCCATCACCACTCATTAATATTTATTAATAAAAATTTCTTTACAAAACAATACTTTTACAGCATACTTTTAGTTGCTGTTAATTTCTAATGCATTATTAAAAGTTGCATATTATTTAATGGACCTGAGCTGACATGAAATAATGAACAGTTGCATTTTTATTAGGGCTGCACAATATATCGAAATTATCGAAGTATCGCAAATGTACATATTGCGATATGCATATCGCAACGGCACAAATGATTTGAATAGGCTACTTCAACATTGTGAAAAGTGTACGTTTTAGGTTGACGCATTTAGCAGAGAATAGACTGCGCACACGACTGTTACTCATGTGACTTGCTTGACATTAAAGAGAGTTATTAAACGCAATAACTTGCGAAAAACAACTCCTTGCAATCTCGCGCTGACTGACACACACACCGAAACGTGCGCACAAGCCGCCCCTCTGAAAGCGTGTGATCCCTTCAGTTCTGTTTCGTGTCTTGTTACACACTCAAACTGTCAAATACACACACAGTTATGTCAAAATGGCTGTCTTGATGAGTAAAGAAACTGAATGCGTGTCAATAGGATGCGTGCATTAGGTCTTAAAGTGACAGCCTGCTAATACAGTAAACCTGCTAATACAGTAAACCTGCTATTACAGTAAACCTGCTAATACAGTAAACCTGCCAATACAGTAAACCTGCCAATACAGTAAACCTGCCAATACAGTAAACCTACTATTACAGTAAACCTGCCAATACAGTAAACCTGCTAATACAGTAAACCTGCCAATACAGTAAACCTACTATTACAGTAAACCTGCTATTACAGTAAACCTGCTATTACAGTAAACCTGCTAATACAGTAAACCTGCTATTACAGTAAACCTGCTAATACAGTAAACCTGCCAATACAGTAAACCTGCCAATACAGTAAACCTACTATTACAGTAAACCTGCTATTACAGTAAACCTGCTATTACAGTAAACCTGCTAATACAGTAAACCTGCCAATACAGTAAACCTGCCAATACAGTAAACCTGCTAATACAGTAAACCTGCCAATACAGTAAACCTGCCAATACAGTAAACCTGCTAATACAGTAAACCTGCTATTACAGTAAACCTGCTAATACAGTAAACCTGCTAATACAGTAAACCTGCCAATACAGTAAACCTGCCAATACAGTAAACCTGCTAATACAGTAAACCTGCCAATACAGTAAACCTGCCAATACAGTAAACCTGCCAATACAGTAAACCTGCCAATACAGTAAACCTGCTAATACAGTAAACCTGCCAATACAGTAAACCTGCCAATACAGTAAACCTGCCAATACAGTAAACCTGCCAATACAGTAAACCTGCTATTACAGTAAACCTGCTAATACAGTAAACCTGCCAATACAGTAAACCTGCCAATACAGTAAACCTGCCAATACAGTAAACCTGCTAATGCAGTAAACCTGCCAATACAGTAAACCTGCTAATGCATTAAACCTGCCAATACAGAAAACCTGCCAATACAGTAAACCTGCCAATACAGTAAACCTGCCAATACAGTAAACCTGCTAATACAGTAAACCTGCCAATACTGTAAACATGCCAATACAGTAAACCTGCTAATACAGTAAACCTGCCAATACTGTAAACATGCCAATACAGTAAACCTGCCAATACAGTAAACCTGCTAATACGGTAAACCTGCCAATACAGTAAACCTGCTAATGCAGTAAACCTGCCAATACAGAAAACCTGCCAATACAGTAAACCTGCCAATACAGTAAACCTGCTAATGCAGTAAACCTGCCAATACAGAAAACCTGCCAATACAGTAAACCTGCCAATACAGTAAACCTGCCAATACAGTAAACCTGCTAATACAGTAAACCTGCCAATACAGTAAACCTGCCAATACAGTAAACCTGCCAATACAGTAAACCTGCTAATGCAGTAAACCTGCCAATACAGAAAACCTGCCAATACAGTAAACCTGCCAATACAGTAAACCTGCCAATACAGTAAACCTGCTAATACAGTAAACCTGCCAATACAGAAAACCTGCCAATACAGTAAACCTGCCAATACAGTAAACCTGCCAATACAGTAAACCTGCCAATACAGTAAACCTGCCAATACAGTAAACCTGCCAATACAGTAAACCTGCCAATACAGTAAACCTGCTAATACGGTAAACCTGCCGCTGTCTGTCAAACAACAAAAGAAAAAGAGAAAATCACTCAGTGCTCTTGGCTGAATAACCTTTGTAGCTTTATTATGAATCAGTGTATATTTAATTCATGTGAAGGCTACTGTTTTTAGTTCTTATTTTTAATAACAAAGATAAATTAAAATAACAAAAAATAATCGTCCACCCCTAGTTCAGGTGTGTTTGTTTACCTGGATGTTCTAGAAGTTTTAGGTTGATGTAACTATATATTACCAAGTCAAGTAAAGAGTTTTTGGTATTTAAATATTGGCATTCAATTTTTTGTTTGTTTACATTGACGTTAAAATGATATTGTCAGATTTGTGACACAAATTTTTGCTAAAACACTGCTGGTCACTTTCAGAAGTTGTAGCGATGCTTTCTTTTCCCAGAAAGAATGTGAAACACATAAATGGTATCATTCTCAGTTTTTACATAATTTAAAAAAAAAAAGATTTTGCACACTTAAAGCAATATTGTTCGCATATCGAATATCGCAAGGTATTGTATTTTTCTTCAATATCGCACAGCCCTAATTTTTATTATAATAACAAAGAATAATAACTACTGTACAAATGTATTGCTCATTGTTAATGTTAGTTAATACATTAAGAAACATTACCTAATGGGACCTTATTGTAAAGTGTTACCAACTGGTCATTATATTTCCAAGAATGCTGATATTTCACCAATATATAAATTAAAAACTTTTTGTTTATTGTGGATCATTCATTGCAACATTTAACCTGATTCTCATGTTAAATAATGACATGTATGCCATACTGACATGGTTTTAAAGCTATAGTTGTCCAATTTTTTGGCTGTCAAGCGTCTTAAAATTCACAAATTTACACCAGGGGGAAAAAAAATGTCTCCATTTTGTGAAACCCTGCATACAGATATAAAATACTGTATAACTAAAATAACAACAATTGTGAATCTAGCTAATATACAGGCCTACAAGTGGAGTCTGTCAGCGTATTGATTTATGACAGCAACATCACCTTTCTGAGCATAAGAACTGAACTACTGGGCAACTAGACAGCATCAATACTTTAAATGTAGCCTGTCTCGTCATCTTTGTCTCTCACTCACACACACACACATACACACACACGCCTGCACGCACTGATATGACAACTGACAGATCCTGCAATTAGTGAGAAGATAACGCACCCTGCCCTCCTGACACCAACACACACCACCGAAAGCGCAAAACTGTGCGCGTTCAGACACCGAATGCGCGTGCCTCCAAACAAAAACACGCACGTTTCCGTGAGAACCTCCCACCGCGCGCTCGGAGCGCGACCCGATCGTCCCACTAACGAGCTGGAATGAAAATATGACAGAGTCAGTCTTACCGAGATATCACCTCTGACAAGGTCTCCGGGAGTTACTCTCACGTTTTCTTTAGAAATAGCGAGATGTGGCTCGGCTATGGAGGTCTGGTCCTCGCGTCCCCGGCGCGCTCCCCGCTGTCACTCAACTGAGCCCGGCAGCCGCTTCCGGGACTTCCATATTTGGGAAGGATGAATCAGAGATGCCTAGATAGAGCAGTGAGACAGACTGAGCTCTCCAAGGACGAAAGCGAGCATGCAAACACCTATTCAGGGCGCACGATTATAACAACAATCATAATTGTCGATTATTCCTATGCATATATATATGTATAGTCATATTAATAATTCCTGGAAATAAAATAAATGCTGGCTTAAGTACTTTGGAATAATAGAGTTAGTTTAAATAATAAGCATGGAATAATTTGTACAAATATAGAATGATCAATATATTATTGATATAATGAAGATGCATGAAGCCATTTTGTTGTCATGTGACAAGAAAACATAAACCATAAAATAACACCTTCATGACTGTATATATAAATATTTTTCACATTTTTAATTATATGACTAGTTTACAATGTAATATGTTTATGCTTGAAATTTTCAATGTGCAAAGAAAAGGAAATCGTGTTCTTAAACTCGCTCATCCATGTCTTTATGGAGCGACGCTTTGTGTACTGGAGCGCAGTCATGCTGGGACAGGAAGGGGCCGTCCCCAAACTGTTCCCACAAAGTTGGGAGATGTCTTGATGAAGCATTAAGAGTTCCTTTCACTGGAACTAAGGGGTCAAGCCCTGAAAAACAACCCCCACTCCATAATCCCCCCTCCACCAAACTTTACACTTGGCACAAGGCAGTCAGGCAAGTCCCGTTCTCCTGGCAACAGACTCGTCCATGGGCTTGTCAGACAGAGAAGTGTGATTGGTCACTCCAGAGAACACGTCTCCACCACTCTAGAGTCCAGTGGCGGCGCACTTTACCCCACTGCATCCCACGCTTTGCATTGCTCTTGGTGATGTAAGGCTTGGATGAGCGGCTCGGCCATGGAAACCCATTCCCTGAAGCTCTACACACTGTTCTTGAGCTCATCTGAAGGCCACAGAAGTCTGGAGGTCTGGAGCTCTTGACTCTGCAGAAAGTTGGCGACTTCTGTGACCCTCAGCATGCGCTGACCCCGCTCTGTAATTTTACGTGGCCTACCACTTCATTGCTGTTGTTCCCAATCGCTTCCACTTTGTTATAACACCACTAACAGTTGAGTGTGTAATATTTAGTAGTGAGGAAATCTCACTAATGAACTATCACACCGATCACAGTCCCACACTTGAGTTCTCTGAGAGCGGCCCATTCTCTCACTAATGTGTGTAGAAGCGTCTGCAGGCCTAGAGCTTGAGTTATACACCTGTGGCCATGAAGGGATTGAACACCTGAACTCAGTGATTTGGAGGGGTGTCCCAATACTTATGGCTATAGTGTATACTGTATATAGAGCTGTCAAATCGATTAATCGCATCTAACATACAAATTTGTAAATATGTGTGTGAATACATAAATACATGCATACATTCCATAGGCGTAATGGTTTTTATACCGTACAAACCGTATATTCTATCCCCCTACACTGCCCCTGCCCCTAAACCTACCCATCACACACACACACACACACACACACACACACACACACACACACACACACACACACACACACACACACACACACACACACACACACACACACACACACACACACACATAGGCTATATTTACAAACTTTTATGATTAATCGATTTTACAGCACTAATAATATAATACAAATATTAATAGGGCAAATCGATTAATCGTGAGTAATCACATCTAACATAAAAGTTAGGGTTTATATGTGTACAATTGTATGCGCGTCACATCCACACACACACACAAAACTTTTATGTTAGATGTGATTAATGGCGATTAATCGATTTTCCCTATTAATATTTGTATTAGTGCTGTCAAATTGATTAATCATGATTAATCACATCCAACATAAAGTTTGTGTATATGTATGTATGTGATCAAATGGATTAATCGCAATTAATTGCATCTAACATAAAAGTTTTGTGTGTGTATGTGTGTGGATGTGACGCGCGCGCGCACACACACACACACACACACACAAAACTTTTATGTTAGATGCAATTAATCGCGATTAATCCATTTGACAGCCCTAAATATTAATATAACATATGTATTTAAAAAATATAATTAGTAAATATCAACAATTATATGAATATTTTTCAAACATAAATGTATTTCAAAAATGTAAGAAGCCAACGTGAATTCAAAGATTACAAAAAATTATCATCTCAGAAATCCCTGTTTGTCACACAATACTGAGGACTAATGTAGAACAAATAAAATAAAACCCTCCGCCGTCATAGCAGAGCATTATTACTTTTTTAGTCACTCCATTTGCGTGACCTCTTGAGCAACCCTATAGAACACATTTAGTGCACTTCTGACACCAGGACAGATTAGATTATATCACGGCCGACGTTAGACAAGCTTCCCTGGTGATGGTGTGGTGGAAAGTTTCACTGCTGTGTCACTATGAACAGGCGTCAGGTTACACGGCGGGCAGAAATAGATCCTCCTGAAGCCTCAAATGCACAGATGTGGCCCTTCGGCATCTCTTATTGATAAGAGAAGCCCTGAATAATTCACTGAGGCCTTGCGAGTCTCCAGTATGGGAAACAGCATCTACAGGTGCTGCTTTGGGTTGGTTTTAAGTACAGATAAACGTGATGTGAGGGTTATGTTTAAATGTGGGCTTGAGTTGCAGGAGGTGTCAGCCTGGATCAGAATTTAGGGCCGGTTTATGGTCATTACCCAAAGTGCTCTGTCCCGAACACTAGAGGACTGGTTCATCTAGGTCAACATGGAGGATCTCAGATCCATGACACAGCGGTTTGACTAAAACATTGCTTAATATAGATCCCGTAACACACACACACACACACACACACAAATTGCTTCCACCATCATCTGACGAGTCATATTGAATTATATTTAGTGACTCTGTCGACATGTGTTTACACACACATTCATTATCCAACAGTGGTCAACTCTTAATCAAGTATGTTTATTCAACACGTCTCCATGCTCTCACTTAAACTTTCAGGATTAGTTTGAATTATGAACATATTTCCTCAAAAGAATATTCTCAGTTCTACAGGTTTGGTAAAGCGTCTCGATCGACAGCATTTGATTATCACACTGGAAGTGAACTGGCTCAATCTTTTTTAATGTGCAAGAAAAACTGCTTTTCTGTGTGAAGTCAAGTCCAGTTTTACAACCATAAAACAACTGTAAAAAGAGGGATTTAAGCATCTCTACAGCTCAAATACATGAGTTTAAACAAAGAATTGACGCATGCTTTTATACAATTTAAAATGTCACATTTCTGATTTTAAATCCTGACATTTTTTCCCATTCACTTCCTTTGTAGTGCTTCAACATAACCTTGATGTTTGTTTGTGTGTGTGTGTGTGTGTGTGTGTGTGTGTGTGTGTGTGTGTGTGTGTGTGTGTGTGTGTGTGTGTGTGTGTGTGTGTGTGTGTGTGTGTGTGTGTGTGTGTGTGTGTGTGTGTGTGTGTGTGTGTGTGTGTGTGTGTGTGTGTGTGTGTGTGTGTGTGTGTGTGTGTGTGTGTGTGTGTGTGTGTGTGTGTGTGTGTGTGTGTGTGTGTGTGTGTGTGTGTGTGTGTGTGTATATAATATAATTAATCGAATATAATTTAATATAGGATTTAATATAATATGATTTAAATTAATATAATAGAATAGAATTAATATAATATTTTTTTTATCTAATATAATTGAATTTAATATAATTGAATTTAATATGATTTAATATAATATGATTTAATAAAATTTAATATGATTTAATATAATATGATTTTATATAATGATTTAATATATTTTAATATAATATAATTTAATATGATTTAATTTAATGAGATTTCATAAAATTTATTGATTCAATATAATTTACTATAATATAATAAATTATAATTTAATTTAATACTTTAATTTAATATGATTAATATAATATAATTTAATATAATTTTCATATGATTTAATATATTTAATATAATATATAATTTAATGTAATATACTTTGATTTAATGTAATTAATATACGATTTAATGTAATATACGATTTAATGTAATATACGATTTAATGTAATATACGATTTAATGTAATATACGATTTAATGTAATTTAATTTAAAAAGTTTTTGTTGTAGTAATCAACATTACACCAGTTTTAACAGAAGAAATAATGTAAGTACTGTTATAAATGTATAAGCTAAAAATGTGATCAAATCATAATGTTGATTAACATTAAAAAAAAACGTTTAAATCCTCAAAAACGTGTCTCCATAAATTGGCCTAAATGCTTTTTTTAAAAGAAGTCGAAATATATATTTCCCTGCTAATCAACACAAAAGCCATCCGTCAATTTAACTCGTACTGAAGCTGGAATATTCCTCAATTATGGAGCAATGTTAGGACAGGCAGAGTCCAGGCCAGCTAAATGTGTCACATCACAACCCAGCATAAACACAGTCATAAAGAAGCATCTCTGTGTGTGGCGAGGAGAAGCGACGGCGTGTGTGTTTACACTCTGAGAATACCTGCTTCTTTTAACACGAGAAACACACGAGCGCCTGTCTAAAGCAAACATCAGCACTTTAACCCGCTCAATGTGTGCACAATACAACAATCTCACAGCATGCAAACAATCTGTGCAATGAACAAAGCGTTTAAGGTTTAAATATAGAACCTTTTTATTTCCATTTAGAGTAAATAGTGTTGAAAATCTGAAATAAGGCTTAAATACCTACAGAACGTCCGTATTTAAATAGTCAATAACACTTTACATGCCCAAATCCAGTGACAATGAAAAATGTGTCCGTTTGGTGTTGTTATGGATTTTTCTTCTTCTTCATATTTTCCCTTGTAAGAAAGAGTTCAAGTATAAAAATTCTCAACAGTGTAAAATAGCCCATCTGATGCATATTTAAAGCAATAAAGCACAGCATCCATCCTCGACATTGACAATACATTCTAGTGTATGAAGCAGCATGTCCCTTCCGTCTTTTTTTGTGTGTCCTGGATATGATAACATGCCCAAAAACAACCTGCAATAAAACAAAATGTCATACGATAGCCGATATTTAATGTCATGTTCTAAAATTCCAAATGTATTGAGAAAAGAAAAAAAAAAGGAGAATTGTACAGTGCACATACAGAATTGCATTTTTAAATAAGTCCTACAACAACACTTTTGGTTGAGTATGTTAATAATACTACAACTAAGCCTACTCAATAACTTATAATAATAATATGCCATGAGATGAATACATTATATCCATACAGTACCGCTTCTAAGTCGGTGATCTTAGAGCGCAACATAACTCAAAATAAATATCTTAAATAGCAGATCTCTTTAAATAGCATTACAAATGTAAGGCACACAAAGAACCCTCGGATCCTTTCGCTTATAGTGCTGTTGTGTAAAGAGTCGCTCGTTGAAATACATTAGACCTTAGTAAGTGTGCTGGTGCTCAGTGAACATGTAAAGACCAGAGCCTCCTCTCTTATCAAAGATCTCCACAGGTCTGTCCTCATCCTCCTTCTGGGATAAGAAGACAGACCCGGAGCAGGGCCCGATCCCAAACGGGGTCCAGGGATGAAACGGCGACAGCTCGACGTACCACTGATCTGTGTGTGTGTGTGTGTGTGTGTTCCTTCCAACGCGGCAGTTGCTCCCTGATTCTCGTACTAATACTGAGCAATGCCCCATGGTTTATTCCCTACTTTATATGTGTGTGTGTGTGTGTGTGTAATGCGTCTCCCTTGCGCACAGACAGACATCAACACTTAAATTTGCGTGTAACGGTGTACATGTTAGTCCGTGTGTGTTTCTGTAAGCATATAATACAACACATCTCAGTCTTTTTTTTTTTTTTTTTTTTTTTTTTGAGAGTACCTCCAAATTGTTCGATGCCCATTTCGTGAGGGAGCGAAAGAAAAAATCCCTCCCATTCCTGCGCTTCGTTTCGTCCCCCCCGTTTGCTTTGCATAGGTCAATGCAGGAGTCCGAGAAAGTTGGGGGACATTCAGCATCAGATAAGATAAAAAGGTAGTTCACAAAAAAAAAAAACACTGGATCTTTCTCCATTTCCGTCGCCACAAGTTAGGTCTACTATCCCTGATTGGCAGAGTTTGTCGTTTTTTTTCGAATTCGCTGGAAAGAAAAATGCTCCCTGATGATAAAAACAAAACAAAATGCACTTGAGGAGAAACGACGACTGAACAAAGAGCCCTCAAAAAAAATGAGAATAAATATATAAAGGGGCCCTAGAATCAAAACAATGCGGGACATTGTCGCCTACATTATTAAATGACAGCATCGGGACTTCAGGTTTCGTCTACCACAGTGATTAGTTCGCTCCTTCCGCAATAAATATCCTACTCTAATATTAATTATAGTAATAAAGATAACAAGAGTAAAAAGCTAGATTCCGTCCTTTTCTGCGATCTTGTTTTTTTTTTTTTGGTTTTGATGTTTTGTTTTCTTTAAATCACAGCAAGTTGGAAAGCAATGTAGTTCCCATCTTACTAACAATCTCTCTACCAATTACTATCCCCCTCCCTCGTCCTCCTCCTCTTGCAATCAACCCACAACCAGCAACTATCTTCATCTCCATCCTCCTCCTCTTCTAGTAGCATTCGCTGGGCATCGACTCCATGGGCGTCCCGCCTCTTTGGTTGCTATTGCATCCGTTCGGCTTGGAGTTGCTGGGGCTGGTATTGCCCAAAAGCGGCGGCCGCGGCGGCTGCTGTCCCCGGGGCCGCGGTTGCCAGCGGTTGTTGCATGGCGTAGCCGTAGCCCGCGGTCGCTACATAGCCGGTCGCGGCGGGAGAGGCGGCGTACGGGTACTGCTCATAGGCCGCCGCCGCCGCCGCAGTGGCAGCGCTGGCGTATTGTGCGTAAGCTGCGCCCGTGTAGTCGATGTAGGGCGAGGATGCGGTGGCAGAGGTCGCCGCTGGCTGGATGTGAGGGATCACCATGCTGGGCTGCATGAAGGCCTGCGGGTACACATAGTGAGTAGGGATCCTGCGAGAGACAAACACAAGAGCACGTTAGCATAGCATCACGGACGCTTCAAACACACAAATCACAGCGCGCTCAAGCACCCAATTTCCAAAATTCAGTAACACCAAGGAAATGCCAGCTAGTGATTATTAGAGATATAAGGTTGCCAAAATAGATCTCTCTCAGTGCAACCGTGCAACACATAATTATCATTTTGCCTAACAAACAGACGCCCCAAACTCATGCTGCGTCCCAATTCGCATTCTATTCGTACTAAATAGCATAGAGACAGAGCGACACGCGTCATAATCTGAAGACCACGCCCACCGGGGGGGGGGAACAATCAAACCATTGACTTTGCATTGCATGAAGCGGCCTTTTTGTCATTTCGGACTTATAACAAAAAACTGAACAATGTATAAAAGCTGATATGTGACAAGGTGTACAGCAAACAAGCTAAACAAAACCCAGAAGCAAAAACCCAGACGTTTTTATAAGCTGTTGACCCAAAAATCGAGCGTTTAAGTACAAAAAAGTGGATTCAGGCCATTGAGACAGAGCGCGCGGGTCATATTACACTGATAACTACGACGACTAGAGGGGAACGTAATCAACGACAGGAAATATCATATATAAAACGGACATTTTGATATTTGACTTAACAGTGACAAAATGTTTACTGCACACATAGACATACTGAGACACACAGTGTCAGAATCCCAAAATTTACCCATTCATCCTGCTGAAGGGTCACTTCGTATTGCCTGTATCCACTTTTATCTTCTTAAACGCTTGTTTTTTTGGGTCGACAGCTTATAAAAACTTTTTGCTGTACACTGTCACATATAAGCTTTTAGACATTGTTCTGTTTTTTGTTATAAGTCCGAAATGACAATGACGCAGCCTCACACAATGCAAAGTCAATGGAGAGCATTGGATTGTTTTCCCCCCTGGTGTGGGCGTGGCCTAAATACGCTCTGTCTCCATTCGAAAAAATAACTATGTCCCAAATCGTAGTATGTTGAAAAGAGTATTCCAAAGATTCCCGGATGGTCTACTATTTCCGGTCAGAATTCGAAGTGCAGATCGATGCGCACTCTAACGGCTGATATTGCCCACAACCCATTGCGAAAACTACAACCGCGGATAAAAAGTGTTAAAAAACTACAAACATGACGGTTACGCGAGTCTGACGGCTAAGTAGAGAGGATTAGATAAAGGGGCTTGAGTGAGCAATTATCAGTATTTAACCTGACGAAAATATATTTATTCAATGTTAGCCACATTATATTTCACCTGCAACAGCATTGAGAACTTTTGTAATGATACGTTTGGCCATTAACTTTGCAAACACATGAGAGGAGTCTCTACATTAAAGACCCACGATTGGCAGATCAACGTGCGACTATATTTCTCTCCGATACGGTAGGAAATTAAATTGAATGTGGAGGATTTGAACTGTGACGATGATTGACAGGGCAGTTTAAACTCATAACTAAGCAACAGAGTCCGTTAAAGATGACGAAGTAGTACGTCCCAAAGCTTGCATACTTTTCTGCTACACACTCAAAAGAATGTACTTTTTCTTCACAAAAAGAGTACATACTTTTAGGACGTAGTATAAGTAGGCGAATTGGGACGCAGACAAACTTATATGTTGCTATGTAGGGTTTGTCTAGGTGCTTAAAGGGATAGCTCACCCAAAAAATTAAAATCCTGTCATTGATTACTCGCCCTCATGTCGTTCCAAACCCACAAGACTTTCGTTCATCTTTGGAACACAAATGAAGATCTTTTTGATGAAATCTGAGTGATATCGGACCCTCCATTGACAGCTACGCAACTACCACTTGGACACTCGTCAAATCGTCCAAATTTACTGAAGAGACACAATCGCTTTAATATGATGAACAGATTGAATTTAGGCTTTTATTCCCATTTTAACATTGATCAGTGAACATAAACAGAAGCTCAACCGAACCTCATTGGTTCTCGAGAAGCTCGAACGTGATGCGTAACACGAGAATGAACCTCATTGGTTCTCGCCGAAGCTCGAACGTGATGCGTAACACGAGAATGAACCTCATTGGTTCTCGAGAAGCTCGAACGTGATGCGTAACACTAGAATGAACCTCATTGGTTCTCGAGAAGCTCGAACGTGATGCGTAACACGAGAATGAACCTCATTGGTTCTCGAGAAGCTCGAACGTGATGCGTAACACGAGAATGAACCTCATTGGTTCTCGAGAAGCTCGAACGTGATGCGTAACACGAGAATGAACCTCATTGGTTCTCGCCGAAGCTCGAACGTGATGCGTAACACGAGAATGAACCTCATTGGTTCTCGAGAAGCTCGAACGTGATGCGTAACACGAGAATGAACCTCATTGGTTCTCGAGAAGCTCGAACGTGATGCGTAACACGAGAATGAACCTCATTGGTTCTCGAGAAGCTCGAACGTGATGCGTAACACGAGAATGAACCTCATTGGTTCTCGCCAAGCTCGAACGTGATGCGTAACACGATTGTTGAGGTTCTTGCACCTCAAGCGAACATACTTGAGCTTCTGTTTACCACAACTGATGTGTGCATTGATGAATATTTATTTGTGAATAAAAACCCAAATTCAATCTGTTCATCATATAAAGCCATTGTGTTTTTTCAGAACATATGGACTAACCCACTCAATTCATATGGATTAGTTTAACAATCTTTTTGGAGTGTCAAAGTGGTAGTTGCGTAGCTGTCAATGGATTTACGGGTTTGAAACATGAGTGGGAGTAATTAAAGCCAGGATTTTAATTTTGGGGTGAGCCATCCCTTTAAACAAACAGAGAAATGATAGCCAGTGTTAACATATTTAAGGTTGAAAGTTTATAAACTTAATTTAAGTTAAATCCGTTTGTGATTGGTCAAACAACCAGATGCTCCGCCTCCAAAGTCACACCATTGGCTAAGCCACTGTTGCCATGTCAGGCTGGTCGGGATTACATATAAAGTGATGTCCGGCGGGACTTTTTTTATTAAACCATGAAAATATTTTACATTTTTTAAATATGAGGGAAGAACAAAACACTAAACTTGGTTAAGGTATTTATCTTATTAAAATTAATTGGCAAACTACAGCTAAAAAAATTGCATTTAAAAACAAAAAGCTCAGAGGAAAAACAGTATAACAATCAGTTATTAATATTTTGTTGGTTCTCTTTTGTTTTCGTTCGTAATTTCTAAGCATGGCAACCAATTTGGCACGTCTCATTGCGGTATTATCACAAATAAAACAAGCACAACTACACAATATGCTTACACAACTTTTAATAATGCTTTAATAAAGGGTGAAGATGTCAAATCTCCTAGGCCGGACATCACTTTTGGCCACTACTATGGGCAGCTGAAGCCGTGCTAAAAGTCACATGCGCTCAACATCCCGGCGTCCGTCCTGTGAACCGAGGGAAGGCAGGACCCAGGGGAGGCGCAGAGGAGATGAGGGGAGCATTGTGAATATGTCAGGGCTACTTTGACAGCTGGACAGTTTTCAAAAAGGGACGTTGCTGGCTGTTTCCCCCTCCACACTTAGACAATGAGCCTCAGGCTGGACAGCAAACACAGAGGGGAGTTTTGATTAAATAAGCAATCAGGAACAATGAGCCCATTCTGCCTTTCATTACGTACCCCGTTGCACTTTCAGAGCGCTTTTCACATTTACTGTCTGCACTAAACAGGCGGGTGAGAACTTTTTAAATGAGTTCTGGGATGACAGAACACATGGGATCACCAATAACTCACTATCAATGCAACTATATTAGGAATGCACGATATATCGGCCACCATATCGGTATCAGCCCATTCATTTTTGATCGGGCCGATAAGAAAATTTGGCAGATATATATATATATATATATATTATAGCCAGAGGTGGACAAAGTACACAACTTCATTACTTGAGTAAAAGTAAAAGTACTATTGGTTTAACATTACAAGTGAAAGTTGTAAAGATAGATTTTTACTTAAGTAAAAGTACAGAAGTACTTGCTTTTAAAAGTACTTAAGTATCAAAAGTAAAAGTAAACGCATTATTTTATTATTGTTGCATTGTTGTATGAATGCACGCTGTTCCATCATGGTGGTTTACGCCAGTCATTCTCCATCTGACATGCCAGCATACCTCATTTAAATACTTGTTTAAAAGTTACAAAGCTCTTATCAAAGTCAAAATCATACTAGAAAAGAAAGGTTAGGCATCTGAATTGTTTTAGTTTTAATTGACTATAATAAGATTTTAGTAGATTCAATAGACTAAAATTCAGTTCTTGTGGTCTGGCGTCTGAGAGGCAGCTTTCTGTGTGCACTTTTAGTGTCGTCGCACTTTTTCAGACTTATCCACGTCTGCTCTTCTGAATTTTAACTTTTAAATATGTTTGCGCGCATTGCGTCTGGGAACTGCCGCCTTCTATTTTGCCATCAATTGATTGGTGTTCAAAAAATACTTGGAAATCATTGAACTTCATGTGATCCTACAAGAGTGATTACTGATAGGCTGTCCGCAAAAAACAAAAAAAACAAATCACATTTTAAAGAAGAAAACAAATCATCCACTGACTTTCAAAGCAGCTACGACTTTCTACTTCGAGGGCCTTGATAGAAATGTAGTGGAGTAAAAAGTACGATATTTGTCTTTCAAATGTAGTGAAGTAAAAGTCATAAGTTACCAGAAAAAATACTACTCAAGGAAAGTACAGATACTCAAAAAGTATACTTAAGTACATTACTCAAATAAATGTACTTAGTTACTGTCCACCTCTGATTATAGCTGATAAATAATGGATTGAGACATTTCAGATGCGCACTGTTCACCATGATGGTTTTGAATTGCTTGAAATATGATTGAATTCACTTTAAAAAAGGAAAATACAGTAAAGTGCAACATGTCTGTCATATCGGCTACATAAAATCATAATGAGAACATTATATTTGTGTTTTTGGGACATGCTTTTAATGGAGAGACTTTTGTTTTTGTAATCAGGCTCTTAAAAATTATATAAAAAGTTGGATTTAGATTAATCGGTTAATATATCGGTTATCGGCTTTGAGATATAAAGAATTATCGGTTATCGGTATCGGCCAAAATTATCATATCGGTGCATCCCTAAACTATATTATAGAAGACTGTGAGAATTGAGGGAAAGAAATTCTCATGAAAAAATTGTAATGAAATCTACTTTGGCATGTATGGAAGTTACACCACAAGGATTTTTAGATGGTGTTTTAAAGGAACACGCCGCTATTTTTGAAAATAGGCTCGTTTCCAAACTCCCCAAGGGTTAAATAGTTGAGTTTAACCGTTTTCCAATCCATTCAGACGATCTCTGGGTCTGGCGGTAGCACTTTTAGCATATGTAACCCCTCCTGTTCAAACCGCCCGCTCCAATACACATCTGTCTTAATACACAATGTAACTATTCACATCACAACATGGAAATAGGAAAATGTTGGTGTTATTTTGTCACTTATTGAGCAGTCGGCTAGCTGGAGCCATTTACCTCCAGTCTTTGTGCTAAGCTAGGCTAGCTGGAGCCATTTACCTCCAGTCTTTGTGCTAAGCTAGGCTAGTACACGATGTAACTACAGAAGAGTCAGGTTTTAAACAGGAAAAATATCAAAACTCTTTGTTAATTTTTTTGAGCGAGATGCTAACGGTCTAATCAGATTCAATGATCTATGCTAAGCTATGCTATGCTAAAAGTGTTACAGCCAGAACCGGAGAGATCGGCTGAATGGATTGGGAAACGGTAAAACTCAACTGTTTAACTCTAGGGGAGATGGGAAATGAGCCTATTTTCAAAAATAGTGGCGTGTTCCTTTAAGACTAATTACGTCCAATATTTCATGGAAAAGTGAGAGAATGTTTCTATCATGGCAACCCTATTTGTAGCACACCATTATATCAATCAAACCTGACCAAACTCAAAAAACCTCTGCCCCAAATTAAAGAAAATAAGCATAACACAGGCGTCAAGAAATAAAGAGCAACAGTACGTATTACCCACATCAACTCAAAACAACACAACCACTCACAGAACGCCATAAATGAGAGGAATGAAATATAAAACCTTCCTTTTTCTCTCTCAGGGCAAAGATGCTCCTATGAAACCTTTCATAGATGCCTTGCCAGCCTGAGGTGACAGCAGGGATTGTGTTAATATTGACTACCATACACAAAATAACAACAGTGAATACACACTTCTAGAACATGGAGATCACGTTCAACCTGCACAGGCATCAACACAAAAACAAAATCACACACACACACACTCAGAAATATCAAACGTAGTCCAATATTAGACTGGTCTGTTATTGTTAGAACATTGGGATTCATACCACTGAGCAAGCAGAGAAATCTTGTGCAACCACTTTAGAGTTAAATAAAGCACAGCTGAAGATCCCAGTGAGTGACAGCGAGGGCTGGACGCTATTTTCTGCTCCCTCTGTTACTAGAGTGCAAAAAGATTTCACCTTTATCGGTCAAGTGATGCATCTTGTTTCACATGACTTGAAAAAATAAAACAAATGGATTTATACATAGAACTGGTGATCAGGTTCTCTAAAATAAAGATTAAAAATATTTGTTGTTACTGAGCTACTCAACAATGCTCCATTTCTCTACAGCAGCCCACACTCTAAAAAATGCTGGGTTAAAAAACAACCCAAGTTGGGTTGAAAATGGACTAACTCAGCGATTGGGTTGTTTTTAAGCAAACATTTAACCCAACCGCTGGGTTAAAACAACCCATTCACTGGGTTAAAACAACCCATTCACTGGGTTAAAACAACCCAATTGCTAGGTTAAAACAACCCAATTGCTAGGTTAAAACAACCCAATTGCTGGGTTAAAACAACCCAATTGCTGGGTTAAAACAACCCAAGTTGGGTTGAAAACGGACTAAACCAGCGATTGAGTTGTTTTTAAGCAAACATTTAACCCAACCGCTCGGTTAAAACGACTCATTCGCTAGGTTAAAACAACCCATTCACTGGGTTAAAACAACCCATTCACTGAGTTAAAACAACCCAAGTTGGGTTGAAAATGGACTAACCCAGCGATTGAGTTGTTTTTAAAGCAAACATTTAACCCAACCGCTGAGTTAAAACAACCCATTCACTGGGTTAAAACAACCCAATTGCTGGATTAAAAGAACCTATTCACTGGGTTAAAACAACCCAAGTTGGGTTGAAAATGGACTAACCCAGCGATTGGGTTGTTTTTAAGCAAACATTTAACCCAACCGCTGGGTTAAAACGACCCATTCACTGGGTTAAAACAACCCAATTGCTGGGTTAGTCCATTTTCAACCCAACTTGGGTTGTTTTTAACCCAGCATTTTTTAGAGTGCAGGAAAAGTGAGGGTTGCGAGGTCAACTTTCGCTCGACAGATCTCGAAAACAGCGGCTGTCATCTCATCGGTGAAGATCTCAGCTGTACAACCACGATCAAGGAGACTAGACTTGCATATTCAACCGGTTTTGGACTGAATTGGAAAGATGCATCTGATCATCATACACACTATGGGCCAGATTTACTAACAGCTCGCGCCAATGCCAGCCCTCGTTTGGCGTTAAAAACTCTTGTGAGGATTTACTAAAGACACGCAGAACTTGTTTGTATATGCGTTCACCTTTACCATTTCTCTCAAAAAGGATGTCTCATCTTCTTCCCCCAGTTGTAGGTCTATCCAATTGAGTGCAGAGGCATTTTCTTTCCTGGTTCGGTTGAAACACCCCATAATCACAGCCCAAAGGAGCAAATCAGACTCATATTCTGACTAGAATCTGAGTATGAAGACGTCAGGCTATGTTAACTGGTAGATTGTCATGAAATGATCCGGCTGCGTGTGTGTTCATTAATTTGCTCGTCGTCAGTAGATCACGCACAGAACTTTCCCCTCCCATCAGCGCTTTTATGGGATTGCGCTGTTTAGTAAATGTAGCCCTGTGTGTGATGATGGCCCTACAAAGAAAGTTGCACAACAGGCATGACTTTGCACATTTCAAACCTGACCCATATATTACACAGTCCCAATTTGACTACCAACACCGTTTGGTTACCTTTTCCAACAGCGGCGAGGTCAGAAAAGTCTGAAAGAGGACCTATTACAAAGTCTTGATGTTGTTTTTAGGCTCTACTAGAGCAGGTTTTCATGCTTAAATGTTCCAAAAAAACATTATTTTCCCATTGTTGCGGCTCCTCTCTTCCCAGTCTGTCAGTAACGCTCCTGTCTTTATGAAGCCCCTCCTTCTGAAAAGCACACTGTGCTCTGATTGGTCGGCTGGAGCGGTGTGTTGTGATTAGTGTTTGGGAAATGTCCCGCCCCTTACCATAACCGGCAGTTTCAAACCATAGAGATCCATAATAAAGCCTAGATGTCTTATGGCGGAGTCTCTAACATCATCACCGGCGGCCATTTTGTCACAGGCGAGCTTTCTGGCGGGCTCCTGATGTAAGGCGAGTGATCTGAACACAAATACTCTTATCTCGCTGAAATCTTGACGGATTTACAAATGGTTTGGTTTCTTACCAACGTTTTTAACGTGGCTATAATTCTGGATGCTTAAAAAAAATTATGAATAATTATTCATAAGTATGCATTGTCATAACTACAGTTTATAACGAACCAAACAGTTTGAAAATCGGTAGAAAATTTAGCAAGTTATGGTTATTTAAAAAGTGCAAGCACCATTAAAACACAATGTTACGAGTGAGTGAGCTGATTGTGACAAAATGGCCGCCAGGTGTGGACGTCGACCTCCATTGGCCAGCAGCGCGGACGAGACATCTAGCCTTTATTATGTATATCTATGGTTTCAACACACTACTAACTAACTCAACCAGGCCTCGCCGCTTTATTCTACGTATGAATTATTATAATGAGGAATATTGTGACGTGTTGGTTCCTGAGACTACAATGGAGGCGTTTCAGGAGTTCAGAAACACTGACACTGATATTATAGAGAAGAACTCCCTTCATGCAGCAACATTACAGACAGTGTTGGGGGTAACGCATTACAAGTAACTTGAGTTACGTAATAATATTACTTTTTCCAAGTAACTAGTAAAGTAACGCATTACTTTTCAAATTTACAACAAAATATCTGAGTTACTTTTTCACATTAATTTGACTGACAGCTCTCCTGCCCCCATGTTGAGAAAAATAAGTGCAGAGGCGTGTGTGTGTGAACATGATGGTTATTGTAGTTCTAGACTAAATATGAGCATTTATTCATCTCACTTGCACAATAAAGATTCTGTCCTCCTCAAAATGAATAAAATCAAATGCAAAATCAGAGTACTATGCAAACCTCAAATAATTAAATGTTAAATAAAACAACTATTATTATGCATAATCTACCTTTATATTTAATTAAATGTCTTGCTGCTGACCTTTGATGATGAAAATTACTAGATTTTGTTTTTATTGGTAAAACTTCTCTCCTGCATCCTATTCTACCATTATCCAGAGCTGCGCCCTCTACTGTTCATGCGGGAATTTGCATTTTTACTTATTATTTCAATTTTGGTATGAAGAGGTCTTTACCGTTGCACAAAAATATAACTTTTTTTGTTATAAAAAACAAAAAACAAAAACAAGCCCAGCCCAGGTGAGAAAAAGTAACGCAAAAGTAACGTAACGCATTACTTTTCTTAAAAAGTAACGCAAAAGTAACTCAATTAGTTACTTTTTAAGGGAGTAACGTAATATTGTAATGCATTACTTTTCTTAAAAAGTAACTAAGTAACTCAATTAGTTACTTTTTAAGGGAGTAACGCAATATTGTAATGCATTACTTTTCTTAAAAAGTAAGTCAATTAGTTACTTTTTAAGGGAGTAACGCAATATTGTAATGCATTACTTTTCTTAAAAAGTAACTAAGTAACTCAATTAGTTACTTTTTAAGGGAGTAACGCAATATTGTAATGCATTACTTTTCTTAAAAAGTAACTAAGTAACTCAATTAGTTACTTTTTAAGGGAGTAACGCAATATTGTAATGCATTACTTTTCTTAAAAAGTAACTAAGTAACTCAATTAGTTACTTTTTAAGGGAGTAACGCAATATTGTAATGCATTACTTTTCTTAAAAAGTAACTAAGTAACTCAATTAGTTACTTTTTAAGGGAGTAACGCAATATTGTAATGCATTACTTTTCTTAAAAAGTAACTCAATTAGTTACTTTTTAAGGGAGTAACGCAATATTGTAATGCATTACTTTTCTTAAAAAGTAACTAAGTAAATCAATTAGTTACTTTTTAAGGGAGTAACGCAATATTGTAATGCATTACTTTTCAAAGTAACTTTCCCCAACACTGCTTACAGAAAGATGAACACGTAACAAAACCATAATAGGTCCTCTTTAGCACAATGCACCAATGAGAGGTGTGACATGTTGGGCCTTGTCGAGTTTATCTCGAAGCTAAATGTCAGGAGTGGCCCAGCCCCCTAAACCCAGAGCGAGTGTGTGACAGCGAGAGAAAGCTTCATGCGACTGCAGTGTCAGCACTACAGCCTTTGTGCAAAACAATGGTGAAGCTTGTTTTCCTTAACGCCGCACAGGGCCATGTGACGAAGGCTCGCTCAGGGGGCTGTGGCATCCAGACATTTGTTTGTCACAGCAAAGGCTCACAACACGGCAAACACATGCATGCATGTCACAGACACACACACACACACTCGCCCACGCGCATACACACACACACACGCTGTGGAATCCTCCACTGATTTAATAATCACACTGAACAACTTCTGTATAAGCCTTACAGTAGATTGTCAAGTTGCCCTTTGGAGTGATATATACTGCATTTTTTAATACTTTTTCTATTCAGCAAGGATGTATTGCATAACATTACAAAATATTTAGATTCCAAATAAATGCTTTTTAACTTTATAGTCAAAGAATCCTGAAATAAATCAGAGTTTCCACTAAAATATGAAGCAGCACAACAGTTTTCAACATCGATAATACTCATGAATGTGTCTTAAGCATCAAATCATCATATTAGAATGATTTGTGAAGGATCATGTGACACTAAAGACGATGATAAATTCAGCTTTGATCACAGGAATAAATTACACTTTACTATATACTCACACAGAGAACAGATGTTTTACATTATAATAATATTTCACTGTTTTTACAGTATTTTTGATCTAATAAATGCACCCTTTTGGAGTAATAATGCTGAAAATTCAGCTTTGCACCCCAGGAATAAATTACATCTTAAAAGAGATAAGATTATAAGAGAGATTATATTATTAAGAGAGTGTATTATTTCACAATATTACTGTATTTTTGCTCAAATAAATGCATTCTTGGTGATCATCAAAAACATATATTTTCTTTATAGAAACATAAAATGAGGTAGAATGCATGAGCTGTTCATTTCCATATAGTAAACAGACATGGGGATTTTTAATGCCAAGCTCCAAAAAATGCACCGTAAAGACATTTTAAATCCTCTGAACCTATTTTGTATGAGAAACCAACCCAAAAAAGTTATTAACTGAAGATACACAAAATAATGTTTTTTTTAAGCAATTACCTCCTCAAATTTCTCTGTTCATCACACTTACAATGACTTTAAGGTTGTGAGTAAAGATTCACTCTAAAAAAATTAAAATAAAATAAAAAGGTTCTATATGGCACCAAAAATGGTTCTTGGCTCGTAATCATAGGGGAACCTTTTTTAGTGGTATATAGCACCAATTTTGGTCCTTCAGAGGTGCTATATAGCACCTTAGTCAAAGAACCAGTGAAGAACCTCTGAAGAACTATATATGGTGCTATATAGCACTAAGAAAGGTTCCCCTATGATTACGAGCCAAAAACCATTTTTGGTGCTATATAGAACCTTTTTTTTAGTGTGTTATTGGAGTATGTTTTATAAGATAATACCAGTTAGCTTCTAGTCAGAATATGAGTCTGCTCCTGCTCCATTGGGCTGTGATTATGGGGTGTTTCAACCGAACGAGGAAAGAAAATGAGAGTAAAGCGTTTCTGCAGAATAAAACTGGAAACCGAGGGGAACGCGGATATGATGTCATCGACAGGCCACGCCCTCACACGTCCCGGTTCCTCGGTTAAAATAGCATCGCATGATTTTCAAATAGTTGGAAACATTTGGGATATTGTAAGTACTTAACAAAATATATAACACTGGCCACTTACCAATCATCATTTTTGAGAGAAATAGTAAAGGTGAATGCATATACAAAGTTCTCCGTTTAGTAAACAAACTCAACCCAAGCGCTCTTTGGGGACGTGATGACGTTACTGTTGATCATCGGTCCATCATTGTATAAAGCCCGCGCTGATGATTTGATTGGTCCGCTCTGGTTTAAGCACAACGGATGAAGTCCAGACCGAACTTCCAGACCTCAAATGTTGTGGGCGGGGCTAAGTTCAGTCTTTCTACTCGAAAATATCATGTTTAATTCAATGTGTTGTGCCATTTCTTAGAAGATAATTGTACAATTTCTTCTTTTTTTTTCTCAGTGTATGGCTTCAAAAGAATTTGGCATTATAAAAAATTGTCCACTTTTGTTGCAGGTGTTCCACTAAACATTTTTTGGGTGAACAATCTCTTTAAACGGTCCGGTTGGTTTAAGAATTCCTACAGAAATGGATGACAAGCACATCATCAGAGAGAGAGAAACTTCCGGACTCTGGATCCACCGCAGGACGCCTTATAGGGCCAGAGCAAAGAGAGAGAGAGAGAGAGAGAGAGAGAGAGAGAGAGAGCGAGAGCTGAAAGAGAAGGAGAAGTGAACAGACACAATGGAGATGGGAGAGGACGGTGAAGGGTGAGTATGTGTCCCAATCAGTGAGCAAAATAAAACCGCAACGTGCAAGTTTGTAGTCGGGCTGTTGGGTTTGGCGTGAAGAGGGATCAACAACGGCACACAAAACAAAAATGGCACTCACTCCAATAACAAGACACCAGGAAACACAACAAAAGGTGAAAACAAACCAAAAAATGATCAAAAAACACAAGCTCCAGCAATAAAAAACGTGAGGAAAATAAAAGGAAGCAGACTTTGCTCCGTGGCAAAGTCATCACTCCTCCACAACACGGAAACTCAACACCCCAAAACCAGCCTTTTTTCCAGTCAAATTAAAAAAATGCACACAGTTAAGCTATCAACACCACTTCATAACGGTAAAAAGGCACACACAGCTCTATGTACTATTAAAAAAAGTGAAAGTCCAAACCAAAATAAAACCAACATGCATCTGTAATCACCATTTTCAACCGTGTGTGTTTGAGTCTACAGGTACTGTAGCTACAGATCTGCACAAAGCTCTCAGAGCTATTCCTCAAACCACCCGTTATCTTAACCCAAATCGAGCCTGTCGGACCAGAGAAAGATAGACAACAACATTGAGTCAGGCTGTGATGTCCAACTCACACACTGTACACGCAACACACATTTACACACTCTCTCTCGCTCTCTCAACATCAAAAAATTTAATACGATTCAGAAATGGCTGTCTATGCATTCAAATACATTTTGTCAAAGCCTCCGAGATGTCATAATCTGGTCCTAAACCTTCAACACATGCACATGTAACTCACCCATAAGGTCTTTGGATGAAAGCTGGGTGAATCTGAGGGACGCCGAAGGTGAAACCTGCACACAAACGCATTAAACCGCATGTTATTGCTGCTCTCGGACTACTAATATTATGTAATCTACACTGAAAAAAATGGTGCTTTATGGCACTGAAAGTGGTTCTTGGCTCGTAATCATATGGGAACCACTTTAAGTGCTGTATAGCACCAAATCTTGGAGCTTCAGTGGTTCTTCAACGCTATATAGCACCGCTGCCATATACAGAACCTGTTAAGATATGGTGCTATATGGCACTAAAAGTGGTTCCCCTATGATTACGAGCCAATAACCACTTTCAGTGCCATATAGCACTATTTTTTTTTTTTTAGAGTGTAGGGCCCTATGAAATCCGTTTTTTTTTTTTTACAAATTCTGTTATATATTTTGAATGGTTAAATTAAATTTTAGTAATCAAAAAGCATGTCTAATTAATTTAAATCATGTAACTTCTACAATTTAAAAACAAAGTAAAAAACATTAAAACAAATTAGGGCCTTGTTCATTTTTATTTTTTTATATATATATTTTTTTCTGTTTTAAGTTTTATAGGATTCTATTTTAATGGTTTAAATAGATTTTAATAATCAAAAAGCATGTCTAATTAATTTAATCTTAAAAACAAACCACCACATGTAATTATTTTACCACCAAATTTTATTATTTTTTCATTTCTTTCAGAAATCATTTGTTGTGCATTTAAATTTTCCTGGCAATCAATGCATAAAACATTCATTTATCTTTTAATCGTATGAAATTAAACTTTTTGTCAAACAAAGTGCTGCACAACTGAGATTTAATGATATTTAATGTTTAAAAAAATAAAGCTTTAATAAATTAAATTTAATAGTGCTTTCAAAACGATTAATCGCGATTAATCGCGTCCAAGTAAAAATTGTGTGTACTGTGTATAATTATTATGTATAATTGAATACACACACACACGTATATATATGTAAGAAAATTGTGTTATATTTATATATAGATTTTTATATTTATATATACTATAAATTATATAAATATATAGTATGCAAATATTTCTTAAATATATACATGCATGTGTGTGTATTCAGATATACAGAATTAAACAGCACACACATATATTATGTGATTAATCGATTTGACAGCACTATTAAATGCATGTTATTTATTATTATTAGTGTTAGTATTATTAATACAGACGTGGCTAAATTCTACTGTACAACCGTAATATATCTCGGTCTCAATTTCTTCATGTTAAACAGGACTTTAATTTTGACGGGTTGCCATGAAGACCTTTGAGTCTTTGTGTGTTTATGATTTGAAGTGACTCTGGAGATGTAGTTCATGCATTCATCCTCATATAGTGAGGTCGGTAGAGGCTGAAAACACCACGTGTGTGTGTGTGTGTGTGTGTGTGTGTGTGTGTGTGTGTGTGTGTGTGTGTGTGTGCGCTATTCATTCACACACAGACACGCAGATCATGCAGGATTCATATTTAAATAGTATTTTTGCGTTTTGATATTGATAAATTAGAAATTAGGGCCTTATGATTTTTTTTTTTTTTCTGTTTTAAGTTTTCTGGATTCCATTTTAATGGTTTAAATACATTTTAATAATCAAAAAGCATGTCTAATTAACTTAATTTTAAAAACAAAACACCACATGTAATTATTTTACCACCAAATTGTATTATTATTTTCATTTCTTTCAGAAATCATTTGTTTTGTATGTAATTTTTTCTGGCAATCAATGCATACAAAATTCATTTATCTTTTAATCGTATTAAATTAAACTTTTTGCCAAACAAAGTGCTGCACAACAGAGATTTAATGTGACTGATTATTCCTTAAAAAATTAACCTTTAATAAATTAAATTTAATAGTGCGGCCAAAATGATTAATCACGTCCAAAATATTATGTATATTTGAATACACACACACACGCGTATATATTTAAGAAAAAGTGTTATATTTATATATAAATATTTATTTTTAAATATAATATAAATTATATAAATATATATGCAAATATTTATTAAATATATACATGCATGTGTGTGTGTATTCAAATATACATAATTAAACAGCACACACACATTTGCGATTAATCCATTTGACAGCACTATTAAATGCATGATATTTATCATTATTAGTATTATTATTATTACAGACGTGGCTAAATTCTACTGTACAACCGTAATATTTTTCGGTCTCAATTTCTTCAAGTTAAACAGGACTTTAATTTTGACGGGTTGCCATGAAGACCTTTGAGTCTTTGTGTGTTTATGATATGGTGATTTTTTTTTTCTAAAAAAAAAAATGAAGTGACTCTGGAGATGAAGTTCATGCATTCATCCTCATATAGTGAGGTCAGTAGAGGCTGAAAACACCATGTGTGTGTGTGTGTGTGTGTGTGTGTGTGTGTGTGTGTGTGTGTGTGTGTGTGTGTGTGTGTGTGTGTGTCTACGCCATTCATTCACACACAGACACGTAGAACATGCAAGATTCATATTTAAATAGTATTTTTGCAGTTTGATATTCCACGTTATACAGTAAATTCTGTTTTTATGAAATCATAGGGCCCTAATAATCCCAACTACACCTGCTAAAGATGACTTTAGGTGAAGTTAAACATCACAACTACTGAGTTTGCGGAGTCTGTGCATGCATGAAGTACAGTTAATCACATCTATAATCCCCTTTACAGTCAGTTTACAATTAATTAAGCAATGAAAACCTTGGGTAAACATCAGTGCATGTACAAACAAGGTAAAGTGCTGGAGCATAAATGCATCTGCAGTTTATTGGGAGTCACTGTGTCAATATGTAAAAGAGCAACGGCACTGTGTGTGCAATGGCTTCCACTCATGAATATTATTTTCATGTCTCACCTGGCTGCATCACCCGTGGCTTGGCTCCGAGATAAGCCAGGTTAACATTGGCCTTCCTGCCGTCAATGATGGGGTTGGGGTCCTTACAGGCTCTATCTGCAGCGGAGCGGTCCCCCATAGTCACCTACATCGAAAAGCAGAAGTGTGGAGCATGAGACACACACACACACACTTAACAACAAATGCAAGGCTAATTCTGGTAACAAACACAAACCCATGCGTCAATTCCCCTATTTGGTTGCATTGCAGACATCACGTTAATCATGACCTCTGGCCCAAATCAGGCTTTAAACACAAGATGGAGTGTATTATTTGGTGCATATTCATATTTTGGGATATCTAGGTAACAAACTAATCAAGACAGAGGTCACTTAAGCATAAACGCATGCAAAGGGCTTGTGTTGTGAAATCGACCAAGTTCTGCTGTCAAAACTTTACAAGTTGGCTTGTTTACTCAAGTCTTATCATCAGGGTGCTTCTAGTCAAACTCGACAGCTGAGCCAACAAGAGCCTGATTAAGTCTTCATTTGTGCACTTTAAACTACTATTCTCAGCCACTATAAACAATACGCGCGGCTTGACTTTATACTCCGTGTGTTTTATATTTAAAGGGGACGTACACGCCAAAAAAAAAGTTACACACATGTTGCTCCAAATTTGCTTGACCTCTTTCGTATGTGTAACACGAGATCAAATGTTAAGCGAAATGACAGTCGCACGTTTATTTATTTTTTTCGCCATATAATGAAAGTGAATGAGGACTGGAAAATAAGATCGTTTCGACAGAACATGAGGTGGGTGAGTAAACGAAACTTTCTTTTTTTTTTTTTTTTTTTTGAGTGAACCGTCCCCCTTTCACAGCACAGGTTTCAATATCAGCCAGTAAAAGAAATGCATTTTTAAAAGGTTCACAAACATTTCTCGGCTTCGTTAGATCTGATGAGTTGCCCTTTAAATGTGTTGTGTCACGGTGTTTACGTTTGACAGCCTGCAACAACTTCATACTTACAAATCCATAACCCCTGGACTTCCCGGTCTGTCTGTCGGTAATCACCACAGCCTCTTCAATTTCGCCAAACACTTCAAAATATTTCCTTAGACTGGAATCCGTCGTATGATACGGAAGACCACCGACAAATATCTTGGTGTAAGTGGTGTCCTTTTGGGTGGTATGCATCCTCACAAAAATGCTCTCAAGTGCAAAAAATAAAATAAAATAAAAAGCAAGGACGATAGTGCAATTTAGGCTTTTATAATGACAGCACCGCTGCTTTAAAACACTAGAAGTTACAAAAAGCGACTGCTGTGGAGTGTAAAACGCACGCGCGCAGATGGGTGTAATGTCAGAGGTAGATGAATGTGGAGCGGATTGAGCCAAGGATCATCAGGTGGGTCGAACTCCTCTTCCAAACTGACGTGACTTCTTAAAAGTGCGTGTGACCCATTCCTAAAAGCAGCCGGTTAAACCACACCCAGAGCGCTTTGAGGGAGGTACGAGCGCGCGACCCCACGCCCAACGCACGCGCTGCGCAACAGCTGGACGGCGCACAACGGGCATCTGTGTGCCTTTGTTCGAGAACTGTAGACATTTCATACTACAGTTGTTGTTTCTGTGAATGCATGTGCGGTTGTGTGTGACAGACTGAAAGAAAAGCTCCAAACGCGCGAAAAAAGCGCACTAAGATGATTTAATGCTGGCCAAGCTGCATGGTGGAGCTGGCCCACTAACCACCTTATGCTGGGTTAACGTGGTATTAGCTGGCAGAACCTCTAGATTTAAAGGATTCGATCACTTCAAAATGAAGATTTCCTGATTGTTTACTCGCATCTCATCCAAGATGTTCATGTCTTTCTTTCTTCAGTAGAAAAGAAATTACGTTTTTTGAGGAAAACATTCCAGGATTTTTCTGCACAAAATGGACTTCAATGGGAACCAACGGCTGAAGGTCCAAATCAATGCAGTTTCAGAGGCTCTGACCGATCCCACACGAGGATCTGATCTACACTCCAAAAAAACTCTTAAAAACAACCCAAGTTGGGTTGAAAATGGACTAACCCAGTGAATGGGTTGTTTTAACCCAGCGATTGGGTTGTTTTAAGCAAACATTTAACCCAGTGGTCAGAGCTTCTGAAGCCCTTCATTTGAAACTGCATTGATTTGGACCTTCAACCCATTCACTGGATTAAAGCAACCCATTCACTGGATTAAAGCAACCCAATTGCTGGGTTAAAACAACCCATTCACTGGGTTAAAACAACCCAATTGCTGGGTTAAAACAACCCATTCACTGGATTAAAACAACCCAAACGCTGGGTTAAAACAACCCAATTGCTGGGTTAAAATAACCCATTCACTGGATTAAAACAACCCAATTGCTGGGTTAAAACAACCCATTCACTGGGTTAAAACAACCCAATTGCTGGGTTAAAACAACCCATTCACTGGGTTAAAACAACCCAATTGCTGGGTTAAAACAACCCATTCACTGGATTAAAACAACCCAAACGCTGGGTTAAAACAACCCAATTGCTGGGTTAAAATAACCCATTCACTGGATTAAAACAACCCAAATGCTGGGTTAAAACGACCCATTCACTGGGTTAAAACAACCCAATTGCTGGGTTAAAACAACCCATTCACTGGATTAAAACAACCCAAACGCTGGGTTAAAACAACCCAATTGCTGGGTTAAAATAACCCATTCACTGGATTAAAATAACCCATTCACTGGATTAAAACAACCCAAATGCTGGGTTAAAACAACCCATTCACTGGGTTAAAACAACCCAATTGCTGGGTTAAAACAACCCATTCACTGGATTAAAACAACCCAAACGCTGGGTTAAAACGACCCATTCACTGGATTAAAACAACCCAAACGCTGGGTTAAAACAACCCAATTGCTGGGTTAAAACAACCCATTCACTGGATTAAAACAACCCAAACGCTGGGTTAAAACGACCCATTCACTGGGTTAAAACAACCCAATTGCTGGGTTAAAACAACCCATTCACTGGGTTAAAACAACCCAAACTCTGGGTTAAAACAACCCAATTGCTGGGTTAAAATAACCCATTCACTGGATTAAAACAACCCAATTGCTGGGTTAAAACAACCCATTCACTGGGTTAAAACAACCCAAACTCTGGGTTAAAACAACCCAATTGCTGGGTTAAAACAACCCATTCACTGGATTAAAACAACCCAAACGCTGGGTTAAAACAACCCATTCACTGGGTTAAAACAACCCAATTGCTGGGTTAAAACAACCCATTCACTGGATTAAAACAACCCAAACGCTGGGTTAAAACGACCTATTCACTGGGTTAAAACAACCCAATTGCTGGGTTAAAACAACCCATTCACTGGATTAAAACAACCCAAACGCTGGGTTAAAACGACCCATTCACTGGGTTAAAACAACCCAAATGCTGGGTTAAAACGACCCATTCACTGGGTTAAAACAACCCAATTGCTGGGTTAAAACAACCCATTCACTGGATTAAAACAACCCAATTGCTGGGTTAAAACAACCCATTCACTGGATTAAAACAACCCAAATGCTGGGTTAAAACAACCCAATTGCTGGGTTAAAACAACCCATTCACTGGATTAAAACAACCCAAACGCTGGGTTAAAACGACCCATTCACTGGGTTAAAACAACCCAATTGCTGGGTTAAAACAACCCATTCACTGGGTTAAAACAACCCAAACTCTGGGTTAAAACAACCCAATTGCTGGGTTAAAATAACCCATTCACTGGATTAAAACAACCCAAATGCTGGGTTAAAACAACCCATTCACTGGGTTAAAACAACCCAATTGCTGGGTTAAAACAACCCATTCACTGGATTAAAACAACCCAAATGCTGGGTTAAAACGACCCATTCACTGGATTAAAACAACCCAAACGCTGGGTTAAAACAACCCAATTGCTGGGTTAAAACAACCCATTCACTGGATTAAAACAACCCAAACGCTGGGTTAAAACGACCCATTCACTGGGTTAAAACAACCCAATTGCTGGGTTAAAACAACCCATTCACTGGGTTAAAACAACCCAAACTCTGGGTTAAAACAACCCAATTGCTGGGTTAAAATAACCCATTCACTGGATTAAAACAACCCAATTGCTGGGTTAAAACAACCCATTCACTGGGTTAAAACAACCCAAACTCTGGGTTAAAACAACCCAATTGCTGGGTTAAAACAACCCATTCACTGGATTAAAACAACCCAAACGCTGGGTTAAAACAACCCATTCACTGGGTTAAAACAACCCAATTGCTGGGTTAAAACAACCCATTCACTGGATTAAAACAACCCAAACGCTGGGTTAAAACGACCTATTCACTGGGTTAAAACAACCCAATTGCTGGGTTAAAACAACCCATTCACTGGATTAAAACAACCCAAACGCTGGGTTAAAACGACCCATTCACTGGGTTAAAACAACCCAAATGCTGGGTTAAAACGACCCATTCACTGGGTTAAAACAACCCAATTGCTGGGTTAAAACAACCCATTCACTGGATTAAAACAACCCAAACGCTGGGTTAAAACGACCCATTCACTGGGTTAAAACAATCCAATTGCTGGGTTAAAACAACCCAAGTTGGGTTGAAAATGGACTAACTCAGTGAATGGGTCATTTTAACCCAGCGATTGGGTTGTTTTAAGCAAACATTTAATCCAGCGGTCAGAGACTCTGAAGCCCTTTTTTTGAAACTGCATTGATTTAGACCTTCAATCCATTCACTGGGTTAAAACAACCCAATTGCTGGGTTAAAACAACCCATTCACTGGATTAAAACAACCCAATTGCTTGGTTAAAACGACCCATTCACTGGATTAAAACAACCTAATTGCTGGGTTAAAACGACCCATTCACTGGCTTTAAACAACCCAATTGCTGGGTTAGTCCATTTTCAACCCAACTTGGGTTGTTTTAACCCAGTGAATGGGTCGTTTTAACCCAGCAATTGGGTCATTTTAACCCAGCAATTGGGTAATTTTAACCCAGCGATTGGGTGGTTTTAAGCAAACATTTAACCCAACCGCTGGGTTAAAATTACCCATCACTGGATTAAAACAACCCAACCGCTGGGTTAAAACGACCCATTCACTGGGTTAAAACAACCCAATTGCTGCGTCAGTCCATTTTCAACCCAACTTGGTTTGTTTTTAACCCAGAATTTTTTAGAGTGTAGACAAACCATCGGCCATTTACTAAAAAAAATAAACATTTACACTTTTTAACCACGAATGCTCGACTTCGGTGTTGTTCTTCTTCATGGTGTATGACGTCATAACGTCGGAAAGGTCACATGTTCTCCTCCAACTTTAAAATCGTCCGACAAACCTTTATTTGTGTAAAGGCCGTTTGATTTAGTCTTTGCACGTTCGTTTTAACTCTGGGTCGGTACTTCCACCGACGTCATGTGACCTTTCCGACGTGATGATGTCATATGCAGTGAAGAAGAACAACACCAAAGTCGAGCATTCGTGGTTAAAAACTATAAATGTTTATTTATTCTTAATAAAAGGTATTTATTTGGTCCTCTTTAGGCCTATAGTGTCGACAACACCAAACAAGGATTGACTTGATATGAATATCACATTTTGACTGATTTAACAATTAAAATATCGTATTATTATGTGAAAATCGGAGGATGGGCAAATGGCTGCATCGGGAACGTGACCTCGGGTGGGCAAGAGATCTTATGAATCTAGAGCAGAATATTTGGGTGGATTATGTTTATGATTCAAATGTTATAAGCACAATATCACACCTTTATGGCTCTGGCAGCCTCAGAGGAAACATCCTGTGTTGGGTCACTCTAGACGAGGCTCTCTGAAGTCAGTCCAGCGTGTGTTCTCAGATCTGGGCAGGTGTGTGTGTGTGTGTGTGTGTGTGTGTGTGTGTGTGTGTGTGTGTGTGTGTGTGTGTGTGAGTTCCTCAGAGAGCCACAGATGTGCTGGAGACTGAGGTGCTTCACTGAGAGCAGAGGCGGCGTCTGGACATGTTCCTGCGTCTCCAGAATATGAGCAGCATAAAACAATTCTGTGTAGTCGACAACTTTCATTTTTTGGGGGGTTTTTGTGTAGTTTATCAGAAACAGACACACTATCTATCTATCTATCTATCTATCTATCTATCTATCTATCTATCTATCTATCTATCTATCTATCTATCTATCTATCTATCTATCTATCTATCTATCTATCTATCTATCTATCTATCTATCTATCTATCTATCTATCTATCTATCTATCCATCCATCCACCCATCCATCCATCCATCCATCCATCCATCCATCTATCATCCATCCATCCATCCATTCACCCATCCATCCATCTATCATCCATCCATCTATCATCCATCCATCCATTCACCCATCCATCCATCCATCTATCATCCATCCATCCATCCATTCACCCATCCATCCATCTATCATCCATCCATCCATCCACCCATTCACCCATCCATCCATTCATCCATCCATCCATCTATCCATTCACCCATCCATCTATCTATCCATCATCCACCCATCCATCTATACACCCACCCCACCACCCATCCATCCATCCCTTCACCCATCCATCCATCTATCCAACCCACCCATCCATCCATCCATCCACCCACCCATCTATACACCCACCCCACCACCCATCCATCCCTTCACCCATCCACCCATCCATCTATCCAACCCACCCATCCATCCATCCATCCATCCATCCATCCATCCACCCACCCACCCATCCATCCATCTATACACCCGTCCCCCAACCATCCATCCATCCCTACACCCATCCATCTATCCATCCACCCAACCCACCCATCCATCCATCCATCCATCCATCCATCCACCCACCCACCCATCCATCCATCTATACACCCGTCCCCCAACCATCCATCCATCCCTACACCCATCCATCTATCCATCCACCCAACCCACCCATCCATCCATCCCTCCATCCATCCATCCATCCACCCACCCACCCACCCATCCATCCATCCATCCATCTATACACCCGTCCCCCCAACCATCCATCCATCCCTACACCCATCCATCTATCCATCCACCCAACCCACCCATCCATCCATCCATCCATCCATCCATCTATCCATCCATTCACCCATCCATCCATCCATCCATCCATCCATCCATCCATCCATCTATCTATCCATCCATTCACCCATCCATCCATTACATGCAAAATGGTTGAACAAGTTGTCATAAAATGTCAAGCATATTTCTGTACATTTCCATTAGACGTTCACATTTCTACTTTTGTTTTTCAGTTTTTTTTCTTTGTGCTATGCAGTGCTGTCTTTTCCT
>NC_137104.1:4330556-4338056 GCF_949357685.1 Gobio gobio
TTCAGGTCCTCCTCTCGCTCCTAAAAACACACTTTCCTTTAACAGATCTTACAGAAACTGACTATAATACAGCTCGTCTGGTGTTTACACACTCTTATTTTGATATAAGCATTTTTTTTCCCATTGTTATCCTTGTTTGTTTACGCCGTTGCCATAGCAACTCATTGCCCACACCTGTTCCTGGTTTCAGCAGTGTTTCCCATTGTCTGGATGTTACGTGTGCGCGTGTTTTCAGTTTTGTTTTTTAAGTTTAAATAAACTTGTTTGCTGAATGCACACACATGCATACAAACGCACACACATGCTCGCACACACGCACGCACACACACACACACACACACACACACACACACACACACACACACACACACACACGCCTGCATGCACGCATGCACGCACACAAACGCACACACATACACGCACACACACACGCTCGCACACACATGCACACACACATATACACGCCTGCATGCATGCACGCACACACGCACACACACACACACACACACACACACACATGTTTGTTTTTGTGAAATGTGAGGACATTCCATAGGCGTAATGGTTTTTTACCGTTTTATACCGTACAAACCGTATTTTCTATCTCCTTACACTGCCCCTAAACCTACCCATCACACACACACACACACACACACACACACACACACACACACACACACACACACACACACACACACACACACACACACACACACACACACACACACACACACACACACTGCCCCTAAACCTACCCATCACACACACACACACACACACACACACTGCCCCTGCCCCTAAACCTACCCATCACACACACACACACACACACACACACACACACACACACACACACACACACACACACACACACACACACACACACTGCCCCTAAACCTACCCATCACACACACACACACAAACACACACACTGCCCCTGCCCCTAAACCTACCCATCACACACACACACACACACACACACACACACACACACACACACACACACTGCCCCTAAACCTACCCATCACACACACACACACACACACACACACACACACACACACACACACACACACACACACTGCCCCTAAACCTACCCATCACACACACACACACACACACATACACACACACACTGCCCCTGCCCCTAAACCTACCCATCACACACACACACACACACACACACACCCACACACTGCCCCTAAACCTACCCATCACACACACACACACACACACACACACACACACACACACTGCCCCTGCCCCTAAACCTACCCATCACACACACACACACACACACACACACACATTCGCATACACACACACACGTGCACACACACACACACACACACACACACGTGCACATGCATATGCACGCACACACACACACACACATACACACACACCACAAACGCGCACGGACACACACACACACATACACACAAAAAACTGAAATGTACACACACTCATACACATACTCACATGCACACACACACGCACACAAATGCACACACACACACATGCACACACACAAATAGAAATACACACACACATGCACACACACACACAAACAGAAACACACACACACACACACTCACATACACGCATACACACACACACACACACACACACACACAAACTCTCACACATACACACACTTATACAAGCACACACACATACTCTCACGCACACACACCCACTCACACACACACTCTCTCACACACAAACACACTTATACACGCATACACACACATACTCTCTCTCTCTCACACACACACACACACACACACTCTCTCTCTCTCACACACACACACAAACACACACTTTTTCTTTTTCGATATTGCATAGAAGGGTTTAAGTATACTTTGTGTCTATCTATCTATCCATCCATCCATATATGGTGGTGTGTTAATAAGGCAAAATAAATATATAATTAAATATGAAATTAGTTGAATAGAAAGAAATATTAAAAGTATAAAAATAGATGTTTTGTCCAGTAACATGACAAAAGTGATGTCCAGAGGGAATATTTGATTTTAATGACCCTACAATTTCAACCAACCATCGAAAAAGAAGGAATATATATATATTAAATATCAAGGAAAAACAAACACTACATTTGGTGCACGGTATTTATCTGACATAATGATTTGGCAAAAATGCAGAGAACAGGTTCAGCTTTAATTTTATATGCAAAAAAGAAAATGCACAGAAAACCAAAAAAAAATTTGACTACAACATAATATATATTTATTTGGCATAAATATTTCATTGGCTCTCTTGTTTTTGCATGTATTCATAATTTCTTTGCACAATTGGTCAAAAATTAATGTCGCACAATTTGGCATGTTTCATTCATTCATTATCACAAATAAAACAATTGATTTCAAGCACAACTATGCAATATGCTTACAAAATTTTAATAATTTTTGAATAAAGGTTTAAGATGTCAATTTTCCTGGCCGGACATCACTTTTGGCCACTGCTGTAATTATTAATGTTAATATAATCTAATTTCAGGTGAACCACAAGCACTTTACAGCAAGATCAAATCCAGCAGTGAACTTTAGCGGCGTGATTAAAATGCATAACAGGAAGTGAATAATGCGTGTGATTTAGAGCTTCACCTTCCTCCTCTCCTCCACTTGTCTCATCTTCAGCTCAATCTCTTCTTTACTCGTGACGTCTTGTTCTTTGCGAGTTCTCAGAGACTCGAGTCGAGCGGGTGGTCTGCTCCTCGGCTTCTCAGCGCCGTCCATCTAACACACAACGTAAGGTTTGTCCCAGTGGAACTGATATTATCATGTAGCCTACACACACACACACACACACACTGTGTACTGTGTTAATAATGCTCTGTGTGTTGTGTTCCTGACTGAGACAAGATAGTTAGCCAGACTGTACTCTCTGTTTAGACCCAGATAACATTGGAGACGGCTTTGCTCTTTGGTTTGATGTTTCCAATGCTGCATATATGTCTCTTTCTCATGTTTCATTATTTCTTTGATTTTTGCATGTTTTACAGGAGCAGTGGTATACACTATATTCATCAGTTCTGACACCATTACACAAAGATGACTGTTCTGTGTTTGTAGGGCTTTAAAATGAAGATCATCTTCAGAACTTGAGTGTAGGTGGATCCAGAACTTCAAGGCTCTTTTTTTAATGGTTAGATGAAGGGGAAGTCGGCCTAGCTCCGCCCTGCATAAGTTGTTGGGTGTGTTTCTGTGGACGTGGAGGATGTTCCTACAGAACTCCACATGCAGACCTTCTACAGGGTGTTTGTCCCAGACCTTATGGCTGTAGTTAGTCGCTGGACCCCAGACCTCACTTCCATACAGTGCAATGGGCAGAATTACGCTATCAAAGATCTTTGTCCAGATTCTAATGGGGATGTTTATTTTAAATAATTTCATGCGTATGGCGTGCAGGGCTCTGCGGGCTTTTGCAAGTAATGTTTGAATTGCTAATTTGAAGTTTCCAGTGGGTGTTAAAACCAGACCAAGATAATTATAATGTAAAGTGTGTTGAATTGTGGTGTTGTTTACTGTAAATGTATGTTTATGTTCCAGATTTCTGGGTTTCTTCTGGAATATCATGACCTTGGATTTTTGGAAGTTGACTTCTAAGGACCAGTCCTGGCAGTATTTAGTTAAGATGTCTAGATTGTTCTGGAGACCTTCTGGTGTTTTAGACAGAATTAGTAAGTCGTCTGCATATAGTAAATATTTGACTTGTGTGTCGAACAGTTGTAGTCCTGGACTCTCTGATTGGTCCAGTAGATCTGCCAGTTCATTAATGTAAATGTTAAATAGAGTCGGGCTGAGGCAGCAGCCCTGTCTGACCCCTCGCTGTTGGGGAAAATATTCTGTTCTTTGTTGACCAATTTTTACTGCACATTTATTTTTGTTATACATGTTTTTAATTAAGTCATATGTTTTTCCCCCAATACCACTTTGAATGATTTTATAAAACAATCCTGTATGCCAAATGGAATCAAAAGCCTTCCTGAAATCGACGAAGCAAGCAAATATTTTTCCGTCTTTCTTTTGGTGTACGTGTTGGTTTATTAATGTGTGTAGTGTGTGAATATGATCAGTGGTTCGATGTTTGGGGAGAAAGCCAATTTGAGATTTGCTGATGACATTGTGCTGCTTTAAGAAAGATGAAATCCGAGAGTTGATTATAGAACAAAATACTTTTCCCAAACAGCTGGTTAGACAGATTCCTCTGTAGTTATTAGGATCTGTTTTATCTCCAATTTTACTTTTGCAAGTAAACTTTCGATCAACCGTCTTCCCTGTTCAATTTATGGAAAAAGTGTTGAAAGTTCCTCAGCCGATCGAAAGACTAACACGACCAGGTCATGACGTCACGAATGCATCTTGAGTTTCACTTTCAACTTTCGACACTTTTCCACGGAAGGCGCTCAGTCGAAAGTTTACTTGATAAAGTTTTAAATATGAATATTTTTCTTACACAAACGCATCGATTCGCTTCAGAAGGCCTTATTAACACCCCAGAGCGCGTGGAGCAGTTATATGATGGATAGATGCACTTTTTATGGACTTCAAAAACAGAGCAACTATGATTCCAATTCTAAAGCTTGGATTAGCCTGGACTTGTGTAATATAACTTTTATTCGTCTGAAAGAAGAATGTCAGGTACACCTCGGATGACTTGAGGGAGAGTAAATCATGGGATAATTTTCATTTTTGGGTGAACTATCCCTTTAATGTGAGAATCATAAGTATTATTGAACATGTTTAATATTTCAGTCGCTCACCATGATGTTGTAGGCTTCTCCACTGCTGCCCTGCTTCGGCTGAGCGGGAATGATTCCCTGGATGAGCAGCTGCTCCAGGATCTCCCTGGACTCGACTCTCTCTTCAGTTCCCTGGGCCAGTCCTGGACTCTGGGCTAGAGTTCACACACACACACACACACACACTGTTATAGACCAGCGGTTTCAGGAGTGAAGCCTCTTCAGTGTTGTCCTCTGACCTCTCAGCGGTGGGAGGAGTCGCGGGACAGATCCCGGGAGAAGGGCCGGCTCTCTCTCCTCCAGACTGACTCCGCTGTCTGTGGTCATCTTGGACACTGCGGAGTCGCCTCGGGCTCCCTGAGCCACAGAAAACCAGAACAAATCACACCAGATCAGGTGCTTATTAAACACTGAATGGGCTGAGGGTCTCTTAGCCCAGGGGTTTTCAAACTTTATGATGCCAAGGACCAGTGTTGGGGGAAACGCATTACAAGTAACTTGAGTTACGTAATAATATTACTTTTTCAAGTAACTAGTAAAGTAACGCATTACTTTTCAAATTTACAAAATATCTGAGTTACTTTTTCAAAAAAGTAACGCAAGTTACTTTTTCACATTTATTTGACTGACAGCTCTCCTGTCCTCATGTTGGGAAAAATAAGTGCAGAGGCGTGTGTGTAAACATGATGGTTATTGTAGTTCTAGACTAAATGTGAGCATTAACTCATCTCACTTGCACAATAAAGATTCTGTCCTCCTCAAAATGAATAAAATCAGTCAAATGCAAAATCAGAGTACTCAAACCTCAAATATATAAATGTTAAATAGAACAAATATTTTTATGCATTTAATCTACCTTTATTGACCAATGTCGTGCTGCTGACCTTTGATGATTCAGTTAAGCCATGAGCAAAAATTACTAGATTTTTTGTTTTTATTGGTAAAACGTTTTTCTCCTGCGTCCTATTCTTCCATTATCCAGAATGGCAGCACATTTATACCTCAGCCTGAGGCCTATTATTTCAATTTTGGTATGAAGAGGTCTTTACATTTGCACAAAAAAGGACTTTTTTTGCTATTAAAAAACAAAACTAAAAAGCAAGCCCAGCCCAGGTGAGAAAAAGTAACGCAAAAGTAACGCAAAAGTAACGTAACGCATTACTTTTCTTAAAAAGTAACTAAGTAACTCAATTAGTTACTTTTTAAGGGAGTAACGCAATATTGTAATGCATTACTTTTCAAAGTAACTTTCCCCAACACTGCCAAGGACCCCCAAATATGATGAACCTTTTATGAGGGACCCCCTTCCTAAAATATATTTTTTATGTATGGTAAAAACCTTTAAAATGTTCAACAGATAAATAGTAAGTGTGACATTATAAATACAACATATTGTTTCCTAAATGAAATTTGCTATACGTAATGTTGGAAGTTTAGACCATTTTCAATTCAAAATTATTTGTATAAGCAACTTTCACAATAATTTTATGTAAGCATCTTACGTACTGCGTTAAGAAAACTGCCTTAAAGGCACTTTTAAATAAACTTTTGCTGATAATTTACTCACCCCCATGTCATCCAAGATGTCCATGTCTTTCTTTCTGCAGTCGAAAAGAAATTAAGGTTTTGGATGAAAACAGTCCAGGATTTTTCTCCATATAATGGACTTCAATGGGCTCCAAACGGTTCAAGGTCCAAATGACAGTTTCAGTGCAGTTTCAAAGGGCTTTAAACGACACCAGACGATGAATAAGGGTCTGATCTAGACAAACCATCAGTTTCTGAGAGAAACCCAGCAGTATTTATGCTATTATTTTACCTCTTATCAGACGAGCGTCATCATCTCTGAGCTCAGCCATAACTTCCGCTAAGTGAGGTCAAATTAGATCGTGGTCATAGATATATCGATAGTAGATGCCTCATTCTACTGATCTGCAGTCACTAATGAGGCATCTACGTATACATCTATGACCACAATCTAATTTGACCTCACTCTCCGGAAGTTATGGCTGAGCTCAGAGACGATCACGCTCGTCTGATAAGAGCTAAAATAATAGCATAAATACTGCTGGGTTTCTGGCAGAAACTGATGGTTTGTCTAGATAAGACCCTTATTCATCATCTGGTGTCGTTTAAAGCCCTTTGAAGCTGCACTGAAACTGTCATTTGGACCTTGAACCGTTTGGAGCCCATTGAAGTCCATTATATGGAGAAAAACCCTGGACTGTTTTCATCAAAAACCTTAATTTCTTTTCGACTGCAGAAAGAAAGACATGGACATCTTGGATGACATGGGGGTGAGTAAATTATCAGCAAAAGTTTATTTAAAAGTGAACTAATCCTTCAGTGAGCGAGACAAAGGGGACTATAGTGAGAAAAACTCACTAGAAAGATACAATTCTGGAAAGTATGTATACGGCAAGAAAGCTGAGAAATATTTAGAATTGAAACATTTGGAATGTTTGGTAGACTTTATCCATTTTTGCTTTGTCTTTGTTTTTTTTTTTTTGTTTTTTTTTTCCTGGGGACCGCTTAGAAACTTCTGGAGGACCCCTGGGCGTCCCAGGACCCCAGTTTGAAAACCCCTGTCTTCGACTGGTTAAGCTGGTCTGTCACTGGTTTTAGAGGCGTGTGACTGGGATACAGCAGCTGAGACCAGCAAACCAGTGAGACCGAATGCATAAACTGCTTTTAAAAGTTTGTAATCTAAAATTCTTCTTCAAGACACACGTGCATTC
>NC_137104.1:4340556-4373056 GCF_949357685.1 Gobio gobio
TAATCAGTCACTCGTTTATTTCATTCAAATTTTAATTCATTAACTAGATATCAATTGGCATGTTTCTGAAATAAATAAAACGTAATAGGCCTGAAATATGTGTTCAAATGTGTAACCGATCAGCCATAATCATATTGTAGAAATTGCCCATAAAGGTGTTCAGCTTTGGAATAGCTTCCCTGATGAATTAAAAAAGGTTTATTCATTAATACAGTTTAAAATACTTTATAAAGGATTGGTAATTAAAAGATTATAGATTTATATAGGTTATAGATATATTGATAGTAGATGCCTCATTCTATTGATCCGTGCATTCGCTAATGAGGCATCTACGTATACATCTATGACCACGATCGATTTTGACCTCACTTGGCGGAAGTTATGGCTGAGCTCAGAGATGATCACGCTCGTCTGATAAGAGGTAAAATAATAGCATAAATACTGCTGGGTTTCTCTCAGAAACTGATGGTTTGTCTAGATCAGACCCTTATTCATCATCTGGTGTCGTTTAAAGCCCTTTGAAGCTGCACTGAAACTTTCATTTGGACCTTGAACCGTTTGGGTCCCATTGAAGTCCATTATATGGAGAAAAACCCTGGACTGTTTTCATCCAAAACCTTAATTTCTTTTCGACTGCAGAAAGAAAGACATGGACATCTTGGATGACATGGGGGTGAGTAAATGATCAGCAAACGTTTATTTAAAAGTGAACTAATCCTTTAAATGTTTCCAACACACAGAATATTTGTTTACAAAGCTTAATCAGTTTCCCTATGGTTAATGTACTGTGGATCCTTTGGCAGACTGGGAACCAGTTAGCTGTAATAATGGTAATCGCAAATTTATTCGTATAGCGCTTTTCACGATACATATCGTTTCAAAGCAGCTTCACAGAAAATGCATCTACAATTTAAATTGATTTGTAGATGTTATGCATTTCAGAAATGCACATATACAAGCACACAGATTAACTAACTATCTATTATTAATCAATATAATAACTACGGCACAGAATTAAGTGAAATAAGAATACATGTTGTTAATTAATAGGGTACACAGAGTGTATATAACCCAGCAAAGGGTTAATAAATGAAATCAACAAATCAAGCAGTGATCTAACTGTGTGATGTGTTGACTACATTTACTGGAAACTGAACGTTTAATGACGTACCGGTTATAAAACAATTGTCCGTGACTTGACAGATCATCATTATGTCACCTAGACACAAATACAAAGACACTGAGATATCATTTGGCACAATTATAGCTCTGGCTGACTATTAGTGCTGTTGACTACTCAGACTATTGCCATGACTGTATTAAAAGACGCCTTAATAAATACACATATATAAAACAATACATTACATTTTATACATATAATAATTTAATGCAAATATATAATTAATAACATGGCTAAATACATATAAATTGAATATAAAATGCATCTTTTTATTGGCACATTTATAGGGTTATAATAGTGTCAATACAGCTTTTTGAGGCATAAACTACACTCTAAAAAATGCTGGGTTAAAAATAACCCAAGTTGGGTTGAAAATGGACTAACCCAACAATTGGGTTGTTTTAAGCAAACATTTAACCCTACCATTGGGTTAAAACAACCCAATTGCTGGGTTAGTCCATTTTCATTTTGACACATTTAAACTTTAAATTAAATTTTGTAACCCAATGGTTGTGTTTGTCCATATTTTACACATTATTTCAATTTTTTTTAATTACATTTTGTAACCCAATGGTTGTGTTTGTCCATATTTGACATATTATTTCAAAATTTAAATTTAATTTTGTAACCCAATGGTTGTGTTTGTCCATATTTGACACATTATTTCAATTTTTTCATTAAATTGTGTAACCCAATGGTTATGTTTGTCCATATTTGACACATTATTTCAAATTTTAAATTTAATTTTGTAACCCAATGGTTGTGTTTGTCCATATTTGACACATTATTTAAACATTTAAATTAAATTTTGTAACCCAAGGTTGTGTTTGTCCATATTTGACACATTGTTTACATTTTTAAATTACATTTTGTAACCCAACGGTTGTGTTTGTCCATATTTGACACATTGTTTACATTTTTAAATTAAATTTTGTAACCCAACGGTTGTGTTTGTCCATATTTGACACATTTTTTACATTTTTAAATGATTTTTTAAATCCAACGATTGTGTTTATCCATATTTGACACATTGTTTACATTTTTAAATTACATTTTGTAACCCAACGGTTGTGTTTGTCCATATTTGACACATTATTTCAACATTTAAATTAAATTTTGTAACCCAATGGTTGTGTTTGTCCATATTTGACACATTGTTTACATTTTTAAATAAAATTTTGTAACCCAACGGTTGTGTTTGTCCATATTTGACACATTGTTTACATTTTTAAATTAAATTTTGTAACCCAATGGTTGTGTTTGTCCATATTTGACACATTGTTACATTTTTAAATGATTTTTTAAATCCAATGATTGTGTTTATCCATATTTGACACATTGTTTACATTTTTAAATTAAAATTTGTAACCCAATGGTTGTGTTTGTACATATTTGACACAATATTTCAAATTTTAAATAAAAATTTGTAACCCAATGGTTGTGTTTGTCCATATTTGACACATTATTTCAACATTTAAATTAAATTTTGTAACCCAATGGTTGTGTTTGTCCATATTTGACACATTGTTTATATTTTTTAATGATTTTTTAAATCCAACGATTGTGTTTATCCATATTTGACACATTGTTTCAATTTTTAAATACATTTTGTAACCCAACGGTTGTGTTTGTCCATATTTGACACATTATTTAAACATTTAAATTAAATTTTGTAACCCAATGGTTGTGTTTGTACATATTTGACACAATATTTCAAATTTTAAATAAAAATTTGTAACCCAATGGTTGTGTTTGTCCATATTTGGTCCGTGTAACGCTTCACAATTCAATTTTCAGACCATATAGTGCAAATGCAAAAATTAAAATATTGAAACAAACGTCCATTTTTTCCATTTTCTCGGTTACTTCATCAGTGGATTTTTGCCATCTTCTCTCCTTTTTTCAAATTTCCTTTTGCTAAATTATGACTTAAGAAATTATCTTTTGAATAAATTGAAATCTAACCGATTTTATTTTCCTTCTATTTTTTTCCCCAATTTACGTGGACTGTGCCATATAACGTTAGCGGGGGAAGGTCGCGGACTGTTTTACATCGTTTATGTAGGCTATAGCCTGCGTGCATGTTGAGAAGTAACTTATAGTTTAAAAGGCTAACACAGAGGACGCCATAGTTTTTATTGTTAATAACTGTGCTAAATGTAGAATTCAGGTCTGGCCATCGGGAGCAGCGGGCAAACCGGTGGCCTGGCTACTTATTTCGCCCGCTGCTTTGTATTTATCTATACTTATTTGTTAGTGCACGCACACACACATACACACACACACACACACTCACACACACACACACACACACACACACACACACACACACACACACACACACACACACACACACACACACACACACACACACACACACACACACACACACACACACCTACTTTATTATAGGCCTATTGATGCATGCCTCAATGTACCCGAATGATTTAAGGATTCGCCATTTGATAATTAACGGCTTGTAATGAACCGAGTTAATGACTGCTAAATTTAAGGGCACGAGAAGATGTGAGAAGCAGTATATTCAATGAAAAGTTCAATGTTGCCGTGGAAACGAAGAATGATGACCACTCAGTGAAAACAATAACATCGGCAAAGGAGTTTATTTAGGCCCAAATATGTTGTATGTTTGCATGTAGGCTAGGCTAAGATGTGAATAAAAGCTAACAAAAATTTGCCGAACTTTATAACTTTAACAAAATTATAAAGAAAGAAAAAGTGAAAGACAGTCACAGACATAGGCTACCAATTCAGATAGATTTTAAACATTAATAATAACTTCTAATACAAGAAGAAAAAGTGAAAAAAGAGAGAGAGCATTTTCTTGTGGTGCCCCCCTGAGCACTTGGTGCCCTATGCGCAGCGCGTGATGCGCGTAATGGGAGCGGCGGCACTGTGCATTTGTCACACTTCCATGTCTGAAAAGCAGAAGCAAGCTCAGCGTAAAATAGACTCTTCCGCTGCCTGTATCAGTGGCAGTGCCCATAGCACGAAAGTATCGTAATTTATTGATGTAGCCTGCAGTTCATAACAGCCACGGGTAACAGGTGCCATGGACCGCTCATGTTCGCATCAGTGGTATAACTTTAACCTAGAAATCATAGACCCTGGTGCACAAATATCATAACTATCTAAAATAGGCCTACTGCAATATATTGTATGTTATACTGTAATACATACAGTGAGGAAAATAAGTATTTGAACACCCTGCTATTTTGCAAGTTCTCCCACTTAGAAATCATGGAAGGGTCTGAAATTGTCATCGTAGGTGCATGTCCACTGTGAGAGACATAATCTAAAAAAAAAAAATCCAGAAATCACAATATATGATTTTTTTAACTATTTATTTGTATGATACAGCTGCAAATAAGTATTTGAACACCAGAGAAAATCAATGTTAATATTTGGTACAGTAGCCTTTGTTTGCAATTACAGAGGTCAAACGTTTCCTGTAGTTTTTCACCAGGTTTGCACTGCAGGAGGGTTTTTGGCCCACTCCTCCATACAGATCTTCTCTAGATCAGTCAGGTTTCTGGCCTGAGTTTGAGCTCCTCCAGAGATTGTCTATTGGGTTTAGGTCTGGAGACTGGCTAGGCCACGCCAGAACCTTGATATGCTTCTTACAGAGCCACTTTTTGGTTATCCTGGCTGTGTGCTTTGGGTCATTGTCATGTTGGAAGACCCAGCCTCGACCCATCTTCAATGCTCTAACTGAGGGAAGGAGGTTGTTCCCCAAAATCTCGCAATACATGGCCCCGGTCATCCTCTCCTCAATTCAGTGCAGTCGCCCTGTCCCATGTGCAGAAAAACACCCCCAAAGCATGATGCTACCCCCCCCCCCCCCATGCTTCACAGTAGGGATGGTGTTCTTGGGATGGTACTCATCATTCTTCTTCCTCCAAACACATTAAGTGGAATTATGACCAAAAAGTTCTATTTTGGTCTCATCTGACCACATGACTTTCTGCTATGACTGCTCTGGATCATCCAAATGGTCATTGGCAAACTTAAGACGGGCCTGGACATGTGCTGGTTTAAGCAGGGGAACCTTCCGTGCCATGCATGATTTCAAACCATGACGTCTTAGTGTATTACCAACAGTAACCTTGGAAACGGTGGTCCAGCTCTTTTCAGGTCATTGACCAGCTCCTCCCGTGTAGTACTGGGCTCATTTATCACCTTTCTTGGGATCATTGAGACCCCACGAGGTGAGATCTTGCATGGAGCCCCAGTCCGAGGGAGATTGACAGTCATGTTTAGCTTCTTCCATTTTCTAATGATTGCTCCAACAGTGGACCTTTTTTCACCAAGCTGCTTAGCAATTTCCCCGTAGCCCTTTCCAGCCTTGTGGAGGTGTACAATTTTGTCTCTAGCGTCTTTGGACAGCTCTTTGGTCTTGGCCATGTTAGTAGTTGGATTCTTACTGATTGTATGGGGTGGACAGGTGTCATTATGCAGCTAACGACCTCAAACAGGTGCATCTAATTTAGGATAATAAATGAAGTGGAGGTGGACATTTTAAAGGCAGACTAACAGGTCTTTGAGGGTCAGAATTCTAGCTGATAGACAGGTGTTCAAATACTTATTTGCAGCTGTATCATACAAATAAATAGTTAAAAAATCATATATTGTGATTTCTGGATTTTTTTTTTTAGATTATGTCTCACACAGTGGACATGCACCTACGATGACAATTTCAGACCCCTCCATGATTTCCAAGTGGGAGAACTTGCAAAATAGCAGGGTGTTCAAATACTTATTTTCCTCACTGTATATTCTAGAAAGAAAGACGCTTTCAGCCTTACTCAAAGGCCGCGGAAACATGGCCAGTGGGTTCTTTACGCAATCCATTCCCCGCATTCTTATTTTGCTTCTTATGTATTAAATATACAGGCCATTAGTTTATGAAACATTGATCAAAATTAAAATACAATTTATAGAAAAAGAAATTCACTTTAAAGAAATGATTTCTGCAAAACAACACTGAATAAAAATCATGTCTGACCCCACTCCTTGTCTCCAGACATATTGCACGTCTTATAGCCTATATCTTACTCATGCTGCTCACTTTTCATCATCAACATATGAAATTAAAACAATAATACAATAAGCTAATATTTAAACATATAGCCTAACTATGAATCTAAATAGGCTACGTTTGCATGTAGCCTACTCCACTCCAAACGCTTCAAAAATGTATTTTGTTTATTAACGCAAAGTTTTTAATTTCAAATTTAATTTCTAAATTCAGTTCATATTTCCAACAAACGAAATTCCGAGCCAAAATAACGAAGTGGTAAAAAAAACTGCAAAAATTAAAAATATTAAAGAATTTGCGTGCGCTTTTGTCGGCATGAGTAAGATAGGCTATAAGACACGCAATATGTCTGGAAACATGGAGTGGAGTCAGACATGATTTTTGTTGAGTGTTGTTTTGCAGAAATCATTTCTTTGAAGTGAATTTCGTTTTCTATCAATTGTATTTTAATTTTGATCAAGGTTCATCTAATTGCCTGTATATTTAATACATAAGAAGCAAACCAAGAACGCCGGGAATGGATTGACATGTGTAACGAACCCACTGGCCATGTTTCCGTGGCCTTTGAGTAGCCTAAGGCTGAAATAGCGTCTTTCTGTTTTTTTTTTTTGTTACTTATTTTTTATTTTGAATGTTCTTCAAATCTCCTTTTACATCAATTACTTGCACTCAGAAACAATATCCTTTACAGGGGATCATAACATTCACGCATCCTTACATGTATGATCAATTCCGCAGAAAAATATTTCCAAAAGTACAAGGAAAAGAAGAAATAAGAAATTATTAACAACATTTAAAATAAAATTTTTTAACAAACCAAACATCAACTTAAAACAAAACATGGGTTGTATTCAAGTTCCCCTGGCAAATATAACCAGTTAATTCTAATGGTCCTCCATCACCATCATTAATGGTGCCCATCTTTCAATAAAAAGTTCCCTCTGTAATCTCAATGAATATGTAATTTTTTCCATAGTGTAAATATTTCTCAAAATTGTTAGCCATTCAGCTTGGTTTGGTGGCTCACTCTTAAGCCATTTTATTGTAATTGCTTTCTTTGCTGCTATCAGTAATATCTGTAATAAATACATATTTTTCCTACTGTGTATCACAGCTGGTTTAATCCCTAGGATTGCTATCAGAGGGTCTCTTATCAGGTCAACATTCAGTACTTTATTAATATATGTAAAAATGGATTTCCAAAAGTTATCCAACAAAGGGCATTGCCAAAAAATATGTGAGTGAGTAGCCATTGTCTCTCCACACCCCCTCCAACACTGACTTGATTGATTCGGATTCATTTTAGCCACAACTTGTGGTGTTCTGAAAAATCTGTTATTTATTTTCCATTGAAATTCCTTCCAAAAATTGACGTTTGTGACTTTATGAGCCTGAGTACATACCTCCAACCAAACTTCTTCACTTATTTCGAGCCGTAGCTCCCTAGTCCACTTGTCTTTCACATAGAATGAATTATCTCTTGTCATTGAAGCAATGATTTTATAAACATTGCTTATTGGTTTCCTCATATGTTCTCCACCCTGAATTTTTTATAAATACCGTTCTAAAAGGGAGGGCTCTATTAATCTGTTCCAGTTTGGGTGTTTCAGAATGAAACTCCTTAATTGTAGGTACCTGAAAAAGTCTGTTCTTGGTAGTTTAAACTCTATTCTCAGTTGTTCAAATGATTTGAAGTTGTTATTACTAAATAATTGGTGTAATGAAGGTTCAAAAGTTTCCAGTTTTTGAATCCTGCGTCTTTCTGTTTTTAATACATTTTTTGAATATATGTCTTAATTACAGTAGGCCCATTATAGACAGTTATGATATTTGTGGCTGCACCGGGGTCCATCATTACTAGGTTAAAGTTACACGCTTATCATTAGTGATCCATGGCACCTGCTACCCATGGCTGTTATGAACTGCAGGCTTCAATCAATAAATTGCAACAATTTCGTGCTATGGGCACTGCTACTGATACAGGGAGCGGATGAGATTGTCAGGGTCCTGCCCTGTCAGTCTTGTCTGTCTTGTGTCTGTTCAATGTTTCTTTGTTTGTCTTGTGTCTGACCACATGGTTCTGTCTTTGTTTGTGTTGGCCATGTGCTCCTCTCGTCCCACCTCCTTGTTTCCCTTTACCACGCCCCCTTGTTTAGTCCTCTCTAGTCCTTGTTTGATTAATTGTGTTCACCTGATCCTCATGTGCTCTTCCCTTTTATATTGAGCTCATTTCCCTCTTGTCCTTGCTGGTTCGTTGTGTGCTTTTGTTGTATGCCTCGTGTCTAGCTAACCTTGTCCTGGTGATAGTAGTTTATCTCGTCTAGTATAGTTTTTGGTTACTTTTTTCCTATCCTTATTTTCTCTCTCTAGTTTCCTGCAACATTACAGATTTAGTTTCTAGTTCCAGTTATTTATTTTTAGTTTTTATTTATTTTGCCTTTTCTCTCTTTTGAGAAATCTTTCTTCTGTTTTCTGTTTTGGATTCTAGTTACTTTGTTGGCATTTATTCCTATTCTTAGTTTTTGCTTTTTGCTCATGTTTGTTTCTCTTGTTGTCTCGTCTTGAGTCTTGTGTGTTGTCTTGTGGTGTTTCCCGTCCTGCATCCTGTTCCACCCTGGTCACCCTGGACTCTCCTGGCCTGGCAACCAGTCTGGTTTCACAGCAAGTCACATCACCTACTGTCAAGCCTGGTTCCTCGAGCTGCTGCCTCGTCTCCATCATTGGCCATCCCATCCCTGCTGTCTCTACCCTGACCAGCCACTTCTCCCATTGTGTCCTGCCCCTATTGTTTGGACTTTGTTCCTGTCTCACCAGTCTTGTCCTGTGTCAAATATTGTTAATAAATTTCACCCCCTGCTCATTCTGCATCTGGGTCCTCACTCTCAGTATCCTGACAGAGATATTTTTCTGCTTTCAAACAAGTGTGACAAAGGCATGGGCTAAATACATTCTCTAATGTGGATACAGACATATATACACACATCACTATATAACACCTTATTAGGAGAAAATACGTCGTTTTAATGAGAAAAATGTTGTTTTAACGACAAAAGTTCTTGTTATTACGAGAAAATTGTTGTTTTTACGACATAAGATCTTGTTATTACGAGAAAAGATGTCGTTTTAACGACATAAGATTTTTTTTTAAATTTATACTTTGTTTTACCAGGGTAGTCACATTGAGACAGTAGTCTCTTTTTCATAAGATCTCGTTATCATGACATAATTGTGTGAAAAAAATAATATGTATGTGGCAGCAATGCGTCACCGTAATATTTACATAAGGCAAAATTTTTAAAATCTATCTGAATTGGTAGCCTATGTCTGTGACTGTCTTTTCACTTTTTCTTTCTTTATAATTTTGTTAAAGTTATAAAATTCAGCAAATTTCTGTTAGCTTTTATTCACATCTTAGCCTAGCCTACATGCATACATACAAAATATTTGGGCCTAAATAAACTCCTTTGCCGATGTTTTGACTTAGTGATCATCATCATTCTTCGTTTCCACGGCAACATTGAACTTTTCATTGAATATAGCCTACTGCTTCTCACATCTTCTCTTGCCCTTAAATTTAGCAGTCATTAACTCGGTTCATTACAAGCCAGCCGAGAATGATAGGCTTTGATATGCCTATGTATATGTAGGCTATATAATGATATGCTGCAAGTCAAGAGTAGCGGATTCATAATTTGTATCGGTTAATTATCAAATGGCGAGTCCTTAAATCATTCGGGTACATCGAGGCATGCATCAATACAATAAAGTAGGTGTGTGTGTGTGTGTGTGTATCAGTGATGCGCGGGTTGATCCAAAATGAGCGGGTGCCCGCGGCCACCCGCGGTTACCCGCGGTTACGAGTCATCCAAAAATATTTTTAATGATATTCGGGTCACGGTCGGTCGGATCGTCAATAAATCCTTATTTACCTTTTGAATGTTGAGCGTTATTAACTTTTGAATAAATGCTGACGCGGGACAAAATGCCCGATTTCCCAAAACGTTGAACTGACCAATGCCATTGTACCATTTTAATAGGCATAATAATTTAATAGCCATTTAATAAACGCATTTAAAGTCAGTTTTATGTATTTTCTGAGAGGGGGCGGGATTTTTGTTGGGAAAGTCGGGGGAGAGACGCACACTTCGATTAGACTGGATAAACACATGCAGCATCTTAATTGTTAAGAAAATTAAACGAAATAAATGAATAAATCAAGCCTGTATTACATAACACTAGGCTATATCATACAGCATTCAGAAAAATAACAGTTTGCGCTCCTAAGGGCTTTCACACTTTTCCAAATGTTTTCCAAATGTGGGCTGATGAATTCTTCAAGCCGGGTCGAAACATAAACATCGCGTTCATCAATAATATGCATCTGGAGCTGAAATGGAAAATGATGGGCCGCCTCAAGAACTGCCTGCTCTCGCTGCTGCACCTCTGAGCACACCACGTCAGGGCCTGAAACATTTTCTCAATGGCCCAATGAGCTACGATGAGCATTTACTACTTTTAAAAAATGCGGGTCAGGAAGCGGGTCGGGTACAATATTTTCTTCTTTTTTTTTTTGCGGTCCGAGTTGCGGGCGGGTTAGTTGAAAACATCGGTCGGGTGCGGGTTGTTTATACATTGACCCGCGCATCACTGGTGTGTATGTATGTGCATGCGTGCACGTGTGTGTGTATGTGTGTGTGCGTGCGTGCACTAATAACAAATAAGTAGGCCTATAGATAAATACAAAGCAGCGGGCGAAATAAGTAGCCAGGCCACCGGTTTGCCCGCTGCTCCCGATGGCCAGACCTGAATTCTACATTTAGCACAGTTATTAACAATAAAAACTATGGCGTCCTCTGTGTTAGCCTTTTAAACTATAAGTTACTTCTCAACATGCACGCAGGCTATAGCCTACATAAACGATGTAAAACAGTCCGCGACCTTCCCCCGCTAACGTTATATGGCACAGTCCACGTAAATTGGGGGAAAAAATAGAAGGAAAATAGAATTGGTTAGATTTCAATTTATTCAAAAGATAATTTCTTAAGTCATAATTTAGCAAAAGGAAATTTGAAAAAAGGAGAGAAAATGGCAAAAATCCACTGATGAAGTAGGCCTAACCGAGAAAATGGAAAAAATGGACGTTTGTTTCAATATTTTAATTTTTGCATTTGCACTATATGGTCTGAAAATTGAATTGTGAAGCGTTACACGGACCATATTTGACACATTGTTTACATTTTTAAATAAAATTTTGTAACCCAACGGTTGTGTTTGTCCATATTTGACACATTGTTTACATTTTTAAATGATTTTTTAAATCCAACGGTTGAGTTTGTCCAAATTTAACACATTATTTAGACATTTTAATTCACATTTTAATAACACACAAAAGTGAGTTAAAACAACCCAGCATTTTTAGTGACTGGATTCGATTGGATTTGGGTTTTAGATTCAGATCAGATTAAACTGATTTTAGACTGGATTGAATCAGATGAAGAACAAACAGAGCATTTCTAACGTGAACTTCTGAACTTCCCCATCATAAATCCGTCAGCAGTCAGGCCAGGAGATGGTGGTGTCGCTCATCTTTCCTCCAGCCAACACCCACGAGCCCAGAGCAACCCCGCCTGAAACAGAGCCCTGCAAATGGGAGAAGCTCTTATAGCCTCCTGCCTTTACCCAGCCAATGAAGTCAGTCGACTGAGATAGGGCGGTGAGAGCCACTCGACCCGCTCAACTCTGCTGAAGTTCGGTCAGAGGAAGCCGCAGCGCCGGCGGTGTGGATGAGACTCACCATGGCGCCCAGTCAGGGGTCCAGGATGCTCAGCAAAGATGATGCCAATTATAAACTTCACTTTCGGATGATTAACGAGCAACAAGTGGAGGATATCACCCTTGACTTCTTCTACAAACCGCACACCATTACTTTACTGTCGTTCACCGTCGTCAGCATAATGTACTTTGCGTTTACCAGGTGAGTAAACAGCACACCTGTCACAGCATCTCACCAGACAATCACTTATTTCAAGTTTTAAATGTTATGATGTTTTATTACAGTGTTGCCAAAGCAGTTCAGTGTGTGTGTAACAACTGCTTTTGGACGTAAAGTTATTTGAAATACTTAAAAATTACAATTTAAATGAGTTTATTTGATTGACACACAACCTAAGGGTCACAATTTTAAGCTTTTTTTTTATTTTTTTAACGCTGCTTATTTATTTAAACAAGTAATACAAATATGTATTGTTTTATTATTTCAATATTTGGACTGTCATTTTTTACTTTAAGTCACACAAAAACTCATCAAAAAAATTATTTTTTGTTCAGGAATTTTCACTGTATTTTTGAATGACTGTGTGATCATTTTTAATCTTGGTAAGATAATTTTTTTTTCCTGAAGAAAGACAAACATAAACAGTGCTGAAAGCCGAAGTATTAAATGTAATGGCTGTATATTTACTGAGTATGACAGAGGGGGGTCAAATTAAAGACAATTTTCAGAGATTTGGAGCCAGGCTTTGGTTTTTGACCTCTAAAAAATGTGTAAAATTGACTCATGGAGCCACATTAAGATCTCCATATCTCTGGGATCGAACCATCGAGGGCCTTTAAAATGGAGATCCCAAAAGAAAAGTTTACTAAGAACCAGAATCTAAGAGGATATTCAAATATCTTTAATACTTTTTGAGTTACGCGCATGCAAACTTGGCGCAAAAACACAAAAACTGCTTTTTTCCCATTTTTGAGCGATCACCGTTTGCATATAATGCAACGAAGATTGCCAAAGTCAACAGATTTTACTAATATACTTACCAATCTCTGTGTAGAAATAAAATAATGATGCTGCCATCTTTCTAAAGTCATTTTTACAACACTGTAATTTGGCTGCAAAGCGTTATTTTGACCCCCCTCTACAAAACAGTGGATACATCTGTGACATTTAATATTTGGGCTTTCTTCTTCATTTATGCATTTCTTTGACCCACTAGTGTCTCAGTGAGTCTAACACAACACTGGTCTATGTGATTCTCCATTCATTTGCCACGCCAGTGACATTGTGAAAGGTTGCGGTTTCATCTGATATGTTATCTGTACATCATGTTTTTCTTATGGCAGGGATGATGGTGATTCTGATAATAACCTGCGTGTGGGTTTCCTGCTGGTCGTGTCTTTCTTTCTTGTTATCAGTATTCTTACCTTCCCCAACGGTACAGTCATTCTTCAAATAGTCTTTAACTGAGTTCTTTCATTATTTACTCACCCTCATGTCTTTCTTTCTTCCATGGAACACAAATATTCACATCTCATTGAAATCTCAGGCTACTACTTAAACCTCTCTAAGTAAATCATACATATAGGAACGACTTTTAATATATTTGATTGCTACTTTTCCCCTTTTTCTTTAGGTCCTTTCACAAGACCACACCCTGCAATATGGCGCATGGTTTTTGGTGAGTGTTTTCCTTTGTGTTGACTTATCAGCAGCTCTGTTGACTCGACCTCCAATGCCTTGATTTATTGGCGTTTTTCTTTCAGGTCTCAGTGTCCTTTACTTCCTCTTCCTGGTGTTCCTCATCTTCCTGAACCTGGATCAGGTGAAGACGCTGTTGTATTGGCTCGACCCCAATCTGCGTTACGCCACACGAGAAGCAGATGTCATGGTGAGCTTTTTAATTGCGTTGTTTTTGCTATACCGTTTCCATGAGAGGCTGGACATGGGCTCAACAATGCTTAGGTAGGTGGGACGTGTCAAAGTCACATCCACATGGATGGAGAACCCAAGGTTTCCCAGCAGAACATTGCCCAAAGCATCACTGCCATCATTTTCTGTACAGCATTATGGGTAATGTAGTTTTTCGCCACGAATTCCACTGTTAAATGCGATTATTTTAAAAGCTAATAATGTGGGCTGACATCTTCAACAAAAGCCAACACCATCGATTAACAACCTCGTAGCTCACAGTAGGGCTGTCTTTAAAGGTTTATAAGTTATCGTTAAAAATCAATTTCCCTATGGAGAAAATGAATGGATTATGAATTACGTCCGGGCGGGACTGTTGTGCTCTAATGACTAAATAAAATAAACGAGTGTGTTCAATGCAGTGCTATGTTAGTTTTATTAATATTCTGAATTGGCTATTATTTTTAGTTTAATCTATTTAGGTTTAATTAATTTTTCCAGTTTTGGTACATTTTAGTGTTTATTTATTTCAAGTTAATAATTTTAGTACCGAGGCAACATTTCTAATTTTTTTTTTTTAAACTAATATTACAAATTTATTTCAGCTTTATTTCAATTAACAGAAATGTTTTTAAATGTTTAGTCCATGATTAATAACCCTAGTGTCATATAATCTGTGATTTCCTGCCTTTGTGTATGGCTCCATGACAATCGTATTCATTTGTATAATTAGACATACTTAGATTATGTCTGAGTTGTGTAGTTTAAAGCCCTCCCTTAAGAGCGTGTGTTTCTAATCCAGTGAGTTATGATGAGTTACTGTATAGAGATAATGCCAGCTTTCTGTAAGACGTTCAGCCAATAGGATTAGTTGGATCTCCGTCCATTGACTCCATGTCCTTCCCTGAAATCTGATTTGATGTTAAAGTTTTAACAAAGGGAAGAACAGCTTTGGTGTTTATTGTACAATCCTTTGACTTATTTATTTGAATCCCATTTTGTTCAGGAGTATGCGATAAACTGTCACGTGATCACATGGGAGCGAATCATGAGTCACTTTGACATCTTTGCCTTTGGCCATTTCTGGGGCTGGGCTATGAAAGCTCTGCTCATCCGCAGCTATGGCCTTTGCTGGACCATCAGCATCACATGGGAGCTCACAGAGGTAATGCACTTCATATAACTCCCATGAATACAGCCATTGCTGCTGATATGGCATTAAATCAAAAATTTTTTTAAAAAAATTCACTTTTATATATATTTAATTTTTAATGTCTGCATTATTTGATAAAAAAAATACTGTAATATTGTGAAACATTATTACAAATTAAAAATATAGCTGCAAGCAGCAATACCGGGGCCAAGCGCAACAGAAGCAAATAAGGAAACTAGCAGCAGACCGACTGAAAAAATGAGTGAAGACAATTTTAAAACCCTACATTAAAGCTACACTGTGTGATATTTTCCCCCATCTAGTGGTGAAAAGGTATATGACCATCCAGTGAATATTAGTTTCTGTTCCTCTCAATTCCGATTTTTGTTTTAACTTCTACGGTGGCCGATTTAGTCCAAGATTAACATGGCTTCCAGTTCGACCTCGTCCACATTCGACACGGTGCCATCGAGTGTTAAAACGCCAAAGGCGAAGCTTGAATTTACGGGTATGTCCCTCTTTGGCTAATGTACTTTCAAGATGGAGGAGCAACATGGCGACCGGCATTCGAACCCCTCACCCGTATGTGTTTTCAATGGCATATTATAAACTTACGAGAATACTTTATTACTTGAAAGAAGTAAATATACATTAATGAGCACATATATTTTTGAAAGAACTAAGTTTTTTTAGCTAAGAATAAACTAAAAAAGTTACACAGTGTAGCTTTAAAACATTGAGTTGTATAGAGCCAATGTCATTTTGTTTAATTATAGCGCCACCAAGAGGCACAATCCCACCATTTGTATATGTGTCCTCGGAGTGAGCCCATACATGTGTGTGTCAATTTTGGTGAAAATATCTAATTTCGTTTTGGAATTATAGACATTTATATGAAAAAGCACGTAATAAATGACTGACACCTGACTTTGATTGGATTTTACTGCCCCTTACTATCAATATTTTGACTTTTGGGCATTAGTGTTTAGCTATCGACCTATCTTTCCGAACTTCTGACGCTGGTTTCGTCTCAATGGGACTAGCGGTTTCGAAGATTTCAGCTAACGTTTTATAAACGCTAAATTACAACACTGCACAAACCGTAAGCCGAAACCTGGTAGTCTGGTATCGTTGGACTCCGCAACGATTCAGGAGACAAAAAAAGTTACTCCCATGAAAATAAGTCAATCACACCCAAAGTTATAAACATTTGGGGGGAAAAGTTCTCCACTAGGTGGCGCTGTAATCCGTGTATCATTCGTTCAGTCGATTTTTGATTTAATATTGAAAGTTGAAAAATGAGAAAACAGCTTGTTTTTCGTTTTTTCGTTTTTTTCTCAGAAAAACGAAAAACGAGATTTCGACTTGATTTTTCGTTTTTCGTTCAGAGGTAGAAAAATTAATAAACAGTTTGAATATTCGATTTCTGCACATGGGCGGGAATTATACGCCCCTTTCTGCTGATTGGTCAGCCGAAGATCAAACTATTCCGTCATCGGTTCTTCCTCGGTTCCGCACAGCAGAATAAAAGTCACGCGCTTCTGCAGCTGTACGGATTCTTAACGGGTTTATTGCAACTACATTTCATATTTTTCTCATCAAACAACCAGACTAACGAATGGCTCGACACAACCCGTCCCGGGGCAGAGCCCAGACAGGGCTTTCTTCTGTGTAGCCCAGCGGTTTTAGTCCAGGAAAGTGCAAGGGGTCCGCAAAATAATTTGCTATATCCTACCATATTTTCCGGATTGTAAAGTCACGTTTTTTTTATCATGAAACATGCCGTGATTTATTCCAAAGTGACTTATATAATGCATTTAACGTCAAATTTCGAAATGTTGACTTTTTAAAGTAGGCGCGTCCAGTATTCGCTGTAGCCTATTTTAGTTCATGTTGTGCGTTTTACATTTTACACGTTACTACATTTTGTAGTCATTTTAAATGTACACAAATAAAATAAATATTTTACTGTTTCGAATGAGGAAAAAATTAAGTGATAGCACCGGCGACTCGCTAGATCACATAACATATAAAAAGTTTGGTTTATTTTAATTTGTCTGTTGTACAGGCTGTGCAAGTCAGTACTTACTGTTATTCCAAACTCATATCTCTGCATGTGAAGATGCCGATTTAGCCTATGGGACTGGACTGGACTGAAATACGAAGCCTTCTTTACATAAATAGTATAATAGCATCCAAATGTTACATTGCAAATATGGAAACCGAATGAAAGATGCACGAGCGACGAGCCCACTGTCGATATGTTTCAATTCAAATAAATTAATTTAGGCTTGGTGTTTAAACTAAATTTTGTTTGTAATAAATGGCATAATATATAGACTATTTTATATAGGCTAGGCTTCTATGTATATTTTTATTATATGGCTAGGCCTACTTGTATTTTTCATTCTTGTTGTTTTCTGAATACCATTAATTTAAGGATTTGTCATACAGTGATGGGAAGTAAAATAGCCTACACATAAATAGCATAGCCTACGTGTTAATAGTGTTTATAATGTTAATGTTGTATTTTATTTACCGGTATTTTTCTGAATGTAGCCTATGCTATCCTATGTTTCTCTCTCAACATGACCCGGCGTGTGAATTACACTCGGTGCGACTTTTCTGGCAAATACGGTCAATTATAAAATATGCTTTATTATTACAAAATGCATACGATGCGTTAGGCTATACACTGTGTTAATTATCCCCACCCACATTTGGGCTTAATCACTGTAATGTCCTGTTCGCATTTGCTCTTTTTATTTAGGCCTATTTATTTTTTAAAGCGGATGCAAATATAGCCTATCGTAAGAAGAACATAATCCATATCCTATGCAACTCGTGCTATATATTCCAAGCGCTCTGAAGGTATAGTACTGGTTTGAGAAACAAACCGAAATGGCAAGTTATTACATGCTTTAATGAAAATCTTTTGGGATGAATTTTAATAAAACATAAATCATAAAAAAAGAAGAGTAGCCTATGTATTTTAATATCTCTGTTCTCCGGTTTTTCTGATAGATAGATATAGATATATATTTAATATTTACTTAACCAAGGTAGGCTGTGACAGTATACTGCCAGCTGATGCAAAGAGGTGAATAATATCTACACAGAAGAAAGCCCTGTCTGGGCTCTGCCCCGTCCCTTTATGGGTTGTGTCGAGCCATTCGTTAGTCTGGTTGTTTGATGAGAAAAATATGAAATGTAGTTGCAATAAACCCGTTAAGAATCCGTACAGCTGCAGAAGCGCGTGACTTTTATTCTGCTGTGCGGAACTGAGGAAGAACCGATGACGGAAAAGTTTGATCTTCGGCTGACCAATCAGCAGAAAGGGGCGTATAATTCCCGCCCACGTGTAGAAATCGAATATTTAAACTGTTTATTAATTTTTCTACCTCTGAACGAAAAACGAAAAATCAAGTCGAAATCCCTTTTTTGTTTTTCTGAAAAAATATTATATCAAAAATCGACTGAACGAATGATACACGGATTCGCTGTTCTCCACTAGGTGGCGCTGGTGACGAACTTCTCAGGCTCCTTCAGGGCATCGTGCTGATGACCCATGCCGAGTTTTGTAACAGTCCGTTCATATGTTCATAAAATACAGCATTTTAGCACATAATTCAAAATGGCCGACAGCCAAAATGGCCAATATGGTAAAAGTGGATATGAGTAGACTTATCATGACGTCCCGAATCTAAGGAGACCACTTTTATATGGCAAAAATAGCCATTTTTCGTATCTTCGGACCAGTAGGTGGCATGTTGCCTCAGGTGATGCTTGTGATGGCATGTACCAAGTTTGGTTTGAATACGATAAAGCGTTGCGGAGCTATAGCCTTAAGTGTATATTTGCAACCGCTACGTGAAATGTTTGTGCGTTTATCGAAAACGATTTGACGAATCAACTTGAATTCCTTAACTTTTTGTCGGCATGGTCTGACGATGATCCATTTTCGTGAAAATCAGAGCAACGGCCTAGGAAGAGTTCGCAAAAGTAGGTTTTTCGGTTAATAAAAAATTGCGGGAAAATTTTAATGATGGAAAATGACGTTATATGATGCAATCAAATCGGCTTGAGCCAAGGAATCAGAAGAAACAAGAATTATGTTTCTAGCCCTTATGGTTAAAAAGTTATTAGCATAAACATGAGTGCAACTTTGGACAGGTGGTGGCGCTAGAGAGATTGAGTTAGAGACTCATGATTTGCTGTAGTGACAGTTGGGACTATCCTCTATCTGTGTGCCAAATGTCATAACTTTTGTAACATTATAAATGTCTTTACTGTCACTTTTGACTAATTTAATGCATCCTTGCTGAATAAAAGTGGAATATTTAGTCTATCTGTGAATGCTTTTTGGATATGATTTTTGATTCATGAGTGGGTGGGTGTCTTTCCCAATCGAATACCTTTGAAATTAAAAAAATGCTGCTGATGCAATAGTGCAGATTATGCAACTTCCTCAGATGCTTAGTAATAGAATGATTGTTAAGGACATTTGAATGCACCCTGATAACATCGTATGGAGTAATAATTTGTATGTATGACTGTGGGTTTTATTGATTTGAGGGAAGCTTGTTTATGAGTTGAAACCATTAAAGGGATAGTTCAGCCAGTGAAATGTTTATGTTGATCTGCTGACCCCCAGGGCATCAAAGATGTAGGTGTGTTTGTTTCTTCAATAGAACACAATTGAAGATTTTTAATAGTGTGATAGTCGTATAATGATGTCAATGGGGAGATTTTAGAGCAATGAGAGTAAAAACACAGACATACGAATCCTTATTAAACCCTGCGGCTCGTGGGACACATTGATGTCTTAAGACATGAAACCATCGCTTTCTGCGAGAAACCCAACAGTATTTGTTATTTTTGTACCTCTTATCAGACGAATTTCATCTAGTTTTCCCAGCGCCATAACTTCCGGCGAATAAGGTCAAAATACCGGCATGATCATAGATATATATACGTAGATGCCTCATTCGACCGATCCGCGCAGGCACTAATGAGGAATCTATGTTTATATCTATGATCGTGCCGGTATTTTGACCTTCTTCGCCGGAAGTTATGGCGCGGGGACGGCTGATGCAGAGCCATAGAAAAAAATGCAATACATTTTTAAATATGGATATTTTTCTTACACAAACGCATCGATTCGCTTCAGAAGGCCTTTATTAACACCCGGAGCCGCGTGGAGCAGTTATATGACGGACAGATGCATTTTGTTTTGGACTTCAAAAACAGAGCAACCATTATAAAGCTTGGATTAGCCAGAACATTTTTAATATAACGATTTTATTCGTCTGAAAGAAGAATGTCATACACACCTCGGATGACTTGAGGGCGAGTAAATCATGGGCTTATTTTCATTTTTGGGTGAACTATCCCTTTAAGTGACCTCCTTATCACTAATGTGAAAACCACCAAGATTGTTAGAGGGCTTAATATAACCTCTCTCTTCTCGTTCTTCCTTCCTCATTCAGTTGTTCTTCATGCACCTCCTGCCAAACTTTGCAGAGTGTTGGTGGGATCAAGTCATTCTTGACATCCTGTTGTGCAATGGAGGGGGGATTTGGCTCGGCATGACAGTTTGTCGCTTTTTAGAGATGCGCACCTACCACTGGGCCAGTATTAAGTAAGCTCTTCCCATTAATCTGTGTCTGAAACCAACACTTGTAATAATAGACTTTATAACCACACAGTAAAACAAGTCTAATCACATCCGCTTGACTTGAGTTCCTCCAGCGAGGAGTTCATCTCCATATCAGAGTCACTGTTTCTGAAATGCCTCCATTGTTCAATATTCCTCATTATAATAATAAAGCAGAATAAAGGGGCGGGGCCTGGTTGAGTTAGTAGTGTGTTGAAACTGCCGGTGATGGTTATGGAACTGAACAGAGCAGTATATTATTGACCGTCATTGTTAATGCAATTCCATTTACTGCCACTAGTGCGGCAGAAATTACACTCACTTAACCGTTAAAGGGTTAGTTCACCCAAAAATGAAAATTCTGTCATTAATTACTGACCCTCATGTCGTTCGACACCCGTCAGACCTCCGTTCATCTTCAGAACACAAATGAAGATATTTTAGTGTAAATCTGATGGCTCTGAAAGGCCTCCATTGGCACAATGGCACTTTACACTCTCAAGACCCTTAAAAGCTACTAAAGACGTCGTTACAAAGTCCATCTCACTACAGTGGTTCTACAATAACTTTATGAATCGGCGAGAATAGTTTTTGTGCGCAAAAAACCCCTAAATAACGACTTCTATATTGATGACGATTTCAAAACACATGAAGCTTCGAAGTGTTATGAATCAGTGAGTCGATTCATGATTCGGATCGCGTGTCAAACCGACAAACTGTTGAAATTTGGCGATTCAAACCACTGAGTCGACTCACTGATTCATAACGCTCCAAACCGCTGAATCGACTCACTGATTCATAACGCTCCAAACCGCTGAATCGACTCACTGATTCATAACACTCCAAACCGCTGAATCGACTCACTGATTCATAACACTCCAAACCGCTGAATCGACTCACTGATTCATAACGCTCCAAACCGCTGAATCGACTCACTGATTCATAATGCTCCAAACCGCTGAATCGACTCACTGATTCATAACGCTTCAAAGCTTCATGAGGCCGTGTTTTGAAATCGTCATCACTATATAAGTCGTTATTTAGGGGTTTTTTGCGCACAAAAACTATTGTCGCCGATTCATAAAGTTATTGTAGAACCACTGTAGTGAGATGGACTTTGTAACGACGTCTTTAGTACCTTTTAAGGGTCTTGAGAGTGTAAAGTGCCATTGAGCCAATGGAGGCCTTTCAGAGCCATCAGATTTACACTAAAATATCTTCATTTGTGTCTGAAGATGAACGGAGGTCTGACGGGTGTCCAACGACATGACACTGGGTCAGTAATTAATGACAGAATTTACATTTTTGGGTGAACTAACCCTTTAATGCCTATCACCTATATAAAAGAAAAGCATGTGAGAATAATTATTAACTTACAGTAGTTACACACACCCACATTCACACCCTCCATGATTGCATTGAGTTCAGATGTAGAGATTAGCTATCTGTGTTAACTCCAAACCTGTTTTGGCCTACATTCTTTGTTGTATCAGGCGATCCAGGGTTTGCAGGTCACTGGGGTGGTGCACTTCATGTGTTACAGGATTATTCTAAAGCAGTGTTTTGTATGTGTTCAGGGATATTCACACCACCTCAGGCAAGCTGAAACGGGCCGTCATGCAGTTCACTCCAGCCAGCTGGACTTATGTGCGCTGGTTTGACCCCAAATCCTCATTTCAGAGGGTGGCTGGAGTCTACCTCTTCATGATAATATGGCAGGTGTGTGATGCTTCAGTAATACACGTTTTCTGATGATTATCTAAAACATTATTAATGACCCCAAACTCGCAACCGAATCAATCCAAAATCACAGCCAATCAGAAGAGCGTGTGGGCGGAGTCTCTCTGCAAGAGCACTGCGCTCACAACCACATCAATCCAAAATCACAGCCAATCAGAAGAGCGTGTGGGCGGAGTCTCTCTTCAAGCGCACTGCACTCACAACCAGATAAATCCAAAATCACAGCCAATCAGAAGCGCGTGTGGGCGGAGACTCTCTGCAAGAGCACTGCACTCGCAACCAGATCAATCCAAAATCACAGCCAATTAGAAGAGTGTGTGGGCGGAGTCTCTCTGCAAGAGCACTGCACTCACAACCAGATCAATCCAAAATCACAGCCAATCAGAAGAGTGTGTGGGCGGAGTCTCTCTGCAAGAGCACTGCACTCACAACCAGATCAATCCAAAATCACAGCCAATCAGAAGAGCGTGTGGGCGGAGTCTTTTTGCAAGCGCACTGCACTCACAACCAGATCAATCCAAAATCACAGCCAATCAGAAGAGCGTGTGGGCGGAGTCTCTCTGCAAGAGCACTGTACTCACAACCAAATCAATCCAAAATCAAAGCCAATCAGAAGAGTGTGTGGGCGGAGTCAGACTTTGCCTTTCATACTGTTAAATAAGCTCTAAAAAAGTTACGAAATATGAAATTGCCCAATACATCCAAAAGGATGTAAACAAACATAATCACATATTCAGCATTTATGCATCTTTTGTGTTTTGCTCACGTTTATCCTCTGTTTTTTCCCTCCCAACAGCTCACAGAGTTGAACACGTTTTTCCTGAAGCACATCTTCGTGTTCCAGGCCTCTCATCCTCTCAGCTGGGGCCGGATCCTCTTCATCGGGATCATCACGGCCCCCACAGTGCGGTAATGTTCAGTTGCCTTTATCTGTGTTCCAGCATAATCCCTCGAAACAAACCTTTCTCTGTGCAGACGCAGATAAAGGGGCGGGGCCTGGTTGAGTTAGTTAGTAGTGTGTTGAAACCATAGACTGTAAACAAATATGGACGTAGTGTCCGTGACGTCACCCGTAGGATTCTGAAGAGCAGTTTTGAAGCGTAAAGTATAGGGTCGAGCCCTTATTATTATTATTATTATTATTATAACTTAAAATGGGCAAAGAGGCGGGACGTGGGCGGAGCTGAGGTGACGTGATGACTAACAGACAGCAGACAAACGGCAATCCACCTGTCACTCAAAGTGGCCACGCCCTTAATTATGCAGAACTTTAAGGCTTTATATAATGTAAACGAATGATTTATAAATAAATTCACCCCCCTCACAGTCGTCATGAAGGGCAAAATTAGCCGTATAGACCAAAACCACAATCTGTCCCAGACTGTAAACATGTGTTCTTCTGCTGTAAAGTTGGCCATTTTAACATGAGCTCAATGAGATTCTGCTCCTTCTGGAGTCTGCCTCTAGTGGCCAGTCCATGAACTGCAGTTTAACTCACTTCCATATCGGCTTTAAGAGAAACTGCGGGAGGAGTCGATTGGTTGAAACTGCTGGTGTCATCGTGTCCTCCTGTGAAATAGTGTCCGCTTAGGACCCAACGTGGTAATGCCTGATCAAAATGGGAGCAATAACATGCCTAACTTATTGTAAATTATTTCAATTGATAAACTAACTAATAATACCAATACAAAATCATAACATAGTAATAAAAAAACACTAATTTACAGAACAGGTGCACAAAATAAATACAACAGGATTTCTTTTTTAATCGTATAAACATTCAAGCGGGGCTTTTAAGTAGGGCTGTAACGTTTGACCAAAAATAAAAACCTCGATTAATTGAACATTTTACCTCGATTACGATTAATGAACGATTATTTTGCTCTTCTTTTTTTTTTTGCCCTCATAAGGTTTTTGAGTAAGTTCACTGATAAGGTTTTTACTGTAAATATTTTCTACTATTAAAAGTGGAATTTTTTTTTCTAATGAAAAAGTGCATTTCTTTGTGATTTTAACATACTTGAAGGAAACGGTTGACTTTCAGCAGTTATTGTCTATGGGGAAGATTTCTGCTTGTTGTACATCAGATACAGATAAATTAGCACAGTAGGCCTACATTACATTTATTTGAATGCATTAATGAGAGAGTGATTGTGTGTGTGTGAATTACTCATTACCGTCTCTATTCATTATGAAGCTGTGGATTGTACTTACTGCAAAGGTATTCAAATGTATGCCTATAACGGTTGAGTTTCTGAGCTACTTTAGTGACTTTACTTTAGTCACAGGACGGCGTTGATCCTGCGTTTCTGCGCGCGATCTTCACGTGATGTGCGAGCTTCTGTCTGAGTGTTTGTGTGTCACAATATATCAGGCATTAGTTCAACATAATACACATCTGATGGTCTAAAATCGCTTTAATATGCAAACCGGCAGGCCTTAAAACACATACAAATGAGACACATACAAAGCTTTGTGAGGACTTTTGTTTCGATTATTTTTCGATTAATCGTACAGCCCTACTTTTAAGATGTAGGGTACGTGCAAAGTGGTGTGTAAACTAAAACTAACTAAAAAAACATTAAGAACGAGATATGCTTGATTTCACAACTTAGCTTCGGTTATATACTAGTGTATGAAACATATGCTTTGCAAGACGTTAAAGACTATTTTAACACAATTTAAACGACAAAAATCAAAACGTGATCAAACTGTAATCAGGTTCTGAACAGATTACCCATTAAAAGTTCTTTCAGCCAATAGAATCGCTCTGGGATCCTAAGCGGACACTATTTCACAGTAGGATTTCTCACCAGTTATGCTTAGGGGCGGGACATTTCCCAAACACCAACAGACCGCTCCAGCCGACCAATCAGGGCACAGTGTGCTTTTCAGAAGGCGGGGCTTCATAGAGACAGGAACTAAACAGAGCGTTACTGACAGACTGGGAAGAGAGGAGCCGCAACAATGGAGAATATGAGGAAATAATCAAGAAAACAAAATCAGGACATTGCATATAATACGTCTCGTCCCCTTCAAGAGATTAATTTTGCAGTATTTTTTTTGTTTGTTTTTACTTTGGTTCTCTAAAGATCAGAATCATTATCGGTCCAAAACCTGGTGTACTAAAACAAAAGCTTTTCCTGGAAAGGCAGGACATGGGAGCAACAACTGAGGATCACGAGAACGCCTGTTATTTCATTTATGGAGATTATTATTTATTTATTTATTGTGGAATATAGTATAATTATTCTAAAAAAACAAATTTTGGATAATGATGTTTGGCAGGTGTTTACACATTCATCCATTGATCTGTATGTATAACTCATGACTTATCGTTTGGGTTTAGGCAATACTACGCATATCTAACAGACACACAATGCAAAAGAGTTGGAACACAGTGTTGGGTGTTTGGGTAAGTGCATGTTTATTTATCTAATGTAATACCTGTCGAAACAATAATTTTTTATATTTATAGTTTATACAGTAGTTTTTCCAGTTTGGATGTTCTGGCTCTTACAATCAGCAACAGACGATGACTTAAAGGGATAGTTCATCAAAAATGTAAATTCAGTTATTTACACTCATATCTGTGAGACTTAGAAGATATTCTGAGTGTTTTACATGGGCAGTGAAAGTCAGTGGGGTCTAATGTTGATTTGGACCCCACTGACTTTCATTAGCCACGTTTATATGCACACTTTTTTGTCATTCCGATTAAAATCATTCCGATTGAAAGATTCGGTGGACTGTTTACATGAGACGTTATCTGAACCAATATGGTGTTTACATGTGCTAATGCTTTTAATCGGAATCATTTTGTGACATAGATTTGTAGCGTTGCCAATTATAATAACTGCGACGTTCGTGGATCAATAGTTCTGTGTTGGTAATTTTTATATTTATTTATTTTTCTGTGGGCGGACATGCAGTAGTTTAACCTAATTGATGTCCTATACTTATGGCTATTTCAACAGCTGTGAATCATGAATGCGGAATCAAAATGAATTAAATTCATTTATTTTGAAAAAACACAAAATGAACAATACAATGCCCCTAAATTATTAATAAAAACATAGGATATACGATGAAACATGAATGAAAGCATTCAAGACGTGCTCCCCTTCATTACTAGATACATACTAAACGCATAAATATTTCAGATGATTAAGGAAAGATACCATAATCACAGAGGTAATAAATATTAACAAAAGTAATTAAAGACCGTGGGTAATGTTACTTAACCAATTTGAAGCAGTTGTTGAACTTTTTTATCCCCTTAACTGTCACCCCCCTTTTTGAGAATACACTATCCAAACTTAAATGGCTGTAAAACAAGACCAAACTTAGGTCTTTCTTGAATTAATCTGCAGACACTCTGCAGCTATTCAAAATATGAAAGTATGAAAAAGTTATGGAAGTTTAAATTTACTGTAAATAAAAAATACTGTACTAAATATTTTTCATTTTATATAAAATATATATATTTCCGAAAATGTTTTAATCTAAAATTACTATAAAATCAAAGCCATATGTCTAATCAAGTTTGAAGTTGATATCACAAAAATGTAAGTTCCCATGAGATTTTGTTTGTATCTAAAATATACCAAAAATAGCCACCGGGTGTCATTGAAATTCCATTGATTGTTTTTTGATGCATTTTCCTGTAAATTTCTGTCCAAATGTCACTTCCATCACAAAACGGTCACCAGATATGGAACCTTGAGCCTCAGACCTTTCCGACGATATGTGTTTTGTCAAGATTAGATAAGATTTTGATTATAAAGTAGTTAAAATACATATTGTAATATGAAACATGAAACCGCCCACTAGGGGGAGGAGCCAGCTAGAAGAATTTAAAGTACCATTTCCATGGTAACGCAATGTCCAATTTCAAAATGGTTTTCCCAGGATGAATTTTGAGTTCGTAAGCTTTCGAATGATACCTAATTTATGATAATTACTAAAATATATGATACGGAAAAAGGCGATCAAAAAAAGAGTGACAGTTAAGAGGTTAAATATAACTTAAGAGAAATGTCGACACGTCCTCTCCAGCAGCTTGAATGTTCCCTGTTGTCATGGCAACTCTCGACGGCCACCAGGACTTATACAGTTTTATTAAAGCTATTTATTATTTGTTGTAAAGTGTAAAAATCCCCTCAGAAAAATAAATTCTTCTGTCAGGCGCAGTTGAAGCCTATAGGACAAACGCTGTCAAGATGAGATGCTGTAGCCAGGCTATGTCTGTGTCATTATTCCAACATTATGTTCATAACTTGTTATGAGATAAAAAGTTAAACACCTCAGAAAAATGTACTTTCCTCTCTTGTCAACATTAGTCTGGTGTGAGCGTGACGTGTTGTAAATCACATCACAGAAAGACGTGCACTCACAGTAATCGGATCAGGTCGTTTACATGGTGGAATTTTTCATGTGATCGGTTCATGAAAAGGTTTATCCCACCCCTCTCAAACCCATTACAATTTCATTCGGTTTGGCCATTTTTATTCTGATTGAGGTGTTTGAGCATTTTCATTCGGATTGGACTTTTAAACCGATTACAGTGCTCCATGTAAACGCACCGATTGTATGGACGAGGAGCGAGCATGTGGGATATTGGCAAGAGGTTGAGACGATAATTAAAAGGAGGGTTAGCCCAACCCTACCACCCGAATACATTAGTGTCTTTTAAGGGTCTTGAGAGTGTAAAGTGCATTGTGCCAATGGAGGCCTTTCAGAGCATCAGATTTACACTAAAATATCTTCATTTGTGTTCTGAAGATGAACGGAGGTCTGACGGGTATCCAACGACATGAGGGTCAGTAATTAATGACAGAATTTTCATTTTTGGGTGAACTAACCCTTTAAATTATCTTAACTGTAGCACTTTGAGATTTATTCCAAATGTAAAGTGAAGTACAAATAAAATGTATTATTATTATTATTATTTATATAATTATTCTGTCTGTTTAATTGGGAACCTCACACTGGTATAGATAAAGAGACATTTAATACATCGCATAGGTTTTGGTTTAATCAACTGTTGACTTCCATCTCACCACAGCTGGTTTTGTCAGAATCAGCTGATTTGTGTCCCGAGAATCTTTCTTTTTCCAGTCGATTCTAAACAATGGAGGCATTTTCTCCAGCTCTGCCAGATTATTCCCACATAGAGTTAGTGAGAGTTAACAAACCGCACTGTTGTATTTACAAATCCTACAAGTCTGTAGAGGTTTGCCATTGTGCCTTAAACACACACAAAGGATTTTTTATTTTTATTGAAAGTTTTGTGTACATGCACTCTAAAAAATGCTGGGTTAAAAATAACCCAAGTTGGGTTGAAAATGGATAAAACCCAGCGAATGGGCTGTTCTAACCCAGCGAATAGTTTGTTTTAACGCAGTGGTTGGGTCAAATGTCTGCCCAACCACTGGGTTAAAAATGGCCAACCGCTGGGTTATAACAGCCCATTTGCTGGGTTAGAACAACCAAACCGCTGGGTTAGAACAACCTATTCACTGGGTTAGAACAGCCCAACCGCTGGGTTAGAACAACCCATTCACTGGGTTAGAACAGCCCAACCGCTGGGTTAGAACAACCCAAACGCTGGGTTAAAACAGCCCTTTCACTGGGTTAGAACAGCCCAACCGCTGAGTTAGAACAGCCCAACCGCTGGGTTAAAACAGCCCATTCACTGGGTTAGAACAGCCCAACCGCTGGGTTAGAACAACCCAACCGCTGAGTTAGAACAGCCCAACCGCTGGGTTAAAACAGCCCTTTCACTGGGTTAAAACAGCCCTTTCACTGGGTTAGAACAACCCAACCGCTGAGTTAGAACAGCCCAACCGCTGGGTTAAAACAGCCCTTTCACTGGGTTAGAACAACCCAACCGCTGAGTTTAAACAACCCAAGTGCTGTATTTGTCCCTTTTCAACCGACGTTGGGTTGTTTTTAACCCAGCATTTTTTAGAGTGTGGTTTTATAAATCCTGTAAGATGCCACAATGCAACAAAAATTATTTGGACTCTTTTAATAGACAGGAATAGTTTAACTAAAAATTATATTTCTGTTCTATGAAAATTCTCTTTTTTGTGCACGAAATAAGTCACCGCTCTTGGACCAGATTAACTTTGCAACAGATTTGCTCAGTCATTCTTTAAAATAATACCTCCATGGACTGCCACCTTAACGTGGTGGAGGGGTTTGAGTACCCGAATGACCCTAGGAGCTATGTTGTCCGGGGCTATATGCCCCTGGTAGGGTCTCCCAAGGCAAACAGGTCCTAGGTGACGGGTCAGACTAAGAGCAGTTCAAAAACCCCTTGTGATGACAAAAAGAAGGAGGACCGTGACGTCGCCCGGTATGGCGCAGCCGGGGCCCCACCCTGGAGCCAGGCCTGGGGTTGGGGCTCGTATGCGAGCGCCTGGTGGCCGGGCCTTCCCCCACGGGGTCCGGCCGGGCTCAGCCCGAAGGAGCGACGTGGGGACACCTTCCCGTGGGCCCACCACTCACGGGAGGGACCGTAAGGGGCCGGTGCAAAGCGAATCGGGCAGCAGTCGAAGGCGGGGGCCTAGACGACCCGATCCCTGGACACGGAAACTGGCTCTTGGGACATGGAATGTCACCTCGCTGGCGGGGAAAGAGCCTGAGCTTGTGCGTGAGGTTGAGAGGTTCCGACTAGAGATAGTCGGAATCACCTCCACGCATGGCTTGGGCTCTGGAACCACACTCCTCGAGAGAGGATGGACTCTTTACCACTCTGGAGTTGCCCATGGTGAGAGGCGGCGGGCTGGTGTGGGTTTGCTTATAGCCCCCCAGCTCTGCTGCCATGTGTTGGAGTTTACCCCGGTGAACGAGAGGGTCGTTTCCCTGCGGCTTCGGCTCGGGGATAGGTCTCTCACTGTTGTGTGTGCCTACGGGCCGAACGGCAGTGCAGAGTACCCGGCCCTCTTGGTGTCCCTGGGAGGGGTGCTGGAGAGTGCTCCGACTGGGGACTCCGTCGTTCTACTGGGGGACTTCAACGCCCACGTGGGCAATGACAGTGAAACCTGGAGGGGCGTGATTGGGAGGAACGGCCCCCCTGATCTGAACCCGAGTGGTGTTCAGTTATTGGACTTCTGTGCTAGTTACAGTTTGTCCATAACGAACACCATGTTCAAGCATAAGGGTGTCCATCAGTGCACATGGCACCAGGACACCCTAGGTCGTAGGTCAATGATCGACTTTGTGGTCGTTTCATCTGATCTGCGGCCGTATGTCTTGGACACTCGGGTGAAGAGAGGGGCGGAGCTGTCAACTGATCACCACCTGGTGGTGAGTTGGATCCGATGGCGGGGGAGGAAGCTGGATAGACTCGGTAGACCCAAACGTACTGTGAGGGTCTGCTGGGAACGTTTGGCCGAGTCTCCTGTCAGAGAGATCTTCAACTCCTGCCTCCGGCAGAGCTTCGACCGGATCCCGAGGGAGGCTGGAGATATTGAGTCCGAGTGGACCATGTTCTCCACCTCCATTGTCAAAGCGGCTGCTCGGAGCTGTGGACGCAAGGTCTCCGGTGCCTGTCGAGGCGGCAATCCCCGAACCCGGTGGTGGACACCGGAAGTAAGGGATGCCGTCAAGCTGAAGAAGGAGTCCTATCGGGCCTGGCTGGCTTGTGGGACTCCTGAGGCAGCTGACAGGTACCGACAGGCTAAACGGACTGCAGCCCGGGTGGTCGTGGAGGCAAAAACTCGGGCCTGGGAGGAGTTCGGTGAGGCCATGGAAAAAGACTATCGGCTGGCCTCGAAGAGATTCTGGCAAACCGTCCGGCGCCTCAGGAGGGGGAAGCAGTGCCCTACCAACGCTGTTTACAGTGGCGATGGGCGGCTGTTGACCTCGACTGGGGATGTTGTCGGACGGTGGAAGGAATACTTCGAGGATCTCCTCAATCCCGCCGTCACGTCTTCCATTGAGGAAGCAGAGGCTGGGGGCTCAGAGGAGGACTCGTCCATCACCCGGGCTGAAGTCACCGAGGTGGTCAAGAAACTCCTCGGTGGCAAGGCACCGGGGGTGGATGAGATCCGCCCTGAGTACCTCAAGTCTCTGGATGTTGTGGGGCTGTCTTGGCTGACACGCCTCTGCAGCATCGCGTGGCGGTCGGGGACAGTGCCTCTGGGATGGCAGACCGGGGTGGTGGTCCCTCTTTTTAAGAAGGGGGACCGGAGGGTGTGTTCCAACTATAGGGGGATCACACTTCTCAGCCTCCCCGGGAAAGTCTATGCCAGGGTACTGGAGAGGAGAATCCGGCCGATAGTGGAACCTCGGATTCAGGAGGAACAGTGTGGTTTTCGTCCTGGTCGCGGAACACTGGACCAGCTCTATACCCTCTACAGGGTGCTGGAGGGTTCATGGGAGTTTGCCCAACCAGTCCACATTTGTTTTGTGGATTTGGAGAAGGCATTCGACTGTGTCCCTCGCGGCGTCCTGTGGAGGGTGCTGGGGGAATATGGGGTCCGGGGTCCTTTACTGAGGGCTGTCCGGTCCCTGTATGACCGAAGCAGGAGTTTGGTCCGCATTGCCGGCAGTAAGTCAGACTTGTTCCCGGTGCATGTTGGACTCCGGCAGGGCTGCCCTTTGTCGCCGGTTCTGTTCATAATTTTTATGGACAGAATTTCTAGGCGCAGCCAAGGGCCGGAGGGTGTCAGGTTTGGGGACCACACGGTTTCGTCTCTGCTCTTTGCGGATGACGTTGTCGTGTTGGCCCCTTCTAACCAGGACCTTCAGCATGCATTGGGACGGTTTGCAGCCGAGTGTGAAGCGGCTGGGATGGGGATCAGCACCTCCAAATCCGAGGCCATGGTCCTCAGTCGGAAAAGGGTGGCTTGCCCACTCCAGGTTGGTGGAGAGTTCCTGCCCCAAGTGGAGGAGTTTAAGTATCTAGGGGTCTTGTTCACGAGTGAGGGGAGGATGGAACGGGAGATTGACAGACGGATCGGTGCAGCTTCTGCAGTAATGCGGTCGATGTACCGGTCTGTCGTGGTGAAGAAAGAGCTAAG
>NC_137104.1:4375556-4445556 GCF_949357685.1 Gobio gobio
ATTTTAGAAATGTGTACAGTATTATCTGGAAATATGTCCATATATCTGTATCCTTTATTCTGTCCACCATTAGTGTACTGTGAGATGTAAAAACCTAAAATATGACAAAGTAACTCATTAATCTCATGACAAGTCTTTAGAAAACAGAATTAATGTCAAATTCTGTCAATTTAATTTGAACTTTTGAAGACGTTCTGAAATTCATGTTCGACTTTTTGCTTTATGCAGATAATATATAAACATTTTCTCAGACTTTAGGATCCGTGTGTGTGTGTGTGTGTGTGTGGTGTCGTTCTGTCTCTCATACACACTTCCTCTTTCCACCTCAGGCTTTCATCACTTTTCTCTGTCTGAATGGGATGGTTTGGTACGAGCAGAATTATGGGAAGGGACTGAAGGTAAATGGATCCTGATGTGCTGAGAGATGCAGAAATCCTGGGATGCGCTGTCGACCGCTCATTCAGTTTTATTTCCATCAGAGAGAGTTAGCCACAGTGATGCATTAATGATCATGTCTGGGGTTATTCACCTGGTTTGTGCTCGTATAATAAATCTCTTCACAGAATATCACAGATTGTGACGACAGCAGCTTCATCGACCCGGATGAACTCTTTCCTGAAAGCGCCACAGGTAACACACAATCTGATGAGTTTCAGAGGGTTTCCTGAAGACGATTGTTTTTCTCAGTCATGCTCAGGAATTTCCTTTCATTATCTGCCTTTTCTACTCTACAGATGAAGACGTTTATTTAGAATTTTCCTCAAATTTGCATTGATCTTTTGTATATTTTGTATCTATTTATACCAAAACCAACTTTAAGAACTCAGAATTTCTTCCTCAATGTTCAATAAAAACATTGACTGAAATTAAAACCTAGATTAATACATCACATATATGATTTATTCTTCCAGAATGCAAAAAAACTACTTTTAAACTACATTTATTGTGTATATATATATATATATATATATTCTAATTATACACAGTACACACACACGTATATTATGTAAACACAAACTTTTATTTTGGATGCGATTAATCACAATTAATTTTTCCCCAGCACTAATTATATATATACATATATATATATATATACATACATACATACATACATACATATATATATAATTAGTGCTGGGGAAAAATTAATTGTGATTAATCGCATCCAAAATAAAAGTTTGTGTTTACATAATATACGTGTGTGTGTACTGTGTATAATTATTATCTGTATATAAGTACACACACATGCATGTACATATTTAAGAAAAATATATTTTTATAAAAACTTTATATTTATATATAAGATAAATTATACATACAGTATATTTCTTAAATATGTACATGCATGTGTGTGTACTTATATACACATAATAATTATACACAGTACACACACACACATATATTATGTCAACACAAACTTTTATTTTGGATGCAATGATTTTTTTATATTTTATATTTTATATTTATCTAGTTATCATTTATTATTGATTTAATTTATTATTATTTATCTGTTTTTATTTTTATGTATTTATTTTTGTTTTTTTTTCTATTTTCTATTTATTATTTATTTTATGTATTTATTTATTAATCGTAATGTATTTTATTTTTATATCTTTCTTTTTTTATTTATTTATAAAATATTTTATTATATTTAATTAATTTTATATTATTTATCTATTTATTATTTATTTTATGTATTTATTTATTTATTTTTATATTTATCTAGTTATTATTGACTGATTCAATTTATTATTATTTATGTATTTTGATTTACTTATTGAATTTATTATTTATTTATGTTATGTATTATTTATTCATTTTTAATATATTAATTGTTATCTTACCATTTATTTATTTAATGCATTTATTTTGATTTTTAAATTTTAATATTATTTATCTATTTATTTATTTTATTTTATTTATTAGCTATTTTTGTTTCTATGTTTTATTTATCTAGGTATCATTTATTTATTATTCATCTATTTATTTATTTGTATGTATTTATTTAATTTATTATTATTATTATTATTTATCTATTTATTTTTGATGTATTTACTCATTGTTTTATTTATTTTTATGTATTTTATTTATTTATTTATTTATTTTTCTGAACATTTACTTCTGTCATTAGCAGAGAGGAACTCCAGTAGAAATTCCAGCTCATCCCGGAGAAGAAAAGGAGGTTCTGGAAAAAACAAATCAATCAATGGAACGAGCGGCAGGAAGTGACCTCAGCGAGAGTCCGATGATGATCTCTCAATGCACTGCGGGTTATTTACACAGCTCTCAAAGCAAACGGAGGAAAGGACACGATACACACTTTCTGATGGCACTGATGTGGCTCATAAATGTCTGAAGTGTGTGAGCCAGTTAATGTTATTCAACTTTTGTTCTTATTGCCAATATTGTTCATGCAGACCAGGCAGACCTGTCTTAAATTTGCACATTTTTCTCCACTTGCTCTTGTGTTTTGACACACATTTATGCATTGATCAGGTTTTATGCAGCACGTCAACACAAGCTGTATTTGAGCCTTTTGACTTTTAATGCAGGATGATCTTGGCACAGATGCTTCAGTCTTATATTTGCTCTTTACATTTAAAACCCTGTGGCATTTGCATGAAGAGCTGTTGATTTATTTAAATGTAATATGATTACATTTTTTTCTATGCATTTATAGTTTTCTTTGTGATATGATTAATCATCATCATGTGCGTTTGCATAAATGATTTTAGACCCATGTTCTCTGTGAGGGCTTTAAATGCATTGCAATTTGTTTTATGGCGCTTTAAAACCCACATTTAATGAAACTAAAATACTATTTTGTGCTGTGATTTTCTTTTCATGTGTTGATAATACTAAACGGTGACGCTTATATTAAGGTACTCTCATGTTTTTTTTTGCCTTATTTAATTGTTTTGCATACCATTTTTCATGGACCAAATTGTTGAGCAATACCCAAACTGTTAGTTATGCCGAATCCAATAATGATTTCCCTAAAATAACGTCTTTCTAGTGCTGATTTCTGCAGTGATCCGCTGGTTTGTGAAGCTTGAATCTGCCACCGCAGTATTCTCATATCTGATTATTTCATACCTTTAATGTGATTTATATGGAGGAATGAGGCGTGATGTGAGTTTCTAATGCGTGTATTTGAGTGGTTGGACTGGAAGAAATGTTATTTTCACTTTATTAATATTCATTTATACTGTATCGTTGAGTAAATCTTTCAAATGAAATACTGGATTGAAGTCTCTTTGCTTCTTAGTAATTGTTTAATTATTATTTTGGGGGAAAATGTTATATGTGGTTATTTCAAACACATTTTGCACTGATGTTGGGTTGCTACCTATTTATAGAAAAATACACTAAAGTATTAAAATCTGATTGGTTGTCAAGATCCGTCCATCCATCTTCTGTCCATACATCACATCCATCTATCTTATGTCCGTCCGTCCATCTATCTTCTATCCATCCGTCCACATTTTGCACTGATGTTGGGTTGCTTACCTTACTGGATATTTATAGAAAAATACACTAAAGTATTTAAATCTGATTGGTTGTCAAGATCCGTCCATCCGTCCGTCCATCTTCTGTCCATACATCCAACCATCCGTCCGTCTGTCTTTCTGTCCGTCCATCTTCTGTCCATACATCCAACCATCCGTCCGTCTGTCTTTCTGTCCGTCCATCTTCTGTCCATACATCCATCCATCTTCTATCCGTCCGTCCATCTTCTGTCCATACATCCATCCATCTTCTATCCGTCCATCCAACCATCCGTCCGTCTGTCTTTCTGTCCGTCCATCTTCTGTCCATACAGCCATCCATCTTCTATCTGTCCGTCCATCTTCTGTCCATACAGCCATCCATCTTCTATCTGTCCGTCCATCTTCTGTCCATACAGCCATCCATCTTCTATCTGTCCGTCCATCTTCTGTCCATACAGCCATCCATCTTCTATCCGTCCATCCAACCATCCGTCCGTCTGTCTTTCTGTCCGTCCATCTTCTGTCCATACAGCCATCCATCTTCTATCTGTCCGTCCATCTTCTGTCCATACAGCCATCCATCTTCTATCCGTCTGTCCATCTTCTGTCCATACAGCCATCCATCTTCTATCTGTCCGTCCATCTTCTGTCCATACAGCCATCCATCTTCTATCTGTCCGTCCATCTTCTGTCCATACAGCCATCCATCTTCTATCTGTCCGTCCATCTTCTGTCCATACAGCCATCCATCTTCTATCTGTCCGTCCATCTTCTGTCCATACAGCCATCCATCTTCTATCCGTCTGTCCATCTTCTGTCCATACAGCCATCCATCTTCTATCCGTCTGTCCATCTTCTGTCCATACAGCCATCCATCTTCTATCTGTCCGTCCATCTTCTGTCCATACAGCCATCCATCTTCTATCTGTCCGTCCATCTTCTGTCCATACAGCCATCCATCTTCTATCTGTCCGTCCATCTTCTGTCCATACAGCCATCCATCTTCTATCCGTCTGTCCATCTTCTGTCCATACAGCCATCCATCTTCTATCCGTCTGTCCATCTTCTGTCCATACAGCCATCCATCTTCTATCTGTCCGTCCATCTTCTGTCCATACAGCCATCCATCTTCTATCTGTCCGTCCATCTTCTGTCCATACAGCCATCCATCTTCTATCCGTCTGTCCATACATCCATCCATCTTCTATCCGTCCGTCCATCTTCTGTCCATACATCCATCCATCTTCTATCCGTCCGTCCATCTTCTGTCCATACATCCATCCATCTTCTATCCGTCCGTCCATCTTCTGTCCATACATCCATCCATCTTCTATCCGTCCGTCCATCTTCTGTCCATACATCCATCCATCTTCTATCCGTCCGTCCATCTTCTGTCCATACATCCATCCATCTTCTATCCGTCCGTCCATCTTCTGTCCATACATCCATCCATCTTCTATCCGTCCGTCCATCTTCTGTCCATACATCCATCCATCTTCTATCCGTCCGTCCATCTTCTGTCCATACATCCATCCATCTTCTATCCGTCCGTCCATCTTCTGTCCATACATCCATCCATCTTCTATCCGTCCGTCCATCTTCTGTCCATACATCCATCCATCTTCTATCCGTCCGTCCATCTTCTGTCCATACATCCATCCATCTTCTATCCGTCCGTCCATCTTCTGTCCATACATCCATCCATCTTCTATCCGTCCGTCCATCTTCTGTCCATACATCCATCCATCTTCTATCCGTCCATCCATCCATCCGTCCGTCCGTCTTTCTGTCCGTCCATCTTCTGTCCATACATCCATCCATCTTCTATCCGTCCGTCCATCTTCTGTCCATACATCCATCCATCTTCTATCCGTCCGTCCATCTTCTGTCCATACATCCATCCATCTTCTATCCGTCCGTCCATCTTCTGTCCATACATCCATCCATCTTCTATCCGTCCGTCCATCTTCTGTCCATACATCCATCCATCTTCTATCCGTCCGTCCATCTTCTGTCCATACATCCATCCATCTTCTATCCGTCCATCCATCCATCCGTCCGTCCGTCTTTCTGTCCGTCCATCTTCTGTCCATACATCCATCCATCTTCTATCCGTCCGTCCATCTTCTGTCCATACATCCATCCATCTTCTATCCGTCCGTCCATCTTCTGTCCATACATCCATCCATCTTCTATCCGTCCATCCATCCATCCGTCCGTCCGTCTTTCTGTCCGTCCATCTTCTGTCCATACATCCATCCATCTTCTATCCGTCCATCTTCTGTCCATACATCCATCCATCTTCTATCCGTCCGTCCATCTTCTGTCCATACATCCATCCATCTTCTATCCGTCCATCTTCTATCCGTCAGTCCGTCTTTCTGTCCGTCCATCTTCTGTCCATACAGCCATCATCCATCTATCTTCTATCCGTCTGTCTGTCTGTCCATCCATCCGTCCATCTTCTGTCCATACATCCATCCATCCATCTATCCGTCCATCCATCCATCCGTCCGTCCATCTTCTATCCATCCATCCATTCATCCATCCATTCATGCATCCGTCCAGCCATCCATCTATCTTCTATCCATCCATCCAATCGTATATTTTCTCTATTCTTTTATTTATATATTTGTCATTTATTTATTTTTATCTTATTTATTTTTTATTATGTTCTATTTTAATTTTTAATTTTTTTATTTATTAACATTTATTTATTTGTATTTATTTAATTTGTTATTTATCTATTTGTTATTTATTTATTTTATATATGTATTTACATTTCTATTTAATTTATTATGTATCTATTTATTTTTATGTTTATTTGTTTAATTTATTATTTATTTACCATTTAGTTATTTATCAGTTTTTTTTATTATTTTCTATTTTATTTTTTAAATACAATCATTTATTTTAATTTATCTAGTTATCATTTATTTATTTTTATTTAATTAATTTGTTATTTATTATTTTATTTTATTTGCATTTATTTTTAATATATATATTTAACATTTATTACGATCATTAGCAGAAAGGAACTCAAATGGATATTTCAGTCCATCTCGGAGAAGAAAAGGAGGTTATTAGCCCTTCTTCATAATGTACACAACATGCCATTGAAGAAATAAGTGTAAAATTATTTATGACTAAATGTCTGATCAAATTCAGAATTCCCGTTTGAGCAGTGACTCAGTAGTTTATCTCGTTGAACATGAAAGTCGCTTCACGTAATGTTTTTTTTACTCATATCCGCCGATCTAAAAAACCCCAAAACATTCCGAACCCACGGCCAGTTGTCCTACAAACCGACGTCAATATTGAACGCGTTTGTGTATATCCGAACTCAATTTCCCACAAACCCCAGCGCCGAAGTGGCTGATGGTATATTGGAGAGCTGCGCTGTGACAGCGGAGCGCTACTGAGCAGACTCAATCTAGTTAGCCATGGCGGCGACAGGAGGAGGGAAAATCAGATCAAGAAGATACCACATCGCTTCAAAACCGTATGCCAAAGGCAAACAGGTAAATAAAACGAAGCCCTAGGCGCCATGACAAGGATTTTAGCGGTTGTTAGCTTAAGCCGGGCCGGTGGTTTGGCGGCGGGTTTTGTTTTTGTAAAGCAGGAGACATTTTGAGGCCTGTTTCAGGCCTGTTCACGTTCCTTCAGCAAACGGTCTCAACGCTGTCACCGCAATACCGTTAACTCATTTGACTGGAGAGAGACAGCCATTCGGTGTGGAAAATGCTCGAAATGTAGCGTTAGAAAGGCGAGATTTGAACGTATTCCACCAATTTTAAGACAACCCGCGTGAACGTGTTTCAAACACAACACGTTAGCCGTTAGCGGCGGCGCGCACCGGCGTCAAACAAGAGTGCGTACATTTGAACAAACACAAGAGCGTTTAAACCGCGTTTTAATGTTGTTATACTGTAAATAAACAGTTTTTATACTCTGGCGCTTTCCTCTTCACTCATATGTGAACTCGCAGATGGTCCACATGAGGGTAACCTGAGCTTCAGAGCACTTTTGTGCGTTTTCTTGACTTCTGCTAAGTCTAGATATGAATTGGATGTGATTTAGCGAGTCTGGAACATGTGTTGGTGTTAATGGGAAAGCGCAGGATAATGTGGATGCACTGGGTTTATGATCCCGAGGAAAGGCGGGATGAGTGTGTGCGTGTCGTGGCGTGTTTTCTGAGGGATCTGAGCCTCACACACACACACACACTGGTAACCCTTTATGAAAAGTGAATAACTCCATGGTCTATGAACAGATATGTTTTAATAAGTCTTATAGTCTCAAGGCATATTTTGCTCCCAACTTTAGTAGTATGAAAATAATTTTCCTCGATATATGAATATGTGTTTTAGGCAAATTAAGTAGGTTAGAGAGGTACAGCATTTATTTGACTAACAAAAAATATAAATATTGGTAAATGGTTAAGTGTATTTCTGTATTGGTTCTGCATATTCGTTATCAGCTACATGATACAAATAATTCATATCGGCCATTAAAGGCACAATATGTAAGATTTTTGGATTGGAATATACAAAACCGCTAGTTATATATTTTCTTGACTTGTGCAGTTACATTATCCCAAATGTTTAAATCCAGAGAAATTTATTTATTCTTATTAAACAGTGGTTTATTGGAAAAATTGTCTGGCCTTAAATTAATTTAATTATAAAGATAAAAAGATTATCTCTGCTAATGCTGTAAAGTGTAAACTATATAGGGAGACCTTACTTGCACATTAATATAATATGAAAGGACAAAGCGCAAATTATTAGCCTAAATTCAGTTGCTATTTATTTTTTATATATAATAATCATCACTCAAATGGCACATTGTTTGCAAACATAAACTTCACATAAGGCAGTTTTTGCAATAACTTCTAAATCTAAATCGTTCTCCAATTCGTTGTTGAAAATTTATACACAATGGCTGTCATTTCTATCCATGACATATTTATTTAACCATTCATTAAATAATCAATACATCAGTAACAGGTTCAGTAGAATATAATGAATATATATATGGTCATATATAGGCTAATATACTGAATATATATAGGCTAATATAGTGCATATATAGGCTAATATAGTGAATATATGGGCCTGGCGCAATAATCAATATATCGCACAATATATGTACATGACCTCAATAATTGTGTCCCTAAATATAACGGCTGATACGGTGAATATAACGGCTGATACGGTGAATATAACGGCCACTATAGTGAATATATTTAGTGAAAGAGTTGATTTCTCTAGTGAACTCACAGCTGTGACACTGAATGACTTCTGAGGTAAATGTGATGCTGCGTGACATTGTTCTCAAGATGTTTGTCTTTCCTCAGATTGAGCGATTACTCGACATGATACATTTCAGTAAGTTGTAATGTATCCTCAGCATACCTTAAGATATTAATTCATGTTTATTCAATCGGAAGAGATGAGGGCTTTCACATGCGCTCCGCCGCTTGAACTGATGTGCATATACATTAAATAGCTTTGAAACGCCATTTATCGTTTGTATTTGGGGATAAAATGGACTGAAAATTAATATGTTTTTAATGGGAACTCTAAAATCCCTAATATGATTATAACATAACTCTCAACACACTTAAATGTGTGTTACCCTACATGAGCGGAAGCAAAAGCGCTCGTCTGTTCTGCATCAACAAGCTACGCCTTTGTTTTGAATATGCAACTTCTAGTGGGTCAAAATTACATACTGTGCCTTAAAAATACATTTGTCGATCTTGAACTGTCAAAATATGGAGTTTGTCTATTCTAGTCTCATTCTTTCTGTGTGTGGGATTCGGAAACTTTTATTCTTTTGTATTGCACAGTCCTTCCAGAAAAATGCGGCCTTTTTTGTGATTGTTGCGGGCAAAAATCCTTGATTATGCGGTACGTTTTCTTAAAAAATGCGATGAAAAATGCGGGATATTTATGCAATTTTATGCGATAAAATTGCGGGAACTTGCAATAACTGCGGTTTGATGAGAAAGAGAAAAAAAGCACTACATCACAGAAAGTGCTGGAATATTTAAGTTCTCATCTTGTTTTATTGAAGACCTTAATAATGGCTCAAATTTACAAAACATTTAGTCAATCAAGTTCTGTAGCTTTACAAAAGGAATATGCTACAACTTCTGAAAAAATTAATAAATAACTTCCTGTTTTACAGATGTCGCTATACAAAACAGACATTTGAGTACTTCCAATGCACAAAGTGCAATCTCTTAAAGGGTTAGTTCACCTAAAAATGAAAATTCTGTCATTAATGACTTCCCTTTATGTTGTTGGACACAAATTAAGATATTTTAGTTGAATTCCGATGGCTCAGAAAGGCCTCCATTGGCACAATGTACACTCTCAAGACCCATAAAAGGTAGCCTACTAAAGACGTCGTTACAAAGTCCATCTCACTACAGTGGTTCTACAATAACTTTATGAAGCAACGATAATAGTTATTGTGTGCAAAAAAAACTAAATAACGACTTATAAAGTGATGACTGATTTCAAAACACAGCATCATGATGCTATGAATCATCGAGTCGATTCATGATTCGGATCGCGTGTCAAACTGCTGAAATACGTGACTTTGGCGATCCAACCCGCTGAATCGACTCATTGATTCATAACGCTTCAAACCGCTGAATCGACTCATTGATTCATAACGCTTCAAACCGCTGAATCGACTCATTGATTCATAACGGTTCAAACCGCTGAATCGACTCATTGATTCATAACGCTTCAACCCGCTGAATCGACTCATTGATTCATAACGCTTCAACCCGCTGAATCGACTCATTGATTCATAACGCTTCAAACCGCTGAATCGACTCATTGATTCATAACGCTTCAAAGCTTCATGATGCTGTGTTTTGAAATCAGTCAGCACACAGGGAAACTGCTTTGCTCTTTTGCTGTTATTGTTGTTGGCCAATGTGAGTTTGTGCTTCATCATGGTTTCAGCGATATCTATGGTTTCTCCACGGGGTTTGAAGCTTTTCGATGACGTTCGCGTCGGGTAATCACGTCACTTCAAAACGTTCCCATGGCAATAGGCGGAAATGGCGGCTCTTGTGTGAAGTAAACGAAAATTTTTCAACTTTCTGCTAATATATATGACTTTTTTTGCAACGAAAATGCGGGGATTATGAAATCATGATAGCCCCGCATATTTTGCACGCGGAAATAGGCAATTTATGCGGCGAAAGTGCGGCGTATTTGAAAAAAATGCGGCCCCCGCATGAATATGCGGACTTTGGCTGATTATGCGTTAAATCACGCGATCGCATAATCGCGTTTTTCTGGAGGGACTGAATGCATTAACATGTTTAACAATATTAGTCTAGCAGGTGTTTTTACCAAAAAGGTTTACTTCACCCAAAAATAAGTTATCCCTTAATTTACTCGCCCTCAAGCCATCCTAGGTCTTATATGACTTCCAGCCAAACACATTTATATTTAAAAAACCAAGCTTTAAAATGGGGGTCGAGTTTTTGAAGCCCTAAAAAGTGCATCCATCCATCATGAAAGTGCTCCGGGGGTTAATAACGGCCTTCTGAAGTGAAGCCATGTTTTGTAATAAAAATACCCACAATTATGATTTTACTAAACTTATCCATGCAGGTGTGTTTACTAGATTAGAGGACATCATAGTGGAAGCATAAAGTGTGGTTGAACTTACACATTTCTGCAGTATTGATTGGATCGTGTGCACACTGTTGACAGGAAGTGACTTGTGTTGCAATGCGTGAGGCCTCAGCCATGCTCACGGCTGGTTTCATATTCACGCTCATGTTGTTTATCCTATCCTCCTTGAGTGAGGCGGGAAGATGAATTGCACTCCTATAGTTAAAGGGATAGTTCACCCAAAAATTTAAATTAGCCCATGATTTACTCACCCTCAAGTCATCCGAGGTGTATATGGCATTCTTCTTTCAGACGAACACAGTTATATTAAAAATGTCCTGGCTCTTTCCTCTTAACCCCCCTGGAGCTATGTGGAGCAGTTATATGATGGATAGAGGCACTTTTATGACGGATAGATGTATTTTTATGATGGATAGATGCACTTTAATAATGGATAGAAGTACTTTTATGATGGATAGATGCACTTTTATGATGGACAGATGCACTTATGATGGATAGATGTATTTTTATGATGGATAGATGCAGTCTTATGATGGATAGATGCAATGTTATGATGGATAGATGCAGTCTTATGATGGATAGATGTATTTTTATGATGGATAGATGCACTTTAATGATGGACAGATGCACTTTTATGATGGATAGATGTATTTTTATGATGGTTAGATGCAGTCTTATGATGGATAGATGTATTTTTTATGATGGATAGATGTACTTTAATAATGGATAGATGTACTTTTATGATGAATAGATGCAGTCTTATGATGGATAGATGCACTTTTTATAATGGATAGATGTATTTTTATGATGGATAGATGCACTTTTATGACGGATAGATGTATTTTTATTAGGGGTGTAACGGTACACGTATTCGTATTGAACCGTTTCGGTACAGGGCTTCCGGTACGGTGCACGCGTGTACCGAACGGTTATGAATGTAATGTTTAACAGTTAACAGTCGGCTTGTTGTAAGCGCGGAACACACTTCAATCCGAGTTCCCACACGAACATATTAAGTATTCAGTCCATATTATCATGAAATTCAAACTATAAATGACGTTTTGATGCTCTTTAATGTGCGTGACTGATCAGTGATCACTAAACACAGTTCAAGTGGCCACGCGCCGCGTGACCGCGATCATTTGTGAACGGTGCACGCGTCGAACGGTTATTAATGTAATCTTTAACAGTTCACTGTCGGCTTGTTGTAAGCGCGGAACACACTTCAATCCGAGTTCCCACACGAACATATTAAGTATTCAGTCCATTTTATCACGAAATTCAAACGATAAATGCCGTTTTGACGCTCTATGTGGCGTGACTGGTCACTGATCACAGTTCAAGCGGCCGCGCGACGCGCACGCGCGTGAACGCGATCATCTGTGAAGGCGATCGATCATCTGTTACTAAAGATTCAAGAATAAACATGAAGGTATGCTGAGGATACATTACAATTTACTGTCATGTATATATGTGGTGTAATGGCTAAATCAGTGTTTCAACTGCGGAAAGATGTCAATATAACTGCTTGTGAACTAAACAATGTCATGTAACGTTAGCATCACATTTACCTCAGGCAGTCATTCAGTGTCCACAGAATTTTATTCACTAGAGAAATCAACTCTTTCGCTAAATATATGCTCTATATTAGCCGTTATATTCATTATATTCTACTTAACCTGATGTCTTGATTATTTCATGCATGTTAAATAAACCTGTCATGAAAATGACAGACACTGTATATAAATTATTATATTTCAACAACGATTTGGAGAAAAAAACTATTTTATAATTAGATTTAGAAGTTAATGCAAAAACTGCCTTATGTGAAGTTTACATATTTGCACACAATGTGTTATTTGAGTGTTGATTATTATACCTAAAAATAAATAGCAACTGAATTTAGGCTAATAGTTTGGGCTCTGTTGTGAATTTTTAATATTAATGTACAAGTAAGGGCTCCCTATATAATTTACAGAAATATCATAAATAAACTTTTAGATATAATTTAATTCATTCAAGGACACTTTTTTCTCCAGTAAACCACTGTTAAATATAAAAAATAAATAAAAAGCAATTTTGTAAATCTGCTGTACCGAACCGTGACTTCAAAACCGAGGTACGTACCGAACCGTCAGTTTTGTGTACCGTTACACCCCTAATTTTTATGATGATAGATGCACTTTTATGATGGATAGATGCACTTTTATGATGGAAAGATGTATTTTTATGATGGATAGATGTATTTTTATGATGGATAGATGCACTTTAATAATGGATAGATGCACTTTTATAATGGACTGTTGCACTTATGATGGACGGACGGATGCACTTTATGATGGACAGATGCACTTTATGATGGACGGATGCACTTTTATGATAGACGGATGCACTTTTATGATGGACGGATGCACTTGTATGTGCCATTATAAAGCTTGGAAGAGCCAGGACATTTCTAATAACTCTAATTGTGTTCGTCTGAAAGAAGAATGTCATACACTAGGGCTGGGCGATATGGAGCAAAACATTTATATCGATATATTTGGCTATATCTCGATATACGATATATATCTCGATATCTTTACAAGAAAAATAAACCCCCAAAAACTACTGCAAAAACAAATATGCCAAATACCACAAAGTCTTTTTTTTTTATTGAAGTGCAAAGAGGTAGGCAGTTCATTTAGGAACAAAGTAGGGATGCAACAATACAGTAAGTCCACAGTTCAATACGGTTCTTTTACCACGGTTTTCGGTTCGGTTCTGATGGCTAGTTGCATCAGATTTTTGCTATTCTATTCTTAGCCGAACAGCAAGAGCTTAAGGAGGAAAAAATAATATTTTTTTTATTGCAATACTTTCTTTATTTTACTTAAAAGACTTGAAAAACCTTACTTAAACTTAAAACTTTACTTTTAAAAACCCTTGTACACATTCCTAGTGTACTGTATAATATAAAATAAATATATATTTATAAAGATTTACACTGGCAGCTCAGAGCTGTACAGCAGCATATTAGTATGAAATTGAATTAATAAATGTAAAAATAAAACACTACATAGACTTCCCTATAAAATATACATTGATTCTTATTAAAGCTACTGTATTAGTTTTTCAGTCAAGAGCAGTGAGTGATTTTGTCTTTGTCTTTTGTTATTTTATTAACCACTAAAGGAATAGTTCACTCAAAAATGAAAATTCTGTCATTGATTACTCACGCTCAAGTTGTTTTAAACCTGAATAAAGTTCTTTCTTCTGTTGGACATAACATATATTTTGAAGAATATTGGAAACCAAACAGTTGCTGGTCCCCATTGTAGGAAATAATAATATGGATGTCAATCGCTACTATCAGCTGTTCAACAGAAGAAATTAATACAGGTTTGGAACAACATTAGAGTGAGTAAATAATGACATCATTTTAGAGTGAACTGTCCCTTTAAGGACAAGCGGCAGCGTGTTCACTAGGCTGCCCTGCTGTCAATTTAAGACTTTCATGCATCTAATATACAAACACACGCCGATTTTACTTTCACTTTAGACATAACCGACTGTGTTTATGTTAACCGTGTGTGTATTTGACAGTATTAGCGCAGTAAGATTTAGTCCAGTAATCACTTGTTTGACAGGCTTTTAGTGCGCGCGCTCGGTGCCCTACGCGCAAGGCTTTAAAAAACGCATGCAAATAATGAATTTTCATTCAAAAATAAAACAACTCAAATCAAGGGCAATAGTAAGTAACCTTCTCCAGCAAGCAAGCCGCTCTCTCTCTCTGTAGTGTACAGTCGCGGGAGTTCTTGTCTCGCAAAGTAATGCTGCCTAGGTAAACTGTATCTTGGATCAAGTGTTTGAGAACCAACTGTCGGCGTTCATGGCAGTAGACATCTGTCTGCTGTTCGTCCGACGCCTTAACCGAAGTATCTCCATATAATGGAGCCAGTTGTTTTTAAGACGAGTTCTGTAGCCTCCGAGCTGGTTGCGAGCGAGCGGGGGCGAGCACAGCACAGAGAAGGCAAACAAGCAAAGTGGCGGAATCAGAATTAAATATAAACAATATATCGATATATACGATATGTCAAAATTAGGGGTGTAACAATTCGTTTTAACTTCGATTCGTATCACGATTTGAGGTTGTCGATACGATTCAAGGACGATATTGGTTCATTTAGAACGATACGATCCGAAACGATTCAGTGACTTGAAATCGATTCAGTAACTTTTTAGCCAAAAATTGTGTGACTGAAATAAATATCTGGATACTGGTCAGTGCAGGTGAAGTTTTCTAGATTCCTGTTGTTTCTTGTAAGGGAATCCGGTATGTCAATTAATTATGGATATAAACAAACAAGTAAACAACAATTAATGGCAAATGCATTCAAATTTTATTTGAATAAAGTGCAACCAACAGTTTAGGTTGAATTAAAAGGAAGTTAACCTTTTCTGCTCTCATTTTCAATTTTCAATACATTTTCAATAAAAGCACAGTAAGTGCAACCAACATTTCAACAGTAGGTTAACCTGCTACTTCTGCTTTTGTTTTCCAACATAATAATATTACAATATTAGTATAAAAAATAAAGTGCAACTAACTACTCTTCAGGTTTAATTAATAGTAGGTTTACCTGCTATTTTTGCTGTTGTTTTACAACATTAAAATAATACAAATACAATATTAATATCAAAAATAAAGTGCAACCAACATTTCTTCAGGTTGAATAAACTGGCTGAACCTGCTACTACTCTCAGTTTAATAAACAAACAATATTTAACAAAAGATAAAATGTAACCAACTACTCTTCAATGACTCTACAGATTTCTTTTTCAAAAATATCAACATGATCTGACCTCAGAACACTTCTCTGTGCGTTCACTATGTCTCCAGCTGTACTAAAAACTCGCTCTGCTGGCACACTGGGGCCAGGAATGCACAGGTAACATTTAGCAAGGGTTGAAAGTACAGGTAACACGTTACTAACTTAGCTCTTTCTCCTGGTGGCTTGATAATTTCTCGCTGGTTGGCTTCTCCTCTGCCATCCGCCATGCTATGTTTTGTTTTCTTAGCGCTGCTGCTGGTGCGTGCGTTGCGATGATGTCACAGATAGGCAGACTTAATCGAGTAACGTTTAACGGCTTTATCATTAAAAGTGCTAAGAAAAAATATCCATATAAAGTCTGACGTGCTTAAATCCAATGCGTTATTTCCCATGATCGATACAATCGATTGATTACCTTTTAAAACGATGTTAGATCGATAGATGTCGTCCGGAAGGCCAACTTGCCGAGCACAGATCGATGTAGTTAGATCATAGGAAAATAAATCGATACATCGATGTAGTAGATGAATCGTTACACCCCTAGTCAAAATCCATATCGTGTTTAAAAAATATCTCGATATATTTTGAATATCGAGATATCGCCCACCCCTATCATACACACCTATAGGATGACTTGAGGGAGAGTAAATCATGGTCTAATTTTCATATTTGGGTGAACTATCCCTTTATATCAAAAGTTGCTATAAGCATTAAAGGCCTTCCATTTTGATTGCGCAATCTATCCCGGCTCTTCCGCCGAGGCTAAATGGACTATCTAGCTTCCCCACCTGCCTGTGTGTCACATGCTTACAGCGTTCAGCCAAAGATCCAGCCTGTGGTGTTGCTGTGTCCAAACCCTGGAGCTCTGTTAGAGAACAATAAGTGCTTGCACAGTGATTCGGTCCCCAGGGCCCCTTTTTAGACCGCAACTGAAGCTCTCAAATCCAGGCATTCTCTAGCCTTAGGGCCTTTGCAGTGTGAAAATGAAGGGAACGTGTCCTTCTGTTATCATATGAATCGAAATGTAGGATATTTGCTGTGTGGCTGCATGCTTGGTCGTAGATAAGGCAATGTGAACTGTTTTTACTTGCGAGGTTTAAGAGCTTAAGCACTTCCGTCTGTCAACTGTTCAATGCTAGCCCAAATCCAAAAGGTTTAGGATTACAAATAAGGCTAAAATGAGTTGCCTTTTGATTTATGATTGTAATGTGCAACTGTTACAAGTCCAAATCTGTGCATTGCTGCTTAAAGGGTTAGTTCACCCAAAAAGGAAAATTCTGTCATTAATTACTGACCCTCATGTCGTTCGACACCCGTAAGACCTCCGTTCATCTTCAGAACACAAATGAAGATATTTTAGTGTAAATCTGATGGCTCTGAAAGGCCTCCATTGGCTCAATGGCACTTTACACTCTCAAGACCCTTAAAAGACACTAAAGACGTCATTACAAAGTCCATCTCACTACAGTGGTTCTACAATAACTTTATGAATCGGCGAGAATAGTTTTTGTGTGCAAAAAAAACCTAAATAACGACTTATATATTGATGACGATTTCAAAACACGGCATCATGAAGCTTCGAAGCGTTATGAATCAGTGAGTCGATTCAGCAGTTTGAATCGCCAAATTTCAGCAGTTTGACACGCGATCTGAATCATGATTCGACTCACTGATTCATAACGCTTCGAAGCTTCATGAGGCCGTGTTTTGAAATCGTCATCACTATGTAAGTCGTTATTTAGGGTTTTATTGCGCACAAAAACTATTCTCGCCGATTCATAAAGTTATTGTAGAACCACTGTAGTGAGATGGACTTTGTAACGACGTCTTTAGTACCTTTTAAGGGTCTTGAGAGTGAGCCAATGGAGGCCTTTCAGAGCCATCAGATGTACACTAAAATATCTTCATTTGTGTTCTGAAGATGAACGGAGGTCTGACGGGTGTCCAACGACATGAGGGGAAGTAATTAATGACAGAATTTTCATCTTGGGGTGAACTAACCCTTTAAATGTAATGAAATTAATTTTTTGCAATTGTTCTGATGCTAAATTGAGTCCCCAGATCTGCATTAATTTAAAGGCCTCGCTCTTTTGTCGCTGCTGGATATGCTAATTGTCTGCTTGACCCCTGCAGCAGCCTGGCCTGATCAGTCGAGTGACGGATACAGTGAAGAGCATAGTCCCCTCCTGGCTGCAGAAATACTTCAAGAATGGAGAAGTTGTAGAGGGCGATGCCGCTGCAGTGGGGATGGAGCGGAACAACGTGGCTCCTCCACCCAATGGCAACGATGATGCCGCCCCAATCCCAGATGGACGAGACTCTCCAGAGCCGAGCACAAGTAACACAGGTATGATGAGTTGATGCATCATGAGTAGGTGCATTTTCAAAACCTACTGCACTGTCTATGTCTACGTTAATCTGGATACATTTTAATTTTTAAAGCTCTCCGTCCACTAGCGTTATCAATAGGGTTGGGTACCAAAATGGCACCGGTACTTATATAACCGATATGTACCGAACCGAATCAGAACGCAGATTTCGGTGCCAAAATTCAACGTGCTTTCGCGCAGAGCCCGAGACAGACGCTCAGCGCTCGTCACATCACAACTCATGACAACTCTTCAGTGTTTTCAACCACATCTCATGACAACTCTTCAGTGTTTTCAACCACATCATGTTTATTTCAGGTTTCAGACATTTAAATGCTCATAAGTACTAGCAAAAAACACACACTGATGTCTATGAAAGCGGCAATGACAATCCTTTCAGACGGTTATAATTTGACTAACGTTACGTGTTTTATTCACATCAGATACATGCACATTATATAGTAACTATATAGTTTACTCTATTCTTCTTCCAGTTCACCGGTCACTTACTTTCATGTATTTCGTGAGACGAGAATGAACTCAAGTGTTGTAAATCCGACAGATCCGATTCTGAGGCGCAAACTAACATGGCGCCGCCGCCCATTGCGCTTTATAGATCAACTAACACACATTTGAACATCAGATAGTTCGTGACGCAGTTAAGACGTTTGTGAATATTTTGAATAAAAAGAAAAAAAGCTGCAGCTTTATGTGAGAAACATGACGACTCGCCATGGAAACATTAAGGCTTTGCATTCTAAAATTTTTAGCCAGAGAATATGATTAGGGATGCACCGATATGAACATTTTGGCCGATACCGATAACCGATAATTCTTAATATTTGAAAGCCGATAACCGATATATTGGCCGATAAATCTAAATACAAATTTTAATAAACTCTGAGAGCCTGATTACAAAAACAAAAGGCTCACCATTAAAAGCCATGTCCAAAAACACTTCAACATAAATCAAACCTATACACAATAGCCTATTTGAACCAGTGTGAGATTCCTTACCTTTTCAAATTAATTTTACACTCCTATGGCCAAATTTTTTTTTTTAACACTTTACAATAAGGTTTAATTTTTGTTAGTATTAGTTAACCAACAATGAATGAACAATACTTCAACAGGATTTATTAATTTTATTTCATGTTAATCTCAACATATTCAGACCCAAAGTTGTGTCTTTTAACATTAGGTATGAACTGTGAATGGACTGTTACAAAACACAAACATTTTATTACTAAAAGAAACAAAGGTTATTGCTCTCTGTTTGTTCATGATAGTTAATGCATTAATAAAATGAGACCTTATTTGTAAAATGTTACCAAAAATTATATTGTCTAAAAAATAAAAATAATACACCTAAATAATGCAAACAAGTAATTGAACAGCATAATAAAGAATCAGAATGCAAGTGCATGAAATAACCTCCGCACAGACGATAAAGAAATGGTTTTAATCAAACCATATTGTTGATGGAAATGATACGAGAACAATAAAAGTGCTAATTATAAAAAATAATGCCTCTGTGTTTTTGAAAAAAAAAATATGTTTAATATTACAGTAATAGTAAACATCTGTAATATTAGTCTAGTCTATTAGGAATAATGTTGCTGTTTGAGAGCGCGCTGAAGCTGGAGAGAATGAACGAACAACCATAAACTGAAGCGCTTAGAAGTTTAATTAACAACTAAACGCATCATATATGAGAACAATCAGATATTTATACAAAATAAATATAATATTACAACTTATATTAGCACAAAATCACGCATAGGTGAAGGGTTATAACTCCTGTGGATGCTCTTCCCCTGTTTGAGAGCGTGCTGAAGCTGAAGATGATCACCGGTACAGTGAAGCACTGCGGGTTATTGACTTAACGAAACACATCCTATATGACTTTAATCAGATGTTTACTACAAAAACGTAATATTACGACTTACATATGCTTAAAATGACGCGAATGCACAAGCGAACTTGACTGTGCTGGTCAGAATGCGTTGTTGACGCTTCCCACAACAGCGCGCTGAAAAACAACTAAACCCAGAGAATTCACTAAGTTTTATAACAGAAATATTCTCATTGCAGTGTTATGTATAGGACAGTCCCAGTAGTTATTAATGCTGTGCATTTCTGTTTGAAATGCGCGCGCCGGTACAATGAAGTGCTTTACTGCATCGTTAATTAACTCAACCAAACGCATCCTATATGATATTACATACACAGAATAATAATAAATATAATATTACAACTTACAATGGCACAAAAGGCTGTGAATGCACAAGCAAACTTGACTGTGCTCGTCATGAAGGTGTAACTCCGTGGGCGCGCTCTTCCCTCAACAAACGCGCTGAAACACAACGCTCTTTTACAGCCTACTCTATTCTCATTATCATTTTATGTAGATTATAGAAGACTTGCGCTGCACATGTTGCACATAACTGTATTTTCCTTTTCGAAGTGATTCCAAACATATTTAGAGCAATTCAAACCCATCATGGTGGACAGCGCGTCCGTCTCAGCTGAAGGAAATAATACATTATCTATCGGCTTGACTATATCGGTCAAATTTTCTTATTGGACCGATAACGATAACATCAAAAATAATCATTTATCGGCCGATAACGATATGTTGCCGATATATCGTGCATCCCTAAATATGATCATATTTCAAAATAAAGCTGAAGCTCGAAGCTGGTTTGTAGCAGAGCAAGAATACAGACTGCTGTTATTACTGTAACTGTTATTTAGAGTTATATTAGGCTTGTTGTAGTTGGGTTAGGTGGCTTAGGTTTTACTGTGAATTTGTAAATAAGTCAATAATAATTTGTAAATAAATAAATTGAGTTTTGTATTTATTTATATTCATACATTTAAGTATACAATAAACTTTTAATAAATGGTTCAATTTAAATAAAAAATAAATAACAGGGTTTTTCCTACATTGAACATTTTTTGGCGGCCGCCAAAACATATTTTTGTCCCGCCAAAGCCTTATTTGATCAGTTATTGTGATTTATGAGTGATGTAGAACAGATGCTGCACTTGAGTTAACTGAGTGACAGAGAGAACGATCAGAGCTCCTCGCACGCTCTCTGTCTTCAAAATAAGCATTCTTAGCTTTCTAATGTTTCACATATTACGTTAATCAAAATCAAAAGGTCGGAAGACCGAATCCATGTTGCACGTGGCGCTATCAGACGTGGCGCTATCAGACGTGGCGCTATCAGACAATGTTTTCCTTTAATTACCGATGGGTGTGAAATGCGCTCAAAAAACATTCACTGATTCTCTGACCAGCTGACATAAAGCATACTTTAAATAAACAGGAAACAAATCCTATCCGGTTATGAAGTGTTTTCTGTGTGTTGACAAATCTTTCGCGATGTTCTAAAGACGGGATTCACACACAACGCGTCTGATAATGTCCGATTCGCCGCCTAATGACTCCTTTGAACCGAATCACTTTAACGACTGGTTAGAACTGATCTGTCCAACAGTGAACTCACAAATCAATTTAATCATTTACTCAGAACTTATAAACACTTACATCACTTATAAAGCGTTTATTAATCTTTGTTAATGTTAATTTCAACATTTACTAATGCATTATTAAAATAATCTTGTTAACATTAGTTCATGCACTGTGAACTAACATGAACAGCTGGATTTATATTAACTAACGTTAAAAAAGATGAACAAATACAGTAACAAATGTACTGCTCATAGTTAGTTCATGTTAGTTAATACATTAACTAATGTTAACTAATGACCATTATTCTGTGTTACCTTTTATTTTACCTTTAAATTACATTGACCTAATTTGATTTAAAAAGCACCTGCTGTAGCATCTTAGTTTTTTTCGTTGCACTAAACATTATTTGATTTAACATATTGGAACAATTATATACTTTGGTTTTATTTAATTTCACTGGTTAAGACTTTTTTTCTTTACACTGAATTTAAAAACAAATGCTGATTTAAGTAACATCTTTGTTTGGATTGCAGAATATACAGTTGTTGCCTTTAATTTCACCTTTCAGCCTTTTAATTTCCAATTAAATTTCCCGTTGATTTCAGATTGCGGACTTGTTTTCATTAGCCAAAAGCCAATTTAGCCTGTTAAATACCAAATAAACATCTTGTTCATGTATACTTTCATTCTTTTATTGTGTAAAAAAACAGGTATCGGAATCGGCCAGTTTTCTTGAAAAAAATCGGTATCGGAATCGGCCATGTAAAATCATGATCGGTGCATCACTAATATTTTATACATCGCATATAACTGGCACAATAACGGTATTTATGAATACCTATTGGTACAATATGCGTCACATGACTAAACATGCATCATTGTCCACACTACGACGCGAAGACGGTGTATTCAAATTTATCCACTTTGGAGCGTTTTCAAAAAAACAATGTTTCCATTGGCTTAAAACGCCGTCTCCGTGTGGACGGAAGGCCAAAACGGAGAGAAAAATATAGTAATAATAATATTAGTGTGGACATCGCCTATATACACAACAGAGCTACACGGTTAAACGTTAGAAGATTGCAATCTTGATTCAAACACCCATGCAATCTTATTCCTAAATGATAAATAAAGATTGTATCAATTATATCGTTACACCAGTAGGTTGGCGACAAGTGACTTTTAAATTTTATTCATTCAATCGATTCGTTCAGAAATGCTGATTCATCCAGTAATGAAACAAGTGAGGTAGGGATTGATTGTCGTTTAAATTAACGATCAATTAATCGTTAGCCTTTATATTTTAATGTGTCTACAGCAGTGGCTTATAGCCAACAGCATGACTGTGTGTGCTCTAAACGCCGTGTTCCTCACCCAATAAAAGAATAAGAAGGGTTTTTAGTCTAAATAAAGGACTAGTATGCTTGTAAAATTTGTCAATGTGATTTGATAATTTATTCAATTATTATTTAAAGCTGCAGTCTGTACCTTTTTTGGTTAAAAATGATCCAAAATCAGTTTGAGCAAATGCATAACCAGCCAGTGTTCAAAATGATCTCCTTACCTGTCAGTCTATGGCTGAAGCGGCAACTGAACCCAAATCATTCGCAAAGTTTTATTAACATTATAAAGAGCACAATATTGTATGTAATGTGACCGTCCCAATCATAGTCATTAGTGTGCATTGCTGTTTGAAATGCATGCGATTTAAGCAGCTTCATCGACAATTAAGTTTTATCGATTACATTTATTATCGACAATTAATAGATCGTTGATCAATCGCTAACATCCCTTCACAAAGTGAAGTCTGTACGAGTGAGTCGTTGAATCATTCATTCAACCTAATAGGGATGCACGATATTGGATTTTTGCCGATATCTGATATGCAGATATTTTTCAACTCATTCTGGCCGATACCGATATATGTTTATTTTTTTCATTTGTTTGGAAACCACCATTTTGAGCACAAATTTTTTTTTTCATTCTGGTTTCAGATCTCTGAGGTAAAAGGATACTTGTTAAAAATAAATTAATGTTAATAAAGTTCTTTTTTAAAATAACAGTATATTAAAAGCTCTGAAAATAACAATAATAAAGTCAGTAATTTTTCACCCCAGACAGATGCAGTTGTAATCTAAATATTTTATTTTTGGATTTAATGTTTGTTCACATGAAGTGGGGGTGGCATGGGATCAGCTGACGCTGTATTTAGCTTCAGATAAAAACATTCACAGTTATTTTAGAGCTCCTTGGATTATTTTTCATCCATTTCATAAAATTTTATTACAGATTAAGAAACTGTATGTAAAAGTATTTAATTTACAAGTGTCATGCTTGTGCTTTGACATCATTACTGCTTTATTTATTCAGAAAAAGAAGTAATTTCTATTTATTTGTGTATTCTACTTTTCATTGTATTACTGTAACAACAGCACCTCCACTAAATAGGCTATATAACATTCTCCCGGTCGGGCACTAGGACCTGGAGGAGCTTCAGCTGCTGTAGAGGCTGCTGCGCGCGCTAGAGAGTGGGGAGACGCGATTGTGCTTGTTTTGGGCTAGTTTTGTTGTGAAAACCTGGCAATCCTGAGTTGATTCACAAATTCAAGGCAGCATTTAAAAACTGTCAATATAAATCACCATACATGCAATGCATTTGCTTGTTTTCACTTGAAGAATGACCACACGGCTGACGTGATCTTATCGCTATAGAAGTCGTTGCACACGCGAGTTATTGCAGGCGCATATTAACACGTTATCATATCGGCATCATTTTTTCATATCGGCCAATTTTTATATTTTAAGCATTTATCGGCCGATTCCGATGTCGTGCCGATAATATCCCTACAACCTAATTAACATGCAGTTTAATAGCAGCTCGGACAAAATAGTAATTGGAATTTTTTTGTACAAATTTTTTTTAAGTTCTGTTCAGAGTTGTGTAAGAATCGTGGTCTCCGTTTTAAACCAAAATTGTGATTTCTCAATTCATCCATAATCACAGCTACTTTTCAGGCCTTGTCTTGACATGTTGAATTTTTATTTTCAGAACCATCTACAAGCAGAGCATCGCTGAACTTCCAGGAAGCTCTTTCGAGACCTCCGCTCAACCGGACCCACCTGCACTTCCCATCCCTGGACGGCTCTCCGGCATTAGGCGGCGCGAGCCCTCTCTTCTCCCAGCCCTCCACATCCACAGCGCCCTTCTCAGGGAGCCCTTTCGCTGTAACCTCCAACTTCTCCCTGGTAAAAGAGATTAAGGACTCCAGCTCTCAGCATGAGGACGACAACATCTCGACTACCAGCGGCTTTTCATCACGTGCATCTGATAAAGGTGAGCCACGCTTCTGAGCAGAATCCAATAGATAAGTGCTGCCAGACATTTGAGTTGTTCAGACAGCAATATTCCTTGGAGTCTTAGACTAGGTATAGATAGAACTAAGAGCAGGGCTTAATCTTCTTACAGATGTGCCCACGTCAAAGACTGTGCCGCTCCTCTGGTCCCCAGAGTCTGAACGCACCCACTCTGGATCGCAGCCAGCTCATTCTGGGCTCAAGAAACCAGCCTTCAACCTGTCAGTCTTTGGCACTTCCTCATCAGTAAGTACTTCATATTCTTCTGAGAACATTTGTTAAGCTTAATAGGGGGGTATTCATCTATTTTAAGGGTGCTCCCATCGGGATTTTAGGGGCAGATCACCAATTACTGATCACTGGAAGCAGCATTGGCCAATATCGATCACCAAAATTAAGAATAGTTTGCCTATAATTTAAGCTACACTGTAACTTTTTTAGTTTATTCTTATCTAAAAACACTTAGTTCTTTCAGAAATATGTGCTCATTAATGTATATTTACTTCTTTCAAGTAATAAAGTTTTCTCGTAAGTTTATAATATGCCATTGTAAACACATACGGGTGAGGGGTTCGAATGCCGGTCGCCATGTTGCCCCTCCATCTTGAAAGTACATTAGCCAAAGAGGGACATACCCGTAAATTCAAGCTTCGCCTTTGGCGTTTTAACACTCGATGGCACCGTGTCGAATGTGGACGAGGTCGAACTGGAAGCCATGTTAATCTTGGACTAAATCGGCCACCGTAGGAGTTAAAACTAAATCGGAATTGAGAGGAACAGAAACTAATATTCACTGGATGGTCATATACCTTTTCACCACTAGATGGGGGTAAAATATCACACAGTGTAGCTTTAACAACAATGTATTTTAAGTAGGGCTACGACTAATGATTATTTTGATAATCGATTAGTTGACCGATAATTTTTTTCCAATTTATCAGATAAAAAGACATTTTTTATTGGCAAAATACACTATTCTACATCCTGCCCAATGCTGTCCTTCAAACAAACGTGTCATCTGAGTGCTGTGGACACATACATAGTGAATATATCTACCATTAGCCTACATAAATTAACCTACATACATTTTACATCGAATAAAACAAACAAAAATAATATAATTAAATAAATATCAGGGTTATTGTTATTCAATGGTAACCACAAATTAACCATTGTTTAGCTTGAAATCCATAGTTTAACTATCACACCTGCAAACTTGTCACTTTTCAGCGACAATCGCCTTTTTCTTGGTCAATTGGGTCATTTACGTGAATCGCGTAGAACCGGAGAGTTTTTGTTTTTTGGGGGGGGGTCAGGATAGGTGCACGCGTGTAACGTTACCGAACGGTTTCCGGGTGCAATCTTTAACAGTTCACAGTCGGCTTGTTTTAAGCGTGGAATACACTTCAATCAGAGTTCCCACACGAACATATTAAGTATTCAGTCCATTTTATCAAGAAATTCAAACGTTAAATGCCGTTTTGACGCTCTGTGGCGTGACTGATCACAGTTCAAGCAGCCGTGATCATCTGTGAAGGCGATCGATCATCTCTTACTAAAGAATAAACATGAATGACCATCTGAAGTTATGCTGAGGATACATTACAACTTACTGTCATATATATATAAATATATATGTGTGGTGTAATCGCTCAGTCAGTGTTTCAACGGCGGAAAGACGTCAATATAACTGCTTGTAAACTAAACAATGTCATGTAACGTTAGCATCACATTTACCTCAGGCAGTCATTCAGTGTCCACAGAATTTTATTCACTAGAAAAATCAACTCTTTCGCTAAATATATGCTCTATATTAGCCTGTATATTCATTATATTCTAATTGACCTGTTAGTGATGTCTTGATTATTTCATGCATGTTAAATAAACCGGTCATGAAAATGACAGACACTGTGTATACATTAGGGATGGGCAACAGTGGTCGAGTAATCGAGTACTCGAACGTGACAGCGATCATGAGAACGATGATCGCCCTGAAAAAAAAATATTTGTCTCTCTTTTTTTTTTATTTATTGGTTATTGCGTCGTTTTGCGCGGTACCTGAGGTCTGATTGGTTAGCGTTATACAGCCTCCAGACCGCGGCAAAATAAAGTGAAACTGAGGCACTGCAGTGATGTCTGGAATCATGAGATCATTGAATGGTTATTGCAAGATGTGCAGCGCCAATCTGTCACAGCCTACATAGCATTATAATGAGAACACGATAGTAACAGAATGCTGTAAATGATCTGTGCTTAGTTCCCCGTGTATCAGCTGATCCACAGAGAAACTAGCGAGAACACTCAGACTAGCGCGTGAAGTTCATGTGCGCATTCGCGTCCTTTTCTGCAGATGCACGTTGTAAGATTGCTTTTATGTTGTCTGATTAATCTAATATAAGAAGCGTTTGGTTGAGCTTAATAAGCTAGCAAAGCGCTGCCGTTATACCGGCTGCTGTTCATTCTCTTCAGTTTCAGCTCAAACGCATATTTCATCCTCGACATGATGGTTTAGAGACAGTCATATTCTTTTTAGATAGGCTATTTCTTTCTCAGAATCATTGATATTAGTAATGCAGCAGTGCTATACTGTTCTCGTATTTTTTAACAGTAGACCTATAGTTATTTAAAGCTGTTTTTCGTTATGAGTTTGAAAACGCGCAGTGATGTCTGTAAACGCTTCGATCATGAATAATTAAATGAAGTGCATGATGTGCAGAGTCAATCTGTCAAAGCATTATAATGAGAACAGGATTTTAATAAAATGTTGTTTCTGTGTGCTTTCGTTGTCCGTGTATCAGCGTTGTTAACGGAAGAGCGCATTCAAAATGTTCCGTTTCAAACCCTTCGCCTGTAAAATCTAGCACTGAAGTTCACGTGCGCATTCACGTCCTTTTGTGTTGATTTATGTCGTAATAGGTTCATAATAATCTTCATATTAATATTGATATATGGTGCGTTTGGTTGAGTTTATTATCCAGATAGCAAGCTCTGCAGGGTGGTGTTATTTCAGTTTCAGCTCAAAGGCAATGCTCGATATTACTGACTTGGTTATTTGAGACGGTCATTTTATAAAGATGTTTCTTTATCAATGACATTTATGCATCATAATCTAGCAGTTATTTTTTGTTTTATATGTTCATGTTTTCATATACCTGTTTTCATGTCACTTGTATTTGTCAACAACCATTTTCATAACAGTTTTCATTATCTCAATGACGGACAAGCCCCGCCCTCTGCACCTGCCCCGCCCCCTACACATGCCCCGCCCTCGAGTACTCGTTTTTGAGACCTATCGATGATCAAAATGATAAATTGACAAAAATGGCCATCCCTAGTATACATTATTATATTTCAGCAACAAATTGGAGGAAAAAAATATTTTATAATTAGATTTAGAAGTTAATGCAAAAACTGCCTTATGTGAAGTTTAAATGTTTGTATACAATGTGTTATTTGAGTGTTGATTATTATACCTAAAAATAAATAGCAACTGAATTTAGGCTAATAGTTTGGGTTCTGTTGTTAACCTTTAATATTAATGTGCAAGTAAGGGCTCCCTATTTCTGTAATTTACAGATATATCTTCAATAAACTTTTAGATATCATTTAATTCATTCAAGGGCAGACACTTTTTTTTCTTCTTCAGTAAACCACTGTTAAATATAAAAAATAAATAAAGCAATTTTGTAAAACTCGTACAGAACCGTGATTTCACATCCGAGGTACCGAACCGTCAGTTTTGTGTAACACCTCTACTGTCAGTCTTTTATTTTTTGTGTCATGCGTCACAACACTTCCTTGAGTTCTAGGCGTTTCCGTGTTGTAAATAAAATCATTTTTAAAATATTAAATGTCATTCTCTTTAAGTCACGCTCAGAAATGTAATTTGCATATTAAAATCCCCCCAGCGACACTGTTACCTTTTTTACTCAGAGGAGTTTGCAGGTCTGCTATATGGTATTTGTGTGGTTACACAAATGGTAATCAATACGGTATAATTTTCGTAAGGGTACATTTGTGCTATACATTGTGCAAAAAATCCCTACATTAAAATGATATTAAAGAAAAACAAGAAAGAAAAAACAAACTCAGTGTAACCACAAGAGTTCTGCAGGAACACACACACACACACACACACACACACACACACACACCCTGTTGAATAATACTTGAATTACATGTTGACTTTTAAAACTAAATTTAGCACCTAAAGCAGATATTTCAGTTAAATTAATGTTTATGCCCTGTCTGTTTGACTCGCGTGAATTAGTAACATTTACAGATGATGATATAACCACTGTTCTCTATATGGATCAGTGGATATAACCTGTAAAATTAACGTTTTGCGCTGAGAATGCAGACACACACATCTGTCAAAGTGCATGACGGAGTATGTTAACGCTAATGCATTCGCTTGAAGCTTAAAATAAACAATTCTCATGTTTTGGGCACTTGGATCACGTACCTATCCTGCATCAGCTCGCTCTGTTTCCACTCCTCTATTTCTAGATGCACATTTTGGCCCATTATGTGTATATAAATATGCTCACATGTATGTATACATTTAAGAAATATTTTTTATATTTATATATAAAATATTTATTAGCTTGGTGTGTCCCTGGCTTTACACATGCAACATTTCATACTGTTGATGTTCATAATACCGACGGTGTTTATGCAAATACTCACCAAGTTATGAACACGTTTCTGTATTTAACCGTTTGGGCATGAAAGCTCAAGTGCACGCAAAGAAAGCCGCTTGTGGGATCAGTATCACTTTCGTGGCTTAATGCAGTTTTACTGACTCTTTTTATTAACAAGCATGTCCTGCAGTTTAGCAACATTAAACTGTTGTAGCTGATTTGGACATTAAGTTTGGGTTTTTACGGAGGAATGATTGGCACCACTGTGAAGGAAAGTGCACTAAAATCGCACAGCCCTAGTTAGTTGCTGTAGGGTTGCTTTCGTTGCAATGTCTCCCCTCTCCACAAAGGTCAAATGTATTGTCCTTTTCAGACACATGCTAGAACTGCCAGCCCGGTGAATGTAGCAAAGCAATTTTAGCTGTGCATAGAAAAATTGCCTCACGAGTAGGGCTTGGCCGATAAATGAAATCATATCGAATCGTGATAAAATTCATGTAGATAACGATGATAAGCTCTGGACATTTTTACTCTATATTAGAGCTGCAACTAACGATTATTTTTTCGATTAGTCGACTAATCTAACGATTATTTTTCCAGATTAATCTTATTATTCTTTTTTACTGATTATTGTATTTCAAAGAGGGTAGTGAATTTGTATATTATTTTAACATGAAATCAATGAATGATGACAATATTAATTGTATTTCAGGAAGGGTAGTGTACATAGTATGCCATTTTATAATGAAATATATGAACACAAGAAGCTTTTTAAACATAATATATAATGATACTATTCATCATAAAATGTATACAGAGTAGGCCTAATTAGGAAAAGTTGTTTACTATAGTAGGTGAGTATGATTTACTTATTGATTTGTGTCAATAGTAAACGAAAATGCACTTGTATTTATCTGCAAAAGGTTCACATACAGGAGCTTTCAGCATTGTGTTAATGTATAACTACCGGTAGTCGTCTATTTTGAAGATACATGTGCATAAACAACGACTAAAGCTGCCAGAAGTTTTTGCCCAAACTTCAAAGACAAATGATTAAATGATTAAAGCTAGAGGCATATCTTAACTTTAATGTTACTTTAATCATGTAAACTACCTATATACAGCATGTTATTATGCATATGTGTTTGGGACAGAGGGGAACCGGGTCGCATTAACAGGAGATATATGCAGCCCATAATAAATAAAAGCACGAGACGTACTGGGGTCGGAGAAGAAAACAGGAAAATGTGACCGTCTGTTGCAATACACGCGCCACGGTTCAGCTGCGCGAGAGAACACTGGCAGCAGGGTTGCCAGGTTTACACAACAAAACCCACCCATTCGTTACTCAAAACTAGCCCAAAACAAGCCCAATCGCGTTTCGGGGAGGTTCTCTGGTAAACATCGCGTTCGGGTGGTTAAATATGTGTGTTTTTTTGCTTCAACCCGCGGACATGAGACACAGCCCGCGGCAACAGTGTAGAAGTAGCCCAATTCCGCGGAAAAAAGCGGACTTGGCAACTCTGACTGCAGTGTGAAAGCTCCCGCTCTCCACGCGCACAGCTTCTGCTCTGCCACCGCGTGCAGTGTGAAACCGGCGTTACAGAGCGAACAAAGCACAGTTTTATTCGGCTTCTGTTTAAAGTTCTCCCACACTTTTGAATGTCGCGGTCTGGCTTTATATGATAAATGATCATTTTCACTATGCCCGGGAGCAGAAGCTGCCATTATTCTAGATCTGCTGTTCCATTCTAGAACGTAAATAATGTGCCGCCGACGCGTCGACGCATTTCACGCACGTCAACGTATTTTCGTAGTCGACGTCGACGCGTCGTTGCAGCCCTACTCTATAGATTACTGTAACACCCAATCACACAGCAGAAACAAACGCGACAACAGCCAGCTTTTAACATGAACATCAAAAGTACCCGCTTTACTGGCAAAGGTTACGCGGATCAGTCACGCTAACACTAAAGAGTGCTGTGAGATCCAGTGAGAAGCGCATGCATTTAGCAAAAACACAAATGTCTCGTGCTTTAAACTAGTTTAAAGCCAGGATTAAACAGCGCTGATTAATAGCAGAAACAATGTGTGCAATGATAAAGTCAGAAGGCTTTTCGTTCTTATCCATAATTTACCATTAATTTACTGGTGTGGCACTGGTACTGTGATATATTCATATATAATTGTATTATATTATTAATGTAGGCATGTATTGAATGTATTAAAGGAGTAATGGAATAATATTACAGTATTTTTTTGTGATTGAGCTATAGAATTTGTGCATTTATGCTAAATGTCTTTAGGCTAGGCTACTATTTTTCATACAAATACCATAGAAACCATATCGATACATTTTACCATGGTAGTGAAGAGCTATATGTGTTTTTTTAACTGTGGTTATCATGATCTAAATCTACGATACTATGGAAGAACAATGGTTAATTTTAATAAAACTCAGTCATAATATTTATATTTTACCGTATAAAAATTAGGTTGTTACAATTTTTACAGATGTCCTTTTTTTTTTTTGTTGATGAACATACATGTACATCTGCGTCCTCCTAACTCAAGCTACTACTACTGTCAACTCACTGTCAAATGTGCATTTCTAAGAGACAAAACATGTAATATTATTAATACTGTAGCTTAAGATATATGCCAAAGTCAGGCCACACAAACCTGTTTCATGACTAGAAACAATATCCACTATTAGAACATGCAGAAGCTAAGACATACATTTTTTTTAAATCAGGAAATTAATTTTGTTAAGGAAAAGTGTAAGGAATTCAAAAACGTGAAGCGTTTGTCATATTCTGACAATAAAAAGTAGTTTAAAACTACAATTAACAGTCTGGTTTCTACAACTTTCACCTAGGAGCAAAAATCTTGCCTTTAAATTTGAAAGAAATAAATATTTGACATTTATCGTGATTATTGTCGATATCAACTGATATTCTTTTTTTTTTTTATCGAGATCACTTTTTGGCAATATCGCCTAGCCCTACTCACGAGTTTTGCGTCATCTGATCGGCCTTTATAGGGACCACGATCAGACTATATAAAGTAGGGCTGTCAAAAGATTAATTGCGCTTAATCGCATCCAAAATAAAAGTTTGTGTTTACATAATATATATGTGTGTGTACTGTTAATTATTATTTATATATAAATACACACACAAGCACGTATATATTTAAGAAAAAAATATTTTTTTTATATATAAAACATTTATATTTATATATATTATAGATTATATGAATGTATATACATGCAAATATTTCTTAAATTTATACATGAATGTGTGTGTATTTATATATAAATAATAATTAACAGAGTACACACACGTATATTATGTAAACACAAACTTTTATTTTGGATGCGATGAATCTTTTGACTACGGCTGGGCAAATTAACGCGTTAACGCTGGCGATTAATTTTTTTTAGCTTAACGCATTAAAAATATTTAACGCAAATTAACGCACCGTTTTTATATCCATTTTTGCTTAGCGTTACATGATCATCACGCTCTTATTCATGTAAATGCTTCCGTGTGTGTGTGTGTGTGTGTGTGGTCGGCTAATCAAGGGACACACACACTCGACGCATAGATAGACTCGCGTCAGTTTCCTGCTCACATCGAGTTCTCTTTTGCTCTTGAACAAACAATAACACAGAGGATTTTGAGTATTCTCATATTAGGAGTCTTAAATTAGTTAAATAACGTCTTAAATGAACTTAAAGAGTTGTGAGGAAATGAGATGCGCGGGACAGCGCGTGAGATCCGCGTCTGTTCTTAAAGTGACAGTAGCACTGATGATGATGTCATTAATGTTCATCAAAGAACAACGGAAACAGAGAAAATTGTAGCTTTAATGATGATTCATCTATATTTAATTTATTATATATGCAGTTAAGAAAGATAACTATTACATTTCTGTATATGTCTAACAGGGAAGGCCATGGGTAAATATAACATTTATTATTTTGGGTTTATGTAAAGATTGTTTTAAGTTCACTTAAATTAAAAGTTTTTTTTTTAAAGCCTAATAAATGTTGAAATTGGGAGCTTTCAGTTATACTGGAATGTAATGTCATTAATGTTTCATAGAGACATCAGTGATACTGGCCTTCATTCATAAAAATATGACAATACAACACATATTTAAAATATGCTGTCTTTAAATTGTTTATACATTAATTTGGAGAGTAACTGAAATTACAAAATCAAAATATTAAAAACGTAAAATATTAAAAACTTGCGATTAATTACAGAAAAAAAATTGATTAATTAGTTAATTTTTTTTAATTGATGCCCATCACTACTTTTGACACAAAGCTGTTATCGACCAATAATGATCGTGCCCGATAAATCGGAGCACCCTTTAATGTCCAAGTTTGTCATAATGGCTGTAGTCCTTACTGGGATGCAGATTAATGTGATGCATATTTATTCTCTTCCAGTCAGTGTTGAACAGTTCCGTGCTGAACTCCAGTCAGTTGGGGGATTCGCCCTTCTACCCAGGGAAGACCACATATGGAGGAGCGGCTGCGATGAGAAGTGCTCGTTCACGCCCCGCTACTCCTTACCAGGTTTGAACAATAATGCCAGTACTATGATCTTAAAGGGTTAGTTCACCCAAAAATGAAAATTCTGTCATTAATTACTGACCCTCATGTCGTTCGACACCCGTCAGACCTCCGTTCATCTTCAGACACAAATGAAGATATTTTAGTGTAAATCTGATGCCTCTGAAAGGCCTCCATTGGCACAATGGCACTTTACACTCTCAAGACCCTTAAAAGACACTAAAGACGTCATTACAAAGTCCATCTCACTACAGTGGTTCTACAATAACTTTATGAATCGGCGAGAATATTTTTTTGTGCGCAAAAAACCCTAAATAACGACTTACATAGTGATGACGATTTCAAAACACAGCATCATGAAGCTTCGAAGCGTTATGAATCAGTGAGTCGATTCAGCAGTTTGAAGCGTTATGAATCAGTGAGTCGAATCATGATTCGGATCGCGTGTCAAACTGCTGAAATTTGGCGATTCAAACCACTGATTCGACTCGCTGATTCATAACGCTTCAAAGCTTCATGAGGCCGTGTTTTGAAATCGTCATCACTATATAAGTCGTTATTTAGGGTTTTTTTGCGCACAAAAACTATTCTCGCCGATTCATAAAGTTATTGTAGAGCCGCTGTAGTGAGATGGACTTTGTAATGACGTCTTTAGTGTCTTTTAAGGGTCTTGAGAGTGTAAAGTGCATTTGTGCCAATGGAGGCCTTTCAGAGCCATCAGATTTACACTAAAATATCTTCATTTGTGTTCTGAAGATGAACGGAGGTCTGACGGGTGTCGAACGACATGAGGGTCAGTAATTAATGACAGAATTTTCATTTTTGGGTGAACTAACCCTTTAAAGTGAAATGGCATTTTTAGGTTGCTGCTTGTTGGTTTCATTCCTTTTTGACTGACACTGTATTCTGTTTGTTTCTGCAGCCTCCCGTTAGGAGGCAGATTAAGGCCAAGCCGGCTGGAGCTCAGCCCTGTGGAGTGACCAGCGCCACCGCGAGGCGCATCTTACAGTCCCTGGAGCGCATGTCCAGTCCTCTTGCTGTGAGTTTATGGTCTAGAATCTAAAATCAATTAAACATTTCATTGCTACTGTCCAGCCTAGGGGTTGGCGATAATACACATGATAAACCGATTGAACCAGTAGAGATTATCTGTCATGTTCTGCCGTCACAAAAGCGTGTCATTTTAACTTGTTTTTTTCTCAAACGTCTTTTTATTAAAGCATACAATTCACTTGCATATTTTGAGTTTTTTAAATAAAAATAAAGTAAAATAATAATAATAAGAAATAGATAATTAAATAAATCTATTAAACAGTAAACTTAACGTGATAAAACATCAAAACAAGGAAAATAACAGCAAAAAAAAAACACGATGGAAGAACACCACCAGACTGACCACGATCCCCCACCCTTACTTCCTCGTAGGCCTTCACTCAATTGTCATATATCGTGTGCTAGGGTGCAGACTGTAGTACTGAATTTGTAGTTTTTAGGTATTAATGAGGGGTTTCCATGTTTTATTGAATAGATTGAGTTTGTCTCTCAGCGTATACCTTATCCTTTCTAAATGAAGTGTGCTAGTTAAGTCCTCTAACCACATCTTTGAGGTAGGCACAGTTGTGCTCTTCCATAGGATGAGGATTAATCTCTTTGCTATTATGAAACCATAAGAGAGAAAGCGCTTTAACTTGTTTTTAAACCGCTGTAAAAAGCATTGTATTAAACTGTTCAAGCGCAATATGCAGCGACAGAACTAATTTTGGCGTATGCGGCAGTTTGAGACACAAACACCTGAAACGCGCACACAATGCCATTATCGTGAAATAAAGATACTCGTACAGAGCTCCAGACTGCGACCAAATGGTCAGTCCTTCCAGAAAAATGCGGCTTTTTTTTGTGATTGTTGCGGGCAAAAATCCTTGATTATGCGGCACGTTTTCTTAAAAAATGCGATGAAAAATGCGGGATATTTATGCAATTTTATGCGATAAAATTGCGGGAACTTGCAAAAACTGAGGTTTGATGAGAAAGAGAAAAAAAGCACTACATCACAGAAAGTGCTGGAATATTTAAGTTCTCACCTTGTTTTATTGAAGACCTTAATAATGACTCAAATTTACAAAACATTTAGTCAATCAAGTTCTGTAGCTTTACAAAAGGAATATGCTACAACTTCTGAAAAAATTAATAAATAACTTCCTGTTTTACAGATGTCGCTATACAAAACAGACATTTGAGTGCTTCCAATGCACAAAGTGCAATCTCTTAAAGGGTTAGTTCACCTAAAAATGAAAATTCTGTCATTAATGACTTCCCTTTATGTTGTTGGACACAAATTAAGATATTTTAGTTGAATTCCAATGGCTCAGAAAGGCCTCCATTGGCACAATGTACACTCTCAAGACCCATAAAAGGTAGCCTACTAAAGACGTCGTTACAAAGTCCATCTCACTACAGTGGTTCTACAATAACTTTATGAAGCGACGATAATAGTTATTGCGTGCAAAAAAAACTAAATAACGACTTATATAGTGATGACTGATTTCAAAACACAGCATCATGATGCTATGAATCATCGAGTCGATTCATGATTCGGATCGCGTGTCAAACTGCTGAAATACGTGACTTTGGCGATCCAACCCGCTGAATCGACTCATTGATTCATAACGCTTCAAACCGCTGAATCAACTCATTGATTCATAACGCTTCAAACCGCTGAATCAACTCATTGATTCATAACGCTTCAAACCGCTGAATCGACTCATTGATTCATAACGCTTCAAAGCTTCATGATGCTGTGTTTTCAAATCAGTCAGCACACCGGGAAACTGCTTTGCTCTTGCTGTTATTTTTGTTGGCCAATGTGAGTTTGTGCTTCATCATGGTTTCACCGGTATCTGTGGTTTCTCCACGGGGTTTGAAGCTTTTCGATGACGTTCGCGTCGGGTAATCACGTCACTTCAAAACGTTCCAATGGCAATAGGCGGAAATGGCGGCTCTTGTGTGAAGTAAACGAAAATTTTTCAACTTTCTGCTAATATATGACTTTTTTTGCAACGAAAATGCGGGGATTATGAAATCATGCTAGCCCCGCATATTTTGCACGCGGAAATAGGCAATTTATGCGGCGAAAGTGTGGCGTATTTGAAAAAATGCGGCCCCCGCATGAATATGCGGACTTTGGCTGATTATGCGTTAAATCACGCGATCGCATAATCGCGTTTTTCTGGAGGGACTGAATGGTGGCATTTTGCAACCTTTTGTCCTGTTGGTGTGACAAAATTTTGTTAGAGGTCGCACTGGTGCACCACCACAGTGCCTATCTGATAAGAGCTGACATCTTTGTTACATATGAGAAACATTAAAAACGAAAGCGGAATGGAACGACGCTACTCAAAAGCGCACACACGGGCCGATCTCGATTAAACCACATCACACAGTTCCTACACAGAGCTGGAGGTCCAGTGAGAGAGTTTGAATTCACCACAGAACTAATAACATCGAGATCTAGTGGGAGCATTCAGAGCAGAATTCGATGGAGAAACATTGAGCCATGAATGAAGTTCAGGGGTTTCGGTCCACAAATCTCCAACATTCACCATGGATTTAATGTGGCAACACCACATGGGATTGTGGAAGAAATTGTTGAATGTTCGAATTATTCATCTCAGGGTTGGTGCAAACTTTTGAGAGTGAAATTAAAGGACTTTCACGTGCTTCACACTGTAATATTATTAGTAACTGCACTTATTAACAAACAATCAAATTAACTTATGATCAGGGGTGTAACGATATATCGCGATATAAAAATGTACAACACAAATGTACCAAAATGTAAATTCTGTCGTGTACTCACCATGCCGTTTTTCGTTTAACTTCCAAACACAAATGAAGATATTCTTTATGAAACCTGAGGGATTTCTGTTCCTCCATTTAAAGTCCATTCCTCTCAAACTTAAGATACAAATAAATGTCATAAAGGCATCGTAAAAGAACTAGGGATGCACGATATTATCGGCACGACATCGGAATCGGCCGATAAACACATAAAATATAAAAATCGGCATCGGCCGATATGAAAAAATAATGCCGATATGATAACGTGTTGCTATGCGCCTGCAATAACTCGCGTGTGCAACGACTTCTATAGCGATAAGATCACGTCAGCCGTGTGGTCATTCTTCAAGTGAAAACAAGCCAATGCATTGCATGTATGGTGCTTTATATTGACAGTTTTTAAATGCTGCCTTGAATTTGTGAATCAACTCAGGATTGCCAGGTTTTCACAACAAAACTAGCCCAAAACAAGCACAATCGCGTCTCTCCACTCTCTAGCGCACGCAGCAGCTGAAGCTCCTCCAGGTCCTAGTGCCCGACCGGTTGAATGTTATATAGCCTATTTAGTGGAGGTGCTGTTGTTACAGTAATAAAATGAAAAGTAGAATACACAAATAAATAGAAGTTACTTCTTTTTCTGAATAAATAAAGCAGTAATGAAGTCAAAGCACAAGCATGACACTTGTAAATTAAATACTTTTACATACAGTTTATTAATCTGTAATAAAATTTTATGAAATTGATGATGAAAAATAATCCAAGGAGCTCTAAAATAATTGTAATTTTTTTTTTTTATCTGAAGCTAAATACAGCATTAACTGATCCCATGCCACCCCCACTTCATGTGAACAAACATTAAATCCAAAAATAATATATTTAGATTACAACTGCATCTGTCTGGGTTTAAAAATTACTGACTTTATTATTGTTATTTTCAGCGCTTTTAATATACTCTTATTATAAAAAGAACTTTATTAACATTTATTTCTTTAACAAGTATCCTTTTAGTAAGGAGACCTCAGACATCTGAAACCAGAATGAGAAGAAAAAAAAAATTTTTTGCTCAAAATGGTGGTTTCCAAACAAAGGGAAAAAATAATCGGTATTGATATCGGCATCGACCAAAATTAGTTGAAAAAATCGGCATAAAAATCCAATATCGTGCATCCCTAAAAAGAACTAATCGATTGTCTAATCCAAATCCAAGTCTTTTGAAGAGACACAATGGTTTATGAACAGATTTACAGCGACACGCCTACTGTAGTAAGCACGGACATTCAAATGATTGCATGACGCGCGAAAACAAAATGAGTAAGTAAACGCAGAATTCAAATTCTTGGATGTGCTAAACATTTACAGTTTGAGTGGTCATTTTGACACGCTTTCTTGTGATTTAGAACTGTGATCGATTGCAGTGATCATGTGAAGTGCACGCACTCTTCAAAGTCAAAGCGCAAACCATCATTTAAATCACCATTTAGTTTTAGTAGTATGATTATTCAAAGCATTTGAGATGGTTTATTCTATATGTATAGTGCATTAATAGCGGGAGAGGCGGGACATAGTGAGCACTGGGAGAGATGCTGCCTGTATTGAAAGCGTGAGTAAAGTTGAATGGAAGTTTACAGCGTTTCAGTGACATTATTACATTAAACGACTATATATAATGTTGAATATAATGTATAATAATGCAATGGGGGAATATTTGTGGGTCCTGATGATGATACACTAATAATAATGATATTTTAATAATTAAAAAAGTAAAAAAAAATCTTAAAATATCGGGATGCATATCGTATCGTGAGTTCAGTAATCACGGTTTATATCGTATCGTGACACGAGTGTATCGTTACACCCCTACTTATGATACATTTTTCGCCAGCATCGCCACTGCTCTCAAATGTTCGTCTGGAGCCCTGTTGTATTGTGATATGAAATTTTGGTCATCGTCCACTTCTAACAAAAGTTTATAAAAGTAAGAGTTTATTAAAAAAAGGTACTCGACCAACTTTTCTGTCATCAAATCTACATGGCACTATTTGCTTAATAACTGAAGAGACAGAAAAAGTAAGCATTTCATAAAAATAATGTTTTTGTCAACTTTGCAGGATGCAAAAAGAATTCCGTCTACGGTTTCATCCCCTCTGTCATCTGTAAGTACCAAATCAGCAGTTTGCAACACTTTCACATTCACTTCAATTGAGTTTAGTCTTTAAACATTGCTTGTTTTATTTATTTCAGTCCTTGAATCACTCGGACCTTGACATTTCAAATTACCAGGCAAAAAGGAAAAGGGTAAGTCTTGTGCATTTATACACACAGCCGTTCAAGATTCTGCCGAGTGTCGGATAAAAGGACGTGTAGAAGCATGCATACAAGCAAGTTATAACCAGGGCTTAAAAACGGAAAAAAAAATCAATCGGTTCACTCCGAGCAGAATCGATATTATAGCGTTTCCGTTTTTGCGTTCCTCAATAAACATTACTGTTCCGAAAACGGTTTGATCAAAAAAAAATACCGGTTAATAACGTTATTTTAATTTAGCCTATACTTTAAACAAATATGTATAAATAGACTTATTTTCACTCAATAATAATATAACGCATGGTAATTAAGCTTGAATATTTATTTCATAACATTTTTAAAACCACAACAGAAATGCATGCATTAATTACAAAGCATAAACAGCAGGACAAATATTGACCTGTTTTAATGGAGCGTTAGACAATCGAAAGTGGCCCTCTATATGCCTAATTCTTTTCAGAAGAGTGATAACATTCTTTGTACATAACTTTTTTTCAACACGACTTGTTTAAAAAATTTCATGAATAAAGAATAAATAAACTGGATAACCATTGCTCTTTTAATGCACCGTCAACTGCTAATTTCAAAGCGAACACTGCGCAACACGTCCTTGCATCCCATAATCAAATTCAGTCAGCTAATAAAGCTCGATCATTTAATGCAATATAACATACCATTTAATACGAAGTATCAACCGTCTATAGAAAAAACACTGACCTGTCCTGTATTGGCAATCTGAAAGACTATAGGAAGAATGTTTGATAGATGCTAGTAGCCTAACGTTCCTTGGATAGGCTTAAACGAAATCCACAAACTAGCCTAAATCAGACTATTTGAGCTTAAAGTCCGAAACATACGAAAATAATGTCCTCCATTACCTGCGCTTTCATTGTAGATCTCAGTGGGGAAAGAAATGTACTTGAGGCATGAAAATGCGCGCTCTACTGACGGTAGATTAATAGATGACATTTCACTCACGCTTGATCCGTCAATGTCACATGCTGTACTACTCTATTCATGATTGGTCACTGCCAACTTAAAATATTAAAGAGAACGATAAAATAACGTTATTAACCGGTTAATGGCCGTTTCTGTTCAGAACGATTCAAATTGATTTCGTTTTTGTTCCTCTTACAATTTCTTTCGTTTCCGTTTTCGTTCCTTGAACCGGTTCGGAGCCCTGATTATAACTATTACTTTCACGTAGCTTTTGCTGCTTGTGTTTGACTGGTAACAACTGTGGCAGCTGGCTATTAATCCCAAACAATGTGCCTATTCATCCAGCACCAGAAACCCAAAGCCTGTAATAACCATTTGTGGCGGATGTCCATAGTCCAAAATATCCAGGGCTGTGTTTTGCTGTTAAAGTGAGCACTTGATGCATCACAGCAGAGGGCTTCATGCATTCACTGTCCGTGACCTTACAATGTTGAGTGATTGTTCAGCCAAACGCTCTCTTTAATGCCTGCTGCATTTGTGCTGTTGTTCTGTCGAAACCCAGCTGGAGCCGTCAGTCCCTCCTGTGCAGAAGCTGGTGGTTCCTGCAGCTGCTGTGGTGTCTGGTAACCGCTCCATGTCCTTTAGACCATCTCTGACCCCAGGTGGAGGGAACCGAGGGGTGGACAAAAACAACAGGGAGACTGTGAGTTCAATATTTAACGCAAAGCACCATATATTAGGATTCACTATATGACTGTATCGGAGAACACACAGGAGGGGCATATTTGGACACTGCCCTTTAAAGGAACACGCCAACTTTTTGTGACTATCTTATTTACTCTATAGAGACAGAGCGATACGCGTCATAATCTGAAGGCCACGCCCACCGGGGGGGAAAACAATCAAACCGCCTCCATTGACTTTGCATTGCGTGAAGCGGCGTCCTTGTCATTTCGGACTTATTACAAAAAAACAGAATGTCTAAAAGCTGATATGTGACAAAGTGTACAGCAAACAAGCTAAGCAAAACCCACAACCATGGTTTTTATAAGCTATTGACCCAAAAAATTAGCGTTTAAGGACAAAAGTGGATACAGGCCATTGAGACTAGGCATGTGCCGGTATCAAATTTTCATGTTGCGATTAATTGCTGAAGCTTTTATCACGGTATACGGTATTATCACGATATTGAAACAAGTTGCATATTATGAAAGTGTTGTTAAAAAGCGATATTAAAAAAGTGTTGTCATACTATAACAGGTTAAATCACTTTCTTATAACAAAAGAACCAAACATTTAAATACAATAAAGCAATACACAAAAATGTATAAATTAAACAAATATTTAAAACAGATTAAAGTGCAAAATAATTATAAAGAACAATAGGTATGCTGAAATGTACATTTAACTAAGATTAATACATGCTTTAGAAGTATTTTTCATTGTCAGTTTGTTAATGAAGGAACTAATGTTAAATACTGGAGCCTTGTAAAGTGTGTGATTGAACAACAGTCAGAACATATTCAAACAATATCTAGGGCATGTCATTTAGTCCAGATTAAAATATATAATGCAAGTTTGAAAATGAATAGCCTTAAGTCTTTAAGTATTATGTATTAGGTTATGTGATTACTGGGGAAACGGCTGCATTTCTGCTGTTGCGTCAGCGCCCTCTGCTGTCAAAGAATGAATGTGCACTTCAGCGTCTCCTCATTCCGCCATGTGCTCGGCTGATGCACGGTCTATTTACATCAGTGCGTTCCTCTTTGACGTGATTTTCATTTTAAACGGTTGATGGGTAAAGTATTCTTCAAATTCATTCTAAAAATCTGAATAATTCGTAATAAATAATTATTCACGGTATTTTGAAGTGCCCACGATAACAATATTGTGCATGTTCATTATTGCGGTATGTCGTATTACCGTTTACCGGCACATGTCTAATTGAGACACGTCATATTTCACTGAGAAGTACACCCACTAGAGGGGAACGTAATCAGAGACAGGAAATATAATATATATATAAAACTGACATTTGGATATTTGACTTAACAGTGACCACATTTACTGCACACACAGACATACTGAGACACACTGAGTGTCAGGATCCCAAAATGTACACATTCTTCAGCTGAAGCGTCACGTTTTACTGCCTTTATCCACTTTTGTCTCCTTAAACTCGTTTTTTTGGGTCGACAGCTTATAAAAACGTATTTCTGTGTTTTTTAGCTTGTTTGCTGTACACTGTCACATATCAGCTTTTAGACTTTGTTAAGTTTTTTTTTTTTATATAAGTCCGAAATGACAAGGACGCAGCCTCACGCAATGCAAAGTCAATGGAGAGCGTTGGATTGTTTTCCTCCCCGGTGTGGCCTAAATACGCTCTGTCTCTATCCCCCAGAGTTAGATTAGATTCTCATCTCAGTGCGTGTCATAACTCTGACGCACCCACCGCTAGCTTAGCACAAAGACTGGAGGTAAATGGCTCCAGCTAGCCGACTTCTCAATTAGTGACAAAATAACGCCAACATTTTTCCTGTTTACATGTTGTGATGTGTATAGTTCAGGGCTGTCAAAATAACGCGTTAAAAAAAATAACGCAGATTAATCCATTCTGTATTGGGCTTTGACCCTGAGTTGTAAAATGAAGAAGGGAGACGAGAATACGCTGCCTGGATCATTGATTGGAACATTTATGTAGCCTATATAAAAACGTCCTGATGGAAGTGCTGATAAAAATAGTCGTCTGCGATGTCCTGCAATGTCCACTATTCTACCCAAGAGCGTGTCATATACACGCCATAAAGTGCGTATCATTACTCAAAATCTAGTAATTTAAGCATGGCAAATTCAACTTTAATCATATAAAATGTAATTTCCAAGCAGGAAAATTGTGGCCAGTGAAAATGCTGAGTGGCTAGTAACTTTGGAAAACCACTAGCCACAGTGGCTGGTGAGCAAAAAAGTTAATGTCAAGCCCTGATTGTATGTACAGTGAACAAAATCATCTTCCTGAAGCACTTTTTAATTTTTTTCCTCAGCATATTAGGTCATATTGTTTATTGTTATGGCCAATATTTGAACAGTGAAAATAATAATAAGAGTTTTTGAACTTTAATGTCACTAATGCTGATTATTCATTGATTCATTTGAATTGAAATGTTTAAAATACTTTCATAGCTAAAATTATGTATGCGATTAATTTAGATTAATTAATCAGAGTATGTAATTAATTGGATTAACATTTTTAATCGATTGACGGCCCTAGTATAGTTACATTGTGTACTAAGACCGGCGGAAAATTAAAAGTTGTGATTTTTCTAGACCGTTATGGCGAGGAACTATACTCTCAGTCTCACTGGCGTCATCCAATCAGATCGCCCTATGCAAATACCCTAGAGCAGACGCTAGCCAATTGGGTTCATGCAACCCCAGAGCAGACGTGTGATTGGCTGTTGTCACTATGACGGTCACATCAGGCAAGAAGATGAGAATAGTATGTATGTATGGACTTATCTAACTCTGTGACATAAGCTTCTTCACTTTATCCCCCAAAGTCGGCGTGTTCCTTTAAAATGTTTGAAATAATTAGTCTTTTTAATAGAGTAAAGAATTTAAAAATATGCATTTTTTTGAAGTGACTGCTAGTATTAGAATAAAGTTATGTATTTCAGGGTTTCCACGGGTCTTAAAAACGTCTTCTAAAGTCTTAATTTGACTTTCTACAATTTAAGTGCTTAAAAATGTCTTGAATTGGATCAGAACAGTTTTTAAATTCAATATCATGGCATTAAATTAGTGCCCAATGATGTCCGCTATGTGGAAAACGTGCACGTAATCGCCAAATCCATTCATAAAAATGGAATTTACTGTATAATGCGAAATGTCATTGGATTTGTCAACTTTTGGATGAATAAATCAGAATTAGCACACTTAAAGGAATAGTTCACCCAATAATGAAAGTTCTATCATGTACTCACCCAAAAATGGGAAAACACAGAGTTTGGAGAGAATTTGAGAAAATTAAACGCATTTCATAGGGCCCTAAATTAAAATGCATGTACTTCAAAAAAATGATAATACATAAATTAATGTCTTCCTCAGGATTTGTGTTCCGGTACAAATATCTAAACAACCTTAAAACAAGATAGGTTTACTTGACGTGCAAAATGAAGAAATTGAACAAAATTAAGAGAATTTATGCTTAAAACAAGAACAAGTATCTGTCAATGGGTGTCATTTGGCTTCTTCAAACTTTGAGCTATTTTATGTGTAAAAGTAATGTTGGAAATTGTATTTTCAAACTTTGAAGTGTTGCTAATAAAACTCATCGTGTGCTTCCTAGACATTTAGATGACATATTGACTTGTTCCCTTCAATTTATTCTTTAAATTGTCTACAAAAATTATTAATATTATAAATAGTAGGTTGTACAAGTATATTTGTAGCAATAGCCAACAATACATCGGGTCACTGATCTGAATGATTTCTGAAGGATCATGTGACACTGAAAATGTTAATTTATTTTATTTGACTGAATTACAAAAAAAATCACTTGTATAAGTACCTTCAAGCACTGTAATTATGTGGATTATAGCAATGGAGTCTCCTCCAGAGAGCTAACATTTGTTGTGTTTGTTTCCCATCTTAGCCGGTAAGACGATCTCCTCCAATCTCAGATCTCACCCAGGCTCCCCCTGCCAGGTAAGAGCGGATGGTTTACGGTAGTTTTACGCCCGTTTCACACTGAACTCATAAGCAGAGCAGAAGCTGTTCATAATCAGAGGCACAGGCAGTGTGTTGCATGCATGCTTAATATATGATAAAAGTAAGCTTAAAGTTAAGCTATACCTCTAGTGCTTAAAGACAATACTTCACTTGTATGATTTTATGATGAAATTTGTTGGTATTCTTGTTTACCCAGACATATTGAACACGAACAGTGCGCTGGGGCTTTAATTCAACTTAAGCGGCACAACAAAAATAGATCCCTGAAACAATCCCTGTTAACATATAAAAATTAGTGCGGGGAATCGATAAAAAAAAAAAAAGAATTAATTAATTTAAAAAAAATTCTGTAATTAATCACGATTAATCGCAAGTTTTTAATATTTTGATATTGGAATCATTTCAGTTACTCTCCAAATTAATGTAGAAACTATTTAAAGACCGCATATTTTAAATATTTGCTGTAATGGAATCTTTTTATGAATGAAGGCCAGTATCACTGATACTGATGTCTCTATGAAACATTAATGACGTTACATTATAGTATAACTGAAAGCTGCCAATTTCAACATTTATTAGGCTTTAAAAAAACAACTTTTCTTTACATAAACCCATTATAATAAATGTTATTTTTTACCTGTGGCCTTCCGTGTTAGACGAGACATGTAATAGTTATCAAACACCTTTCTTAACTGCGTAAATAATAAATGAAATATAGATTAATCATCATTAAAGCTACAATTTTCTGTTCCCGTTGTTCTTTGATGAACATTAACAGGCATCATCATCAGTGCTACTGTCACTTTAAGAACTCTTTAAAGCGTTAGTTCACCCAAAAATGTAAATTCTGTCATTAATTACTCACCCTCATGTCGTTGGACACCCGTCAGACCTCCGTTCATATTCGGAACACAAATGAAGATATTTTAGTGTAAAGCTGATGCTGAGAAAGGCTTCAGATAGGCCTCCATTGGCATTCAGTACATTTACACTCCCAAGATCCATGAAAGGCACTAAAAACGTCGTTACAAAGTCCATCTCACCACAGTGGCTCTACAATAATGTTACGATGCGACGACAATAGTTTTTGTGCGCAAAAAAAAATCAAAATAACACCTTTATCCAGCTTGTTATTGCCTTCCGTGTGTGCCTCCACGACGCATGCGCGAGAATATGACGCAGATCCGGCGTTCGGGAATCCATGAAATACACACTTTAGCCCCATTTTGAGAACTACGCCGAGACCTAAAGCCGATCAATGTAGAATCCAACAGCTTAGATACGCGCGTCTTCCTCTGCTTGTAAACAAATCTCTTCTGGGTCATGTGTCCGAACGCCGGATCTGCGTCATATTCTAGAGTCACTGTGGTGAGATGGACTTTGTAACGACGTTTTTAGTGCCTTTCATGGGTCTTGTGAGTGTAAATGTACTGAATGCAAATGGAGGCCTATCTGAAGCCTTTCTCAGCATCAGCTTTACACTAAAATATCTTCATTTGTGTCTGAAGATGAACGGAGGTCTGACGGGTGTCCAACGACATGAGGGTGAGGAATTAATGACAGAATTTTCATTTTTGGGTGAACTAACCCTTAAAGTTCATTTAAGACGTTATTTAACTACTTTAAGACTCCTAATATGAGAATACTCAAAATTCTCTGTTGTTGTTATTGTTTGTTCATGAGCAAAAGAGAACTCGATGTGAGCAGGAGACTGACGAGAGTCTGTCTGTGCGTTGAGTGTGTGTGTGTGTGTCTTCACACACACACACACACACACAGACACAGGACATTGACATACAGCACGTTCTCTTGTGTTTTGTCGCGCTTGGAAGCATTTACATGAATAGGAGCGTGATGATCATGTAACGCTGGGCGAAAATGGATATAAAAACGGACGCTGCGTTATTTGCGTTAAATAATTTTAATGCGTTAAGCTGAAAAATGTTATCGCCCGCGTTAATTTGCCCAGCCCTAATAAAAATACATGCGCTGCTTACACGCCTAGTGTGAATCGGTAGCTTAATCTTCTCTTTTTGGAGAAGACGGTGAGCTGTTAGTGGACTCAATCCATCAATTCCTTTGTCCCCAGTACAAGCAGTTTGTCCTACCCCTTGTCCAGCACCCCAGCATCCAGCAGTGCTGCTTCAGGAGGGGGCAAAATGAAGAGGGAAAGGGCTATTAGACCATCATCCAAACGGCCTGAAGATGAGGTCAGATGTTCTGCTAGTTATATGCTGTTATATCATTGTTTTGGAATGGTTTGATGCTCACCTGTTTTCCTTTCAGGTTGCCGAGGACCCAGACCTGCCGCCTGCTTCTCTTCCCACCAATTTCACTTTACCCACATTTAATTTCTCCTCTCCTCCCCCTACCACCTCGTTTACAACACCACTTACAACTGTCTCTGAGGAGCCGCCAGCGAATAAGGTATTACGTCCCCTCTGACACCTGAGAATTGTGCCTTTCTCTGGCGTAGTCTTAAGGTGCTCATTGCGGTTATGTTAGACAAATCATTAAGGCCCGAGGACCCTGTTGGAATTGCTCGGCCTATCATTCTTCTCCAAAATGAATCGCATTTTTGAGGACCTAAACATGATCAAACACATGAAACTCTGATATGGGTTTCAGAATTAGCCGTGGCAAAATGGCTCAATAGCGCCACCTACAAAATTTCAATTAAATGCTGTTCGCGCTACGTTTCACGTACAGGTATGAAATTCGGTGGACAAATGTAACAGCCCAATACCTACACAAAAGTCCCTGGGTGCAAAATCTTAAAACTAACAGGAAGTGAGATCTTTTGAATTTTTTGAAAATTTTTGCCATTTCCAGACGTGCTTTAACAAACTCCTCCTAGAGATTTAATCAGATCAACATCATATTTGCACAGTCTAATCTAAAGGCCTTTGTGACGTCAAATTGCGAAGATTTTCAGTGTCCGTGGCGGCCTCACAAAGTTCGATGTGTTCCCCATGAAACAGGAAGTTGTTGTAACTCGGGCATACAATGTCCAATCTGCCCCAAACGTCACATGTTTTATTAGAGTCCTGGCCTGAAAACATCTAAATGCCAATATTCAGTTACAGGCATAGCGCCACCTACTGGCAACAGGAAATGGCATGTTTTACACTCTGATTAACTCCTCATAGTGATTTAACCAGAACAAGGAAGTTTTATTAGTCTAATCTTAAGGCCTTAGCCATGTTAAATTGTGGCCCTGACCCAAATGGCACCCTAAACCCTTGCGGTCTTCCTCTCACGAGCACCCTTCTGAGACTTAAAATGGGACACCCTATGGTCTCCTTGACTTAACCTTTACACGCAGCGGCCATTGTAAGTCCACAAGACCGAAAGTGCACATGAAGTGGGCCATTTGGGGCGAGGTCTGTTTCGCTGATGGGCGTGCCTGTAGGGGTCTGACAAAGTTTGATGTTTCTCAGGCATACAATGTCTGACCTGCTCCAAACTTCACGTTTGCTTGGAGTCCGGGCCTGAAGACATCTACATGCCAGTATTCAGTTACAGGCCTAGCGTCACCTACTGGCAACAGGAAATTACATGTTTTACACTGCAATTCACTTCCAGAAACTAGGGATGGGCAACAGTGATCGAGTACTCGAACGTGACAGCGACGATCCATCATGAAAACAATGATCGCCCTGACTTTAAAAAATATATTTGTCTATTTTTCTGATTGGTTATTGCGGCATTTTGGGCGGTAACTGAAGTCTGATTGGTTAGCGTTAGACAAGCACGACTTCCAGACCGGCGAAATAAAGCGAAACTGAAGCGCGCTGCAGTGATGCATGGAATCACTGTGATCATGAAATACAGATAGGGGGAAAGATGTACAGCGCTAACCTGTCATATACATAGCATTATAATGAAAACTAGATTGTGATCGAATGTTGTAAATTATCTGTGCTTTAGTTCCCCGTGTATCAGCTGTTAAAAGAAATCCACAAGCGTGGTGAAATTCATGTCTGCGTCCTTTTCTGCAGATGCAAGTAGTAAGATTACTTTTATGTTGTCTTTATGTTGATAAATCTCATATGGACAAGTTTGGTTTTGTTTAAAGAGCACCTATCATGGCATTTAAAATGTTCCAAATATTGTTTTAGAAGTCCCCAACAACAGTTTTGCATGCATGCAATGACAAAAAAGACTTCAGTTTTCTTATAATATGCATTTATTTTTACCTGTTTTGACAGCGATTCTCAAATGATTCCTTTAGTGATTCACTTTTCAAAACCCCGCCTTTACGTGACGCTAATCTGCGGTGATTGGTCCGATGACCCAGTCAGTTGTGTTTGGTATAGTCTGTGCAGATATTTTCGGAAACGGAACGCCCATCAAAGTCTTATAGTGACAGTAATTTGTTAATATGTGTCAGGAGTTATGAATATGAAAACCGCGTCGGTACTGTTTGATTGTAATATGAGCCTCAGCTGATCTCATTCATAAAAAAACTTCTCTATTCTCCTCACGAAGACTCGCGACAAATCAACATCCCTCAGGGCTTTTAGTTCAAAAGTGTGCAGATGAGGAGAAATATTGATAGATTCTCATATGTCTGTGTCAAATTTCTAAACAGAGGAGTATTTTTTATTCAATACTTCCTCAAAATGGGCAGTTATAGCCTAATCATGAGCGATTGAGTCTCTTATGTGTTGTTTTCAATTCATCCTGGCAGCCGGAGGGCGCTCTGTGCACATATAGTCCATATATGATACAGACAGATGAAGAAGATACCATGTGCCATAATAGAAGTCCATAATAAAAGCTTCCTGAGATCGCGAAACATACATTTGACGACTAATAATAAACACTCAATCGCGACGATGTATGGTTTGTCTTCAAGCCACTTAGTCTTCAAATGCTCATCCTTGGGCAGATGAAAGAAGTTTGCTTTTGAGTCTCACTTCAGAACACAGCGTCTCGTCGCCATGATGTTTTCTAGTTTTCACTGGCGTCTTGGAGCGCAATAAGTGGGCGTATCGTATTCAAATAACTTGACAAGTTGACGTCATCTAGTCAGAGAAAAAGCTTCGGTCTTCTAACGATTCTTAAAAATGACTCCGAGTCGACTCTTACTTTTGAAAGAAAATAACTATATATACGGTGCACTGTCATATTTCAAGCTATCACAGGATGTTTTTGTTCACTTAGATCTATGTTACACACTACATGAAAGGTACATTTCAAAATTCCATGATAGGTGCTCTTTAATAACCAGCTAGTAAAGCATTGCCATTACCAACTGGTGTTCCTTCTCTTCAGTTTCAGCTCAAACGCAATGCCCGACATTATGTACTCTGGGTTATTTGAGACGGTTGGCGATAATCTTTTTAGATAGGCTATTTTTTTCAAAAGCATTGATTATATTAATGCAGCAACGTTACTTCGCTCTCATGTTTTTTAACAGTAGACATGTTTTATTTAAAGTTGTTTCTTATTATGCCTTCGAAAACGCGCAGTAATGTCTGTAATCCCTTTGATCAGGAAAAATAAAATTAAGTGCAAGATGTGCAGAGCCAATCTGTCATGTACATCAGGGTTCCCGCGGGGTCTTAAAATGTCTAAAATTAATTTTTTTAAATTTAAGGCCTTAAAACGTCTTAAAAACGACCAGATTTTCACCCGAGGTCTTAAATTTAATTTAGTTAGGTCTTAAAAAAAAGTGTTATCCTCGTTCATTTCCAGAAATGCTGGCTGCAGAAAGTTATTAACGTTACACTGTAGCAAAAAAGTATCGAATCGCGAAAGCGGAGCTCTAGAGTCTTTGTTGCGCCGCCCTCAGAGCGTTCGTTCGGGGTGTTGTAGTTCTTTCTGGGGGTGTTGGTACTCGTACTCGGTGATAAAACTACAAATCCCGTGATAAATGCAATTACCTGCCCGCAAAATACGTCTACATTTAATAACGTTGTATTTTTCTGGACCGAATGAGGCATACATGCATTGTTTTATATTATTCTAAACAGTGATAAAATAAAATTAAGTGCAAGATGTGCAGAGCCAATCTGTCATGTACATACCGTTATAATGAGAAAACAATTGTAATAGTGTTGTAAATTCTGTGCTTTAGTTGCCCGTGTATCGGCGTTGTTGTTAAGGGAAGAGCGCATTCAAAATGTGTAAAAACTAGCACGGCCAAGTTCACGTGCACATTCGCGTCCTTTTGTGCTGATGCAAGTTTACACACTGATTAATCTAATATAGGGTGTGTTTGGTTGAGTTTATTAACCTGCTAGCAAAGCTATGTAGGGTGCTGTTTATTCACAGTTTCAGTTCAATTACAATGCCCGTTATTATTGATTGGGTTATTTGAGATGGTTATTTTCTTTTTAGATGTTTCTTTTTCAAAAACATTTATGCATCATAATCTAGCAGTTATTTTTTCTAGTCATATGTTCATGTTTTCATAGACATGTGATGTTTTTATTTGTCAACATTAATTTTCGTAACACTCTTAAAATGGTTTAATATCTCCATGACGGAGACGCCCTGCCCCCAATTAATCGAGTATTTGTTTTTGAGACCTATCGATGATCGAAATGAGAAATTCCTATCCCTACCAGAAATGCATTTAAATATGCCATGAAGTACCAAACATGCTAGAAACACATTGTCATGCAACACTTGGCTAAGTGTATGCGAGTTATGCTACGAAACAGGAAGTTGTTGTTGTAACTGCCCTAAACTTCACATGTTTGATAAAAGTCCTGACCTAAAGACATCTACAGGGCAATATTTGGTTATAGTCAAAGTGCCACCTGCTGGCAGCAGGAAGTGTTGCATATTGAAGTGATTTTGCCATATTTCTCCTATATTTTCCTGCTTAAATACATGTCGCCCACCTTTTTCTTGAGTCTATCAGGTGGTGGTGGCCCCGGATGCGAGGGCCCTTTCATCGTTTAATGTGGACTTGTATCTGTAACACTTTTTCTTTTTTAAATCAGGAGCCAGCCGCACCATCCACCCCACCATCTGCCCCCTTCACATTCTCTTCACCTATCGTAAAGGCGACAGCAGCAAGCCCTCTGTCTTTCTCTCCATCGGTAGGTCTCCTTTTATTCTTTTTACACTTTATTTAATGGGAAACGAGCATCTGTAATGATGATAATTCTTCCCTGCAGGCTGGATTCACCTTCAGTGCACCTACTATGAAAACGGGCCCGTCTTACTCCAACGGGAAAATTGTTCCAACTGTAGCACCAGGTAAGGCTTGTTTTGCAAAGCAGATGTATTTTCATTTTGAAGTCAGGTTATGTTGATGTTTCTTTTCTACATGTTTTCGCAGTCAAATCAGTGGCTAGTGAGGAAAACGATTTTGATGGACCCTTCAAACCGGCAAAGGTCTTAAAACAGGGCAGTGTATTGGATCTACTTAAGGGACCTGGTATGATATGCTTTTCCATGTAATGTTTTTAAGGGCATTTTGCTATTTTTGCATGCATTTACCGTCTTCTCTTTTCCAGGATTTGCATCCCCCTCTCAGAACTCTGCTGATAAACCTTCACAGTCTGCTACATCATCATCATCGGCTCCTCTTTCTGGATTTGGTGATAAGTTTAAGCCACCTGCAGGGTCATGGAGCTGTGGTACTTGCATGTTGCAAAACAAGTCCTCGGACAAAACGTGTGTGGCTTGTCTCGCACCACAACCCAACACAGACTCTAAATCAGACGGTAAACCCGCAAGCATCAGTTCCCTCTTTGCTCCTCCAGCTGGTAGCTGGGAATGTGACACGTGTCTGGTCAGTAACAAACCGGAAGTAATTAAATGTGTAGCTTGTGAGACGGCCAAACCTGGGACTGGAGTGAAATCCAGACTGACTCTACCGGCTCTTTCTGAGACCTCATCCACTCTCTCGGCCTCCCTGTCTACAACCACAACAACCACCGCTTCATCTACAGCAACTGGACTGTTAGGATTTGGGGACATATTTAAGAAGCCAGAGGGGGCTTGGGATTGTGACGTGTGCATGGTTCAGAACAAGGCACAGGATGTCAAATGCCTAGCTTGTCAGAGCTCTAAACCAGGTAAAGTTTCAGTTTTGCAGTTACTAAGTTGGTTTATTTTAATATCTGACTTTAACTTTAGTGAGTGTGTAGTGTTGCTGTTTGAGCATAAACATCTGCAAAGTTACAACGCTTAAAGTTCAAAGCTTTTTAAGGACTACAACCAACGGTTGGTAGGGACTACAACAAGCTTCTTCACGGGTTGGTGACATCACTAACCCTAACATTTACATAAACCCCGCCCCCGGGAACATGATGAGAAGAGGAAGAGTTGCTGTAATCAAGCTGCTCAAGCTGTCGTCCGTCTTTCACATTTATTGATACAGTACGAACACAAACGCTAAAGCAAGACATCATCAGTTATAACCGTAATTAAACTAAACTATCCCTGTTCTCTCTTCATCAGCAGATATTATCTGGCTCATCTTACCCCACACCAGCGGTTTATAGATTATCATGACAGAATATGCTAATCGATGACTGAAGATCGTAAAATCGTGACCTTTAGAAACGTCCTGTCTCGTTCTACATGTTGTCTCTTTTTCTTGAGTCTCTCCATCATTGTCTGACTCCGGCTTGATCATAAAAGGCTGAACAGTTTCTGACATTTTCTGTGTGCGTGTGGTCATCAGAACTGCTATCATGAGTTCTTGGAGAAAAGAGGGCGGGAGCAGCAGCTCATTTGCATTTAAAGGGACACGCACAAAAAAGACAAGTTTTTGCTCACCCTCAAAGTGATAATTTTAACATGTATTTTGAGCTATAACTTCACATACACACTCTGGGGACATCAGATACTTATTTTAAATCTTCTAAAAAGGGCATTATAGGACCCATTTAATACCCACCAAAAAAAGATGGACAACCCTTTAATGGTGCGTTCACACCGGACAAATGATTTACATGTTTAGTCAATGCAAAAACGCGAATAGACATTCTGCGGTGCGATTCGCGCGAATGACGCAAATTGAGCGGTTTGAACGTGTGATTTGCGCGAATCGCTCAAGTTGAAAAAGCTGAATGGCGGATATTCGTGCCGCATTAACCAATCAGGAGCTTGCTCTAGTAGTGACAACAATGAGGAGAAAATCTGTATATTAATATATGGTTCAGACAATATGATTATCACTGGGTTGTTTCATGTCATTTAATGTTATCACAGTCTCTTTTTGTTAAATGCAAGTTTATGTATGATCAATAATACAAAAGTATAAGTAAAAGGTATACGCAGCTACACATGAAATAAAGCAAACAATTCAGTCAAACATTCAAAGTCAGTGCTAGTCGGCTACAACTGTAACACACTTATAGCCTAAAAATAAAAAAGTAATGAAACTTCGCTTTGCCCTCAGCCTAAACGATTTGCCAGGGAACAAATTATAGATCCATGAGACCAAAGATCGCCCGTTACATCTACACAAGATGAATTATAGCTCGAGACATAGAAGGACTAGCCGAGGAAAGGCTGCCCTCGCCGGGATTAACGAGCGATCAGCGCCGCTGATCCACTGGAGCTCACAACTCCCAAAACGCCAGATAAAATGTTCAAATAGGCGCTCTCTTTATAAATAAACCACAGATTTGAGCTTTAAACAACTACATTATCGCCTGAAAAAGTCTTAACTACGTTTTGTCACACATTAACAGTAGAATTTAACAAAAAAAGACGTGTAAACACAGCCCATGTCAGCCATTTCTCAACGAGACGAGCCGCTGGCAGAAGCCCCGCCCATGACGCAAATTCGCGTCTGAAGAGCTACGCAGAGGACTTCTACCTAGTGATGCACCGATCATGATTTTACATGGCCGATTCCGTTTTTTTTTTTTCAAGAAAACTGGCCGATACCGATTTCCGTTTTTTGTTTTGTTTTACACAATAAAATAATTAAAGTATACATGAACAAGATGTTTATTTGGTATTTAACAGGCTAAATTGGCTTTTGGCTAATGAAAACAAGTCCGCAATCTGAAATTAACAGGAAATTTAATTGGAAATTAAAAGGCTGAAAGGTGAAATTAAAGGCAACAACTGCATATTCTGCAATCCAAACAAAGATGTTACTTAAATCAGCATTTGTTTTTAAATTCAGTGTAAAGAAAAAAAGTCTTTACCAGTGAAATTAAATAAAACCAAAGTATATAATTGTTCCAAAATATTAAATCAAATAATGTTTAGTGCAACGAAAAAAACTAAGATGCTACAGCAGGTGCTTTTTAAATCAAATTAAGTCAATGTCATTTAAGGTAAAATAAAAGGTAACACAGAATAATGGTCATTAGTTAACATTAGTTAATGTATTAACTAACATGAACTAACTATGAGCAGTACATTTGTTACTGTATTTGTTCATCTTTGTTAACGTTAGTTAATATAAATACAGCTGTTCATGTTAGTTCACAGTGCATGAACTAATGTTAACAAGATTTGAATGCATTAGTAAATGTTGAAATTAACATTAACAAAGATTAATAAACGCTTTATAAGTGCAGTTCATTATTAGTTAATGTTAACTAATGTAGTTAACTATGACCATTATTCTAAAGTGTTACCAAATAAAAATGATCATCCTATAGGCTACAGAACTGATAGTATTTCATTTCTAAAGTGCATGCATGTTCTTCTTTAGGCTACAAAAAGAAGTATTTCGGCTTTTTCACAAGTTAGTCTGTTTCGTTCTCATCCGATCCAACACGTGAGAAGAGGAGCAGAACAAACGCTCACTATCTGCTTGTGCAGGCGCGGAGAGGTCAGCTCGCGCAACTTCAGCTCGCGCAACTTCAGCTCGCGCACCTTCAGCTCGCGCACCTTCAGCTCGCGCACCTTCAGCTCGCGCAACTTCAGCTCGCGCACCTTCAGCTCGCGCAACTTCAGCTCGCGCAGGAAAGCGGCCCTTCCTTCCCTTCAGCGTATCTTGTCTCTTCCCTCAGTTCTCCAGTTTCCAATTTGTAACACACAAGTGACATGTTCGCGAATGATTGCAATATAGGTGTATGTGCACGCGGGCGCACTTCCGGATAAATAGACAGAATAATACAAAGAAAACCGGTGCATCCCTACTTCTACTCGGCAGTCAAAGCGGCATTATGGCATGAAAGTGTGGACTCAGAGGAATACCGTGAGGGTTTAGGGTGCCATTTGGGACGGGGGGCCTATGTTTAACACCATCCTTGCCTCCAATATCCGCCTAATCAAACTGATATTTGCATCCCTGATGTCTTACTCTTCTTGGTTTATGTTTCTAGGAGCTGTAGCCGCAGCGGTCTCGACTCCAGCCTCTGCACCTGGAAGCTCTGCTGCGCCTTTGTTAGGTTTCGGGGACAAGTTCAAGAAACCTGAGGGGAGCTGGGAGTGTGAGGTGTGCTGTGTTCAGAATAAGGCAGGGGACCAGCAGTGTGTGGCCTGCCAGTCAGCAAAACCCGGAGCTAAAATAGAGTCCAAAGGTAAAGTGCCTTGCAATCATATTTCCAGAAGTCAGACTTTGTGAAGCAGCTGCTTATGGTTTTGTAGAAGCAGGCTGATAACCAGAATTCTTGCTGTTTTTCAGGTTTTACTTCATCTTTTGGTGTTCAGTCCAACAGTACAGACTCAAATTCATCTGGGTTTAAGTTTGGTACCGGCTCTACGGACTCAACCTCTGCTGGACTAAAGTTCGGAGGCTCTTTCTCAGATTCTTCCACAGCGGGAGGAATTAAATTTGGATTCGGGACTTCTGACTCGACTTCAAAATCAGAGGGCTTTAAATTCGGAGGCTCGGATGCAGTTTCTGGTGGGGTTAAACTTGGTAGTGCCTTGTCAGAATCAACAAAAGAGAGTTCAACAAAGGCCTTTGCGTTTGGTGGATCCATGGATGACACGGTCGAAAGAAAGACAAAATCTCAGGATTCTAGTACGGGATTTAAATTTGGTGTTGGTAGTGGTGGAATCGCTTTCGGCTCTCAAGCTTCTGGCCCTGAAAACTCTTCATTTTTATTTGGAGCTAAACCCAGTGAGAAAGAGAGCTCAAATTCATCCTTTAGTTTCTCTGCGCCCCAGTCCAAGGCTGAGAAAGAGGATGCTCCTGCTTCCTCAGAAACCGCTTTAGCCACCACGACAACGACGACAACCGCGAACGCCATCCCTGTTTTTGGCAAGTCTTTAGCAGCTGAATCTTCTGCCTCGAAGTTTGGGGAACCAGCAGCGAAAGAGCAAACGCTGGTGACGCCTGCCTTCACCTTTGGAAAACCAGAAGAGAAAAAGGACACCTCTGCACCCTCAAGTGCGTTCTTATTCGGTGCTTCCAAGGAAGTTGAGAAACCAGCGGCAAACTTGGGCTTCTCTTTCAGCGAGCCGGATCCTCCGAAAGACTTCCCCAAGCCCACGCTTACATTTGGGAAACCTGCTGAGTCAACAGAACCCCCAAAGCCGTCGTTCGGGTTTGGGCAGAGTATGACAGGTGAGTGAAACCGTATGGTGTCTAAAACTTTGGAGCGCTGCAGTGAGAACGTGTTTTTGTAGGCCAACCTGTGAATTTGCATCACCCTGGTTTTCCCGACAAAAACCCAAAAGGATTGTTCCATTGGCTTTTGGATTATTGCAGAAAATACGCTCTAGGCTGCCACTAACGACCATGTTTATATCGACTAATTTATCACAATTTTCTAAAATTTTACTTAAAAACATTTAATTTAACTTGCAACGTTGGCCTTCAGTGGTGTACTATAAAAACGTATAAATGTAAACAAGCCCTTGAGAAAATGTAAAACTAAAAGAGTAAAAATGTGAAAAGGCCAACATAACAAAAAAAGAGAATATCAGCAAATAGTTTTTATATAGAATCGTGTTGTCACGATACCGAAATTATGACTTCGATACGATACCAGACTAAAATACCGCAATACCGATAAGTTACTGAATCGATACCATAGCAAAAATACAGTAAAAGTAATTGAATATGATACAACTTACTATTCAGTGAGCAAGATAAATCGGACTATAGTGAGAAAAACTCACTAGAAAGATACAAAGCGAACATATACAATTTTGCAAAGTATGTATACGGAAAGAAAAGAAAATAATAAATAATAAGCAAATTTAGAAATACTGCTCTTATTAGACTGCTGTCAAAGTACCGGTACTAATACAATTTCAAGTCGTTCCAACTTACCCAGTCGACTAAAAATATTGACGTCCACTAATTAACAGCGTCGACGCAGTTGATTGTATCGACCAATCACGACAGGCCTATCTTAGACTAACAAGTGTTAATTTAACCCCCCCAAAAACATTGCAGGACGACCATTTCACTCGCATTTGTGACTAAAAATGGATGTGTGAACTGTAAAATGTATTTTTTATTATACAATGTACAAGTCTTCAATGCCTTATTGTTTAACGAGCGTCTTAATCAGGGCTCTACGCTAACATTTTTCTTGAGGAGCACTTGTGCTCCTAATTAAAAAAAAATAGGAGCACAGTCAAAAATTTAGGAGCACTTTCTGATCAATAACACGCATTCCAATTATAACTTTCCCATTACAGGATGATCTTTGTCCCTTTAAATTAATGTCCATGGGCATTTTTACCATTATAAGAGCAATGTTTTCTAATCTTATTAAATGAAATGCATCATCTTTTGTCAATTTCTTCAATTAAAATAGAAAAGTTGTTTTTAAAATGTTAATTTAAACAATAAATTCAGTTAGAGCAATAAGACACAACCAGACTGTTACCAATCTAATTAAATCAGCATCAAAAGATCAATCTTTGCACTGTAGAAGTGGCACAGCAGCTCCATCTGAAGTGGTGTTTAGACACATTTACATAGATTTAATGCAGCTCATGGGTAAATAATGTTGATGGATGTTTTAAATATAAGGTTTTGAATGTAGAAATAGGCTATGTACAAGTTAAACTTGGTTAAAAGTTTGATATTTTAAATAAAAAGTCCATGCAAAGTATAAATATGAAAATAAAACAGCCAGTAGGTGGCGTCAATTTTATGTGCGATTGATTCATTCAGTCGTTCAAACGCAGATTCATTCGAATCGAATCGCTTGGAGATGCGCAACAGTTCTGGTGTAGTTTTGATGTTCCCGAAATAAACAGTATTGTGGCTAAAACGTTGTTACTTAATATCAACTTGTCTATTGGACTTTTGTACAAGAGCTAGTGCACCGGTGCGCCTAAATATTTTTTCGCAGTCGCACGCAGTAATTTTCAGGCCAAAATGGTCGCTATGTAGAGCCCTGTTAATGATCAATTTAAGGCGTCTTATTTTTTGGGGATGGAAAAACATAAATAGCAATACTGTCTAAAGTGATTATTAAACTTCAAAAGGCTCTGATTTCATTAAATAAATGTGAGCGTTTCACGTTTCAAAGCCTGAACGGTTCAATCAATGAGCACATTTATGAACTAATGCTGATCAATTATGACACTGTTTACTGTACGGTGTTTATATTGTAATATGTTGTGTACGGTTGTAAGAACGCATATTTTATCTCCTTGTCTGAATTTGAAGGAGCATCCGCCAATAATAAGGCATATATTTCACAAATCTGTACTGGAAACGGCTTCAGTGATGCTGAAATGGCACTTATGGTGTGTTTTTTGCAGAAATGGTTAGTTGTGCCCCTAAAGTATCTAAATGCGCTCCTAAATTTTTCAACTCTGGAGCACCTAAGCGTCCTGAACTAGAAGTGCTAAAATGCTGCTCGTGTCTGGGTTCTGGCCTACATAAATGCGTCATCCCTGCAGCTCTCTATATGTATGTTCTTGTAGTTCCACAGTTTGACTCTCCGACTATGTGCTTTCCAGACACATCTGCTCCAAAGCCCAGTTTTGGCTTCATGGCCAACTCCTCAAGCACCCCAGCTTCATCCAGCTCCACCCCCAGCCTCTTCAGCACCCCCACTACCTCTTCCCTCGCTCCCACCCCTGCGCCCGCAAGCACCTTTGTATTTGGCCAGAGTTCTTCTTCTGAACTTACCATGGCAAAGACTTTCATGTTCGGACAGCAGCAGAAGGACAGCCAGACTCCCGCAGCGCCTTCTGCCACACCTGCCCCAGCACAACCTTTCCAATTCGGCTCGGGCTCAAACTCATCGGCCCCTACTTTCAATTTTGGTGCTGTTGCGTCCTCCACCCCAGCCTCTACTGGTTAGTTTGCCTCCAAATATCCCATAGAGACAGAGCGTATTTAGGCCACGCCCACACCGGGGGGGAAAACAATCCAACGCTCTCCATTGACTTTGCATTGCGTGAGGCTGCGTCCTTGCCATTTCGGACTTATAACAAAAAACAGAACAATGTCTAAAAGCTGATATGTGACAAAGTGTACAGCAAACAAGCTAAAAAACACAAAACGTTTTTATAAGCTGTCGACCCAAAAAAACGAGAGTTTAAGGAGACAAAAGTGGATAAAGGCAGTAAAACGTGACGCTTCAGCTGAAGAATGGGCACATTATGGGATCCTGACACTCAGTGTGTCTCAGTATGTATGTGTGCAGTAAATGTTGTCACTGTTAAGTCAAATATCCAAATGTCAGTTTTATATATGATATTTCCTATCTCTGATTACGTTCCCCTCTAGTGGGTGTACTTCTCAGTGAAATATGACGTGTCTCAATGGTCTGTATCCACTTTTTTGTCCTCAAACGCTCGTTTTTTGGGTCAATAGCTTATAAAAACGTCTGGGTTTTTGGTTGTGGGTTTTGCTTGGCTTGTTTGCTGTACAGCATGTTGCCCCCGGTCCCTCGAATATTCTGATCTATTATGACCTCTGAGCTGTAAAGCTGCCAGAATAATAATAATAATACGCTGTTTGTTAATTGGCCAGAGGAGAACTGGCACCCCGACTGAGCCTGGTTTCTCCCAAGGTTTATTTTTCTCCATTAGGTCACCTGATGGGGTTTTGGTTTCCTTGCCACTGTTGCCTCTGGCTTGGCGTGCTCAGTTGGGGACACTAAATTTTTCAACTAAACATCGAAATAAACCTAATTAATAAACTAAATTAACCATTTAAACTAAATTACTGATTGAATTATTGATCTAAAGCCCACACTGTCACTGTATGATAATTGAAATGAACTGATGACATCAGCGTTTTTTCCAGAATGGCTATACAGCTGAATAAAATTATGCTGCATTATTTTCCTGTTTTACACTGTAAAGCTGCTTTGAAACAATCTACATTGTTAAAAGCGCTATATAAATAAAGTTGGCTTGACTTGACTGTACACTTTGTCACATATCCGCTTTTAGACATTGTTCTGTTTTTTGTTATAAGTCAGAAATGACAAGGATGCCGCTTCACGCAATGCAAAGTCAATGGAGGGCGTTCGATTGGTTCCCCCCCCCGGTGGGCGTGGTCTTCAGATTATGACGCGTGTCTCTCTGTCTCTATAGTGTGATTCTGCCCTTTCTCTGTCGTCTTGTAAAAATGTCTTAACATCTAATATCTCTTGCAGCTCCAGCTCCATCTGCCAACCCTGCCCCATTCGTCTTTAGTCCTGCCACACCTTCATCTGGCTTTGGCACTGGGCAGGCCCCCATTTTCGGACAGAGCGCTTCTCAACCCACTGCTCCTGCGTTTGGGTCAGCAGCTCCTTCATTCTCGGCCACCGCTTCCCCAGCTTCTGCATTCGGAGCCAAGCCCACCAATTCTGCCCCTGTATTCGGTCAGCAAGCCAATCCTGCGCCGACGTTTGGATCTACTGCTGCCACCACGGGCCAAGGTCAGAGAAACATGCTCACATCAGCAGAAACGAAACCCAAAGACCACAAAACCAGTCATAAGGGGCAGTTTTATTCATCATCTGAAAGCTAAAGAAGCTTCCTATATAATATTCGGCCTATATACAACTATTTGAAAATCTAAATATTGAGAACTTTTAAAGCAACACGCCACTTTTTTTGAAAATAGGCTAATTTTCCGACTCCCCTAGAGTTAAACAGTTTATCAAAATCTTTGGTCATTTTTTTGAGCGAGATGCTAATGGTCTAATCAGATTCAATGATCTATGCTAAAGGTGCTACCGTCAGACCCGGAGATCGGCTGAATGGATTCAAAAACGGTAAAATTCAACTTTTTAACTCTAGTGGAGTCGGGAAAATTAGCCTATTTTCAAAAAAAGTGCTGTGTTCCTTTAAAGTTGTCCAAATGAAGTCCTTAGCAATGCATATTACTACTAATAATACATTTTATATTTTTACAGTAGGAAATGTACAAAATATCTTCATCGAACATTATCTTTACTTAAAGGAACACTCCACTTTTTTTGAAAATAGGCTCATTTTACAAGTCCCCTAGAGTTAAATAGTTGAGTTTTACAGTTTTTGAATCCATTCAGCCGATCTTTGTATCTGGCGGTAGCACTTTTAGCATAGCTTAGCATACATCATTGATTCTGATCAGTCCATTAGCATCTCATTCAAAAAAATGACACTTTCAATATTTTTCCTATTTAAAACTTGACTCTTCTACAGTTACATCGTGTGCTAAGACTAACTGAAAATGAAAATTTGCGATTTTCTACACCTATATGGCTAGGAACTACTTTCTCATTCCTGCGTTATAGTCGCGGATCTTCGCGGCCGTACCATGGCTGCAGCGGCGCAATGATTCGTTGGTATTCTGTGAAACATGGTGGTAGTTACACCTTCGACTTACTATCACAGCCCTTTACAACACACAGAACCATGGCTAATCACAGCTAAATCCACAACACACAGAACCATGGCTAATCACAGCTAAAGCCACAACACACAGAACCATGGCTAATCACAGCTAAAGCCACAACACACAGAACCATGGCTAATCACAGCTAAATCCACAACACACAGAACCATGGCTAATCACAGCTAAAGCCACAACACACAGAACCATGGCTAATCACAGCTAAATCCACAACACACAGAACCATGGCTAATCACAGCTAAATCCACAACACACAGAACCATGGCTAATCACAGCTAAAGCCACAACACACAGAACCATGGCTAATCACAGCTAAATCCACAACACACAGAACCATGGCTAATCACAGCTAAAGCCACAACACACAGAACCATGGCTAATCACAGCTAAATCCACAACACACAGAACCATGGCTAATCACAGCTAAATCCACAACACACAGAACCATGGCTAATCACAGCTAAAGCCACAACACAATTTGTCGGCTGCAAGCCTGAAACTTTCTCTGCAACTACACAAACTTAGTGCCGGTCACATTGAAAGTTCCCTAGCTGGGCTACTTTCAGACGCTGTAATATCATTGCCATGGTACGGCCGCGAAGATCCGCGACTATTACGCAGGAATGAGAAAGTAGTTCCTAGCCATATAGGTGTAGAAAATCACAACTTTTCATTTTCAGTTGGTCTTAGCACACGATGAAACTGTAGAAGAGTCAAGTTTTAAATAGGACAAATATTGAAAGTGTCTTTGGTCATTTTTTGAATGAGATGCTAATGGACTGATCAGAATCAATGATGTATGCTAAGCTATGCTAAAAGTGCTACCGCCAGATACAAAGATCAGCTGAATGGATTCAAAAACTGTAAAACTCAACTATTTAACTCTAGGGGACTTGTAAAATGAGCCTATTTTCAAATAAAGTGGAGTGTTCCTTTAAAATCTTATAACTTTTGACATAAAAGGGAAGTGGATAATTTTGATTGTTGGCTATTGCCACAAATATACGCAGGACTGGTTTTATGGTCCAGGGTCACAAATGTCCTAGTACTACCAACATGGGCAACGTTTGACTATTGAGTCAAACTGCAAAACATTTGCATCTTAAACCATGAGGGCGAGCCAGTTGATATCATATCGCAATGTTATGCCGGTGAAGACGTCTGAAGTGCCAGTCAATTATTCACTACAGAAACTGAAAGTAAAACCGAACCAAGCTTTTGGCATCTGATGCTTAACGTCGCATATTCTCTTAGAGACGATGAGATTGTTTTTTCTTAATATTTCACTTGTGGCCCGTTGTGTGAAAATTATATTTTCGAGGAGTATTTTGTGTTAAACAAAGTATGGTTGGGTACCGAAACCAGTGCCTATATAACTGGACCGAATCAGAATGTAGATTTCGGTGCCACTTAAATTCAAACGTGCTTTTCAACCACATAATGTTTATTCTAGGTTCCAGACATTTAAAACCACATAAGTACTAGCAAAAATGCGAGTGACTAACAATCCTTTCAGTTATAATCTGACTGTTTTATTCGTGTGTTTTCACATAATGTCAACATGACTAGCAATGTCAGTTTGCATTCATATTCATTGCATCGGTACATTGGAAATTATTTACAAGCTCAATTTCCTGAGGGTGGAATTGACCTCCATGCTATCTAGTAAAGCCCACCAGTAACCCAGTTATTTGTGCATCTCTGTAATGTTTGCTCCTGTTATGTTTGAAGGAGGGTTCCAGTTTGGAAGCACTGGTGCATTCGGGGCATCAGGGAACAACAATAGTATGTTTGCCTTCGGGGGCGGAGCAGCAGCTCCAGCAACTCCTGCCGCCAGTCCTGCCATGCCTGCCCTAAATCCTCCATCCGGCGGAGGCTTCAGCTTCGGTCAGACTCCTGCTTTCAACATTGGGTAAGAGGATAAACCCTTGTGCTCTAACACCATGAACTGTTTACTATGTTGTTATATCATATTGTGTGACGTAGGGATGCACGATATTATCGGCACGACATCGGAATTGGGCGATAAAAGCATAAAATATAAAAATCGGCATCGGCCGATATGAAAACATTATGCCGATATGCCTAGCCGACAGAGATGTATAAAGTACTAGAGACACATACTTGAGTAAAAGTACAAGTTCCTTATCAAAAAAGTGACTTAAGTAGAAGTTGAAGTGCTCTTTAAGCACCACACTTAAGTAGAAGTACTAAAGTATTCAACATTTTTTTTGTACTTAAGTATTGCAAGCAGGGCTTAAAAACGGAAAAAAAATCAATGGGTTCACTCCGAGCAGAATCGATATTATAGCGTTTCCGTTTTTGCGTTCCTCATTAAACATTACTGTTCCGAAAATGGTTTGATAAGAAAAAATACCGGTTAATAACGTTATTTTAATTTAGCCTATACTTTAAACAAATATGTATAAATAGACTTATTTTTCACTCAATAATAATATAACGCATGGTAATTAAACTTGAATATTTATTTTATAACATTTTTAAAACCACAACAGAAATACATGCATTAATTACAAAGCATAAACAGCGGGACAAATATTGACCTGTTTTAATGGAGCGGAAAGTGGCCTCTATATGCCTAATTCTTTTCAGAAGAGTGATAACATTCTTTGTACATAACTTTTTTTCAACACGACTTGTTTTAAAAATTGCATGAATAAAGAATAAATAAACTGGATAACCATTGCTCTTTTAATGCACCGTCAACGGCTAATTTCAAAGCAAACTGCGCAACACGCCCTTGCATCCCATAATCAAATTCAGTCAGCTAATAAAGCTCGATCATTTAATGCAATATAACACCATTTAATACGAAGCATCAACCGTCTATAGAAAAAACACTGACCTGTCCTGTATTGGCAATCTGAAAGACTATAGGAAGAATGTTTGATAGATGCTAGTAGCCTAACGTTACTTGGATAGGCTTAAACGAAATCCACAAACTAGCCTAAATCAGTCTATTTGAGCTTAAAGTCCGAACTGCTTATTTAAACATACGAAAATAATGTCCTCCAATACCTGCGCTTTCATTGTAGATCTCAGCGGGGAAAGAAATGTACTTGAGGCATGAAAATGCGCGCTCTACTGACGGTAGATTCATAGATGACATTTCACTCACGCTTGATCCGTCAATGTCACATACTGAACTACTCTATTCATGATTGGTCACTGCCAAATAAAAATATTAAAAGAATGATAAAATAACGTTATTAACCGGTTAATGGTCATTTCAAATTAACGTTTCTGTTCAGAACGATTCAAATTGATTTTGATTTCGTTTTCGTTTCTGTTCCTCTTAAAATTGTGTTCGTTTCCGGTTTTCGTTTTCGTTCCTTGAACCGGTTCAGAGCCCTGATTGCAAGTAGTTTATTTAAAAATGTACTACTCAAGTACTGAAAGTAAAAGTACAAGTATTGTGTTATGTAGTTATTAAAGAAAGTAGTCAAAAGTTTGAACATCATATTGTTTTTATTATTTCAAATGATTAAGCTAAAGGACAATCACAATGTTGGTAGGTAATTTTTCTACATATTGCCATATAAATAACCTGAAAATACTGTAGTTCATTAAGATTAAATCTTACTATAACCACTCTTACTAAAAAAAAAAGGGGTAAACACTTATATTATCATTTCAAGAGGTGTTCTGAGTAAATGATTTTGTTACACTTTACAAAATGGTTTGGTTTGTTAACATTACATTAGTTAATGTATTAGACTAATAACTAACATGAACTAACCATGATCAATACATTTGTTACTGTATTTATTAATCTTTGTTAATCTTAGTTAATAAAAATACAGCTGTTCATTGTTTGTATATGTTACTTCACAGTGCACATTAACTATGTAAACAAATAGAGCAATTTGAGCGCAAGACGCTCGTGTTGTTTTAAAGACAGTGAATGCGCGCTCGCGGGGCTCTCTCTCGCGCGCTCTCTCTAACTCTCTCTCGCGCGCGCTCTCTCTCTCATGCGCAGTAATGTGGGTTTGGAATGGAATGATTCGTAACATTTTTATAATTGTAACGAGTAACGATGCAGCACATAAAAAAAATATCGGAGTAAAAGTATTAAACTCATCGAAGATATGTACTGAAGTAAAAGTGGAAGTAGGAGAAAAAAATAATACTCTAGTAAAGTACAGATGCTGCCTTTTAGTACTTAAGTACAGTAGTGAAGTAGTTCTACTTCGTTACTATACATCTCTGCTATCCGATATGCTAATGTGTTGATACGATCCTGTAATAACTCACGTGTGCAGGGACTGCTATAGCGATAAGGTATAGAAAACAAGCAAATGCATTGCATGTACAGTGATTTTTATATTGACAGTTTTTAAATGCTGCCTTGAATTTGTGAATGCGCGGACAGAAGGACGTGATCGTCAACGCAGGGTTGCCAAGTGTGTTTCACAACAAAACTAGCCCAAAACAAGCCCAATTGCGCGCGCAGCAGCCTCCCCAGCAGCAGAAGCCTCCTCCAGGTCCTAGTGCCCGCCCTCTAGAATGTTATATATAGCCTATAGTGGGGGCGCTGTTGTTACAGTAATAAAATGAAAAGTAACATACACAAATAAATTGAAGTACTTTTTTTTCTGAATAAAGCAGTAATGATGTCAAAGCACAAGCATGACACTTGTAAATTAAATACTTTTATATACAGTTTATTAATCTGTAATAAAAATGTATGAAATGGATGAGGAAAAATAATCCAAGGAGCCCTAAAATAATTGTATATTTTTTTATTTTGAAGCTAAAGACAGCATCAACTGATGCCATGCCACCCCCACTTCATGTGCACAAACATTACATCCAAAAATAAAATATTTAGGTTTCTACTGCATCTGTCTGGGTACTTTATATTTTCTCAAAAACTAACAATAATACTCTTATTATAAATAACTTTATTAACATTTATTTATCTTTAACAAGTATGCTTTTAGTAAGGAGACCTCAGAAATCTGAAACCAGAATGAAAAAAAAAAGTTTTTTGCTCAAAATAGTGGTTTCCAAACAAAGGGAAAAATAAACATATATCGGTATCGGCATAGGCCAAACAAAAAGTCAACAACCACACTTTTAATCATTCAAACTTTGATTTTCATGCTAAAAATTCATAACATAAACATTGATTCTAGTATTTAGCCAAAAATGAGTTGAAAAATATTGGATATCGGCAAAAATCCAATATCGTGCATCCCTAATGTGACGGCTACAACTAACTTATTTTCAATCTATTGATTCTCTCTTTTTGATTAGTTGATTAATCGAATGGTTCCCCTCGTCGACAAATCTATAAATCAGTACATTTTGGTAAACTTCCCAATAAATATCTCTAACTTCTGCTTATTTCAACGTTTTATTCAAACTCACAGGTTTGTTGAGAATGTGGTTATTGTATGTTAGAATATTCTAGAATGTTTATTTATATATTAAATACTCTGATTTATTTGTGTAATTACTTTTCCAATCTGAGTATTTAATATTTAAATATTTAATATTTATTATAAACATTCTAGATTTATATAATAGAATTAATAAATATAATATAATGGCATCACAACCATATTCTCAACATAAATCTTGAAAGATTTAAAAGAGCTTAAAGTTATTTATTGGTAAAGTTAACCAAAGGAATCTACTAATTGATAAACTTATCAGGGACCAACAGATGAATCAAATAATCAATAAAGAGAGAGAGAGAATCAATAGATTAAAATGAATAAATCAGTCAATCTATCTTTTTAATTATTACATTCATTTTATATATCAAATTATTGATATATTATATTAAAATATTATAATTAAAATCTAGAATGTTTATAAAAAATATAAAATATTTATATATTAGATATTTAATTCTGATTTATTCATCAAATTTTCCTCAATCTATGGATTTTTTTTGTTGCATTATTTTAATATTTCAACATATTCAAACCTACAGGTATGTTGAGGGTGTGGTTGATGCATTATTGTATATTTAATATCATTTTTAATACTATATTAATCTAGAATGTTTATAATAAAAGTTATATATTAGCTATTTAATTCTTGTTTATTCAT